>NC_084574.2:21757500-21887500 GCF_033978685.3 Nerophis lumbriciformis
GTGTGTGTGTGTGTGTGTGTGCGCGTTGGTGATTGCGAGGTCTTGAGGGTTCTGTCATCAGTATCACCTACATAAACAACTCCAAAGATTATTTTGCATGTGTGTTTATGAGGGTTAGAGTCATGACAAATGTGTGTTTTTCCTCACTATTGCGTACACAGCCCCAAAGCTGAAGACGCACGGAATGGAAATCCACCAGTAAACGGACCCCAAAAGGAAGGAGGATGCAGGAGACAGGCGCTCAATGACTTTAATAATAAAAATAATGAATTAGATTTATATAGCGCTTTTCTAGACACTCAAAGCGCTTCACAGAGAAGTGAGACTTTATGCCGTGTCACAGGCACAGTAACTAGACATCTTATATAAAAAATATACAACATAAAGTGGCAATAAACACGTCAATAATGAATAAAACTAAACATGCATTGGACCAAAAATCACTCCATATTCTCTACTGCTTGCTAGTGTTACCATATATCAATCAATCAATCAATGTTTATTTATATAGCCCTAAATCACAAGTGTCTCAAAGGGCTGCACAAGCCACAACGACATCCCCGGTATAGCCCACATATGAGTTATTGTGTAGAAATATGGGGAAATAACTACAAAAGTACACTTCATTCATTAACCGTGTTACAAAAAAGATCATTTAGAATAACACATAATGTTGGATATAGAGAACATTCAAACCCTTTATTTATTCAATCAAAAATACTGAAATTCCACGACATAGTGAATTTGCAAACAGCTAAAATTATGCACAAAGCAAACTATAACCAGTTACCCAAGAATATGCAACAATTGTTCTCAACAAAAGAGAAAAAATATAATCTTAAGAGAAAAATTATATTTTAGGTTTACTGTATTAACCTGCCTCAGGACAACGGATGAAAATGAGCTATTGTGTGCCAAGTCTGGCATATTTACATTGTTGCTCTATGTTGATGAATGCGCATTGTCCTAATTCAAATAAATACATTTAAAACATTTGTACGCACGTACAACACTTAAAACCTTCAGTATATCAGTATGTGGAATTCAATTATGGAATGAATTAAGCAAATAAATGTACTAATATGATCTACTTCAAGAAACGTTTCAAACTTAAAGTGTTTACAAAGTACAAAGAAGAAGAACCATGATAAAAATTCTGAATTTATTTAAACCTTCCATTTATTTTCTAGATAATCTTACTTATCTCACCATATGAAATATAACTTACCGTATTTTTCGGACTATAAGTCACAGTTTTTTTCATAGTTTGGCCGGGCTCCAGTGCGACTTATATATGTTTTTTTCCTTTTTTATTATGCATTTTCGGCAGGTGAGACTTATACTCCGGTGCGACTTATACTCCGAAAAATACGGTACTTCACTAATTATTATTTATTTATTCATTTTTAATGTTGTGGAGTATATTGTGTATAAATTGAGAACAGGAAGTGAACAAAAGTGTTAGCAGCTGCTATGTAAAGGAAAAGGGGTAGGATGAAATAAACTCTGCTTCTTCCTACTCCTTTTCGAACATGTTGAATAGAGAAACTGGAAATTGTGATGTATCATGTTGTATGCATGCATGCTCCAAATAAACACAAACTCAACTCAACTGTCTCTGGTTCAATTTGTGAATGAACACAAACGCCTGTGTTTATAATTCATGTTTCAATGTGCAGCTTATAGATTTGTCTGGCCAATACATTTAAAAAATACAATTCGGCAAAAAAATTAGGTGGTTCCGGCTTATGCTTAGGTTTGGTCATAGCCCAATTAAAAAGGGGGATGTACCACACCCTGCATTGACATAAATAGCGGCTAAAGTGGTATGAATAACCCTGCATGAAGTTATAATGATCTGATGTGAACATGTGTGTTGCACACAGTAGAGACATTAAATAATTGACATCGAAATATATGCAGAAATATGGGGAAACAACTACAACAGGGGCGGTATAGCTCGGTTGGTAGAGCGGCCGTGCCAGCAACTTGAGGGTTGCAGGTTCGATCCCCGCTTCCGCCATCCTAGTCACTGCCGTTGTGTCCTTGGGCAAGACACTTTACCCACCTGCTCCCAGTGCCACCCACACTGGTTTAAATGTAACTTAGATATTGGGTTTCACTATGTAAAGCGCTTTGAGTTACTAGAGAAAAAGCGCTATATAAATATAATTCACTTCACTTCACTTCACAAATGTGTGCTTCATTCACTAACTGTGTTACAAAAAAAGATCAATTATAATAATACATAATGTTGGATATAGAGAACATACAAACCCTTTATTTATTGAATAAAAAATATTGAAATTGTCACACCGCGGTGAGGGAAGTCTTGTCTTGGTTTTTTCTGTCTTGTGATTTGCATGTTTTATTTTGAAAAGCAACTCCTCTTGTTTCAGATCACGAGTCCTTCCTCTTGTGTCACCAGTCTGACGTCATTCCTGACCCTTGATTGTTTCCACCTGTTTCCCATTACCCTCATGTTCCATATAAGCCCATGCCTCCCCTTGTTCTGTACCAGATTGTCTCGAGCTTTCGTGCCTGTCTTGCATCCAAGTTCATGTTCATGTCCATGCCTTGCCTCGTCCCACGTCTACGTCCTTGTTTCCAGAAATTCCCACGCTGTAATTTTGAGTTAACTTTTTCTCCTCCCTCAGAGCGACTTTTGTTATCTAGCCTTTTTTCAACCGCAGTGGTGAGTTATGATTTTTTCCTAATGCTCTTTCCTCAAAGTTTTTGAATGATTTTTTGTTTACATTTATTAGAGTAGTAATTTTTATAGTCATTATTTTCTTCCTCCTGTTGGAGCGTTTTTTGTTAAAGTTTTTGATAGCAGATACGGTGCTAATTATAATTTGTCTTTATTTTTGTATTTCCTCCTTTTGGAGTGATCTTTGGTTTTTCCCTTTTTGGAACATTTTTTCGCTATCTATTTTTGTGATTCATAGTATTTGAATTTACTCTGCTCTGGAGGTTTAAAGAGTTTTTCAAAATAAAAGCTTTATTTAGAATCCCATCTCTGCATCTGAGTCCCTTCCTTTGTCCAAGCCTGACAGAAATTCAATGATTTGGTGCATTTGTAAACAGCTAAAATGATGTACAAAGCAAACTATAACCTGCTACCCAAGAATGTACAACAATTCTTCTCAACAAAAGATGATTTAAATTTAAAACATTTGTATACTCGTACAACACTTAAAACCTTTAGCATATCAGTATGTGGAATTAAATGATGGAATGGATTAAGCAAAGAAATCAAAGAAAGCACCAAAATGATTCAGTTTAAGAGACTGTTCAAACTACAAGTGTTCACAAAGTACACAGAACAAGAATTATAATGAACATCTTGAACCCTTTTTTTTTTTTTGAGATAAAGATTATTTATGTATTCAATATTTGTTTACTTACTATGGTATATTATTTATTTATTATTTATTTATTCACCGTTGGAAATGGGATAAAATTGCTATGGAATGAAAAGGGGTAGGATTAAATAAGCCCTGATTCTTCCTACTCCTTTTCGGTCATGCTGTAATGAAACAACTGGAAAAGTGTGATGCATTACATCGTATCATATGCACGTTCCAAATAAACTGAAGCTGAACTGAACAGCGGTGAAAGCCTATCTTCTGCGTCAGACATAATGCATATAGCCGATAAGAATAAGGTTTGGAACATGGCCATCTTTGTTCTTACAACAAATTAGTGAGCATGAATACATATTTGTATGTTCATCATTTTGTCACGCATCAACATTAATTTGTTGGAATCATCATGTTCAATTGCTCCCCAGTAGCCAGTTGACATGGTGGTTATATTTCCTACTAGATGAGCTTGTATATCTCTCTGCCGGAATGATTGTTGATGTTTCTATTTTCTGTTTCTCGTAGTCTTGTGGTAATGACGACGGGATTAAGTGTACCTTTAATACAGACTTTTACCTCCCTCCTTTCAAGGATATTTTATTTGTTGCGTCTTATTTTCTTGCAACAGCAGTGGTGTAAGCAAGGCCTTCTCTGCTGGCCTAACATAACCAGAAATCATGATCATAATTAAAGATGAAATTATTTTTTTATTTACTTTGCCTAAATATCTAGACCAGGGGTGTCAAACTCAAATACAGAGTGGGCCAAAATGGAAAACTGAACAAAGCCACGGGCCAAGGTTGAACAAATTAACCTTTTAATAGGGACCCAAACAAGTTTTGCATGGAATATTGAACAAGCAAGGCTTATATAACTTTATAGTGACATGCAAAATCGAGTTTCAAATAATAATAATAATAATTCAAAAATATCAATGGCATATCAAATACAATTTAAATAAAAATGTAATGCCTCTTTTCTATTTGCAGCCTTCTGAGGTAAATATCAAACTAAACTTTTTCCACAGGCTAATAATAAATTTGAAAATAAAATAACAATAATGAATTAATCAAACATTCAAGCCTTGAAGTAGCAAGAGAAAGTGCATGAATAAAACGTTAATTATTGCTCAGTTTGCTACACTGATTTGCTTTAACGCTGAATATGGAAAAAGCAACGCTTATATAACTTACCGTATTTTCCGCACTATTAGCCGCACCTAAAAACCACAAATTTACTCAAAAGCTGACAGTGCGGCTTATAACCCGGTGCGCTTTATATATGGATTAATATTAAGATTCATTTTCATAAAGTTTCGGTCTTGCAACTACGGTAAACAGCCGCCATCTTTTTTCCCCGTAGAAGAGGAAGTGCTTCTTCTTCTACGCAAGCAACCGCCAAGGTAAGCACCCGCCCCCATAGAACAGGAAGCGCTTCTTCTTCTACTGTAAGCAACCACCCGCCCCGGTAGAAGAAGAAGAAGCGCGCGGATATTACGTTTCATTTCCTTTGTGTGTTTACATCTGTAAAGACCACAAAATGGCTCCTACTAAGCGACAGGTTTACGGTTCATGAAAAGACGCAATCTCTCCATCCGCACACGGACTACTATTTCACAGCAACTGCCTAAAGACTTTCAAGAAAAGCTGGCTACTTTCCGTGCATATTGTAAAAACAAGATAGCTGAAAAAAAGATCCGGCCAGAGAACATTATCAACATGGACGAGGTTCCACTGACTTTTGATATTCCTGTGAACCGCACTGTGGATACAACGGGAGCACGTACGGTGAATATTCGCACCACAGGGAATGAGAAGTCATCCTTCACTGTGGTTCTAGCTTGCCATGCTAATGGCCAGAAACTTCCACCCATGGTGATATTCAAAAGGAAGACCTTGCCAAAAGAGACCTTTCCAGCCGGCGTCATCATAAAAGCTAACTCGAAGGGATGGATGGATGAAGAAAAGATGAGCGAGTGGTTAAGGTAAGTTTACACGAAGAGGCCGGGTGGCTTTTTTCACGCAGCTCCGTCCATGTTGATATACGACTCCATGCGCGCCCACATCACGCTGGTTTTTAATATATTATTAAAGTTTGACTGACCTATCCGACTGTTTTTTTGACATTCCTTTAGCGCAGTTAGATGCGGCTTATAACACGGGGCGGCTTATAGGTGGACAAAGTTTTGAAATATGCCGTTCATTGAAGGCGCGGCTTTTAACCCAGGGCGGCTTATGGTGCGGAAAATACGGTAATAGTGCAAAACCAACTTTCAAAAAACTAACGAAAAGACATCAATGTTATATGAAATAAAATTGAAATTAAAAAAAATGGAATGCCTCTTTTCTATTTGCAGCCTTCTGAGGTAAATATCAACATTAACTTTTTCCACAGGCTAATACATTTGAAAATAAAATAACATTGAATAAATCAACCATTCAGGACTTTAAACCGCTCAGTTTGCGACACACTGATCTAATCTGATGTGCCCAAGCCAGATACCTGCCATCTTTTCTGGGATGCTAGTTCATTAATGTCGGGGCTCAGGTGGGCGGGGTTGGGGGGGGCGGGGTTTGGTGGTAGCGGAGGGTGTATATTGTAGCATCCCGGAAGAGTTAGTGCTGCAAGGGGTTCTGGGTATTTGTTCTATTGTGTTAATGTTGTGTTACGGTGCGGTTGTTGTGTTTGTGTCAGGTGCAAACACTGTTGACATCTATTAATCAGACAAGAAGCAAGGAATCAATCAGAGACAGAGTTCAATATAGCTCATGAGGAGACACGTGTTTTGGGCTGTACTCTAGTTACAGATCCAAACTACGTTCTAAAGAAAAGCCCGTGCGCCTCCTCCATTTATTAGGAAATGGCCCTATTACATCACGGTGACTGAGGGAAGGGGGTAATCTCGACAACTCCAGTAAGACACAATATATGGTTATACAAAAATGCAAATATGTTGACATTTGGTGATATCGCCCAGTCTCTGCTTTGTCTGGTCTTGGAACCAAATATTCGGCCTTGGCTGCCAGCAGGCCGAGTCTGGACGCAACACTGATAAAGAGGCTAGCAGTCTTTCGGATTGCTAGCTCTGCACAAATTGACAATACTTTATAGTATGGCCCTTAAGTATAAAGTTATGATGATAATATATACATAATTATTCTAACATTTTGTCATTCTTGTTTGGTGTGGTTTCACAGTGTGGCGCATATTTGAAACAGTGTTAAAGTTGTTTATGCGGCCACCCTCAGTGTGACCTGAATGGCTGTTGATCAAGTATGCCTTGCATTCACTTATGTGTGTGTAGAAGCCGCATATATCATGTGACAGGGGCCGGCACGCTGTTTGTATGGAGGAAAAGCAGACGTGACGACAGGTTGTAGAGGACGGTAAAAGCAGTGTCTTTAAGGCCCGCCCCCGATATTGTTGTCCGGTTGGAAATCGGGAGAAATTCGGGAGAATGGTTGCCCCGGGAGACTTTCGAGAGGGGCACTGAAAATCGGGCGGGTTGGCAAGTATGAGTATTAGCGGTGAATGCGGTGTTACGGCGGCACGGCCGCTGTATAATACTGGCGGGCCAGCTGTAATGTTATTTTGATATTGCCGTATTTGATATTTGAAATTACACAAATTTGGCCCGCAGGCCAGAGTCTGACACCCATGATCTAAAAGTATTCATATTCTCTTCATGTCATATTATGCTGCTTCCAGTGCTGTTGTTTTTAGGTTACAGTTTGTATCCAATCAGAATTCAGCAGCTTATGTTGCCATGCTGTACCAAATCTGCCCGGAGCCTTCAGAATCAACAATGCAGGCGTCTATACACTGTAAGTGAACGGGGACATACAGTTGATAGACATTATCGATAGCCAATCAGATCAGGAGTTGTTGTCAGTATGGCCTTCTAGCTGGTCTAAGGTTGAACGTGACACTTACGCGTCCTGTGATTGGATACTCACCGGGACCGTTAGTGGATGAATTTGAGAACACATAGGGTTGATAGACAGTTGCAATAGCCAATCAGATCACAAGTTCGTTGACAGTAGCCTATCTAGGTAGCCTGATGTTAACGAGACTGTCATTCCAAAGAGAGTATCCAATCACAAGTTGCAATTTAGCAGGAAGCAGGAAGTGTTGCGCCCTAGCCAGACCGGGATAGCAGAGAAGGAGCACAAAACGTTGATTAGGTGGCAGATATATATTTGCAAGGCCATTTTCAAGAAGGATAGTTAAAAAGAAACTACATCTTGTGAGACGATGACGGCCAATCCCGGAAGCTAGCTCAGCTGTCCTGGTGATGAAATGGGGAAATGCTCTCCATTTCCACTCGAATAACCCGACGTTGAGGTGTACCACTAGCTTATACGGCGTTGAACAGGTCCTATAAATTGTGAGTTCAAATATTAGATTTTTTCACTTTTAATGTTTTTTGCAATTTTAATTTTGACAGTACCACATAAGATATGTTTTATTTGCTGATGCGTTTTAATTGATTTTTAAATGCGCCATAAAATAACCCCTTTTGTACACTGTTGATGTGATTCAATACAGGTAGTGCATAAATGTGTTTTTGTATAGTATTTCTCCAGCAATCAATGATGGTATTTTGAGAGGTGATTACAACAGACCAGTCTTTGTAATCATCGGGGTATACTCATGGTGTTTATTGGGTAAATGGCTACTTATATAAACTTGGAGAAGCGAAATGAGGACATGATGAATCTGCAGACCTGAACAGAAAGATGAGTTAGACCAATCGTCAGCCAGGGATTTGGTACATTCCCCTTCCGGTTTGGCAATTAGAATTTGTATGGCCTTTTGTTTTTGATCCACTGTAGGTTGTTGACTTGTTGTTTGTTACTGTAAGTTGGGCATTGCTTCACTTGTTTCGAATTATTAAAGCTGCTACATTTTTGTTAACCCCATTTAACTTTTCCTGGTTTCCCTTAGGAATGGGACAAGTGGGAGATGTCTTGGTGTGCCAGAGGCTGCAACATTACCGTATGTTTCCGACAATAAGGTGCACTTAAAATCCTTTCATTTTCTCAAAAGTCGACAGCGCGCCTTATAACCCGGTGCGCCGAGTGTACAGAATTAATTTGGTTGTGCTTACCGACCTCAAAGCTATTTTATTTGGTACATGGTGAAATTATGAATGTGACCCATAGATGGCAGTCACACATACGAGATACGTGTAGACTGCGAATATGACTCAACACAAAAATGTTATATGTTTAATTGAAAATAAGAACATTACACACGGCACTCAAAAGTCAATCAACATGTTTTAGTACGACTTTGGTAAGCTATGAAGCCGCACCGCTTGATGGATTGTACTGGGCTTCAACATATGAGTATTATTATGGTGTGTGTATACGGTAAGACATATTATCTGGCGTTTTGTTTCGCAATATTATGCAAAAGCAACTTTTCTTACTGTCTGGTACCTGCTGATCTGTATTAGGGATCTGCATAACTTCTGAAAATGTGTACGCTTCCGCCTTTGTAGTGGGTGCCGACACCGTAGTCGATAAGCTTCTTTTTTTTCCTCTATCTTTTTGTTATGGGACATTAAACCTCCGCTGTTGCCATTTCTAATATAAAGTAGTGTAAAGTTCTTACTTATATCTGTCAGTAAACTCGCCATGAAAGCACTAAAACATACCGGTGTAGTGAGTGTACATTATTCACCCAAGGAACTTTAGTTATTAGAGAGTTCCAGTCGGACGGTTTTTCACGGGACATTTCTGGTGTTGTTGTTGCACTAGTGAGCCACGGATGAGGAGATGCTGCTCCGTTATTGATTGAAGTTGTCAGGTTTGTCACTGACAGTTTAGTTATGTTTTGGTTTTTCCTCTGTCTTTATTTCCTGTCAGCGCTCTTATTTTGGTTATTTCCTGCTTTTCTCCCTGAGCGCTGTTTCCCCTCAGCTGCGGCTGATTGGCACCTGGCCACACCTGGTGTCATTCAGCCGGCTGCTATTTAAACCTGCTTTGTCCTCCAGTCAGGGCTGGAGTATTGTCATCACTACCTGTCGTGCTAATACTTGTCGATGTCGTTATTTGCGGTAAGCTGTTCCTGTTGGCTGGTTCCTATAGCTATTTACAGTTTGCTGTCTCCTAGCTCCTTTTTTTGTGTTTTCCTGTTAGCCAGACCCTGTTAGCCGTTAGCTATTTCCAGTTTTTCTGTCTTCTGGTTCCTGTTTCCAGTTTGCCTGTTCTAGTTCCTGGTTTGTGTTTTTTCTTTTTCGTGGCCATTAAATAATGTTTTCCTGCACCAAGCCTGCCTTCTCTGCATCTTGGGGTTCGTCACCAACACCTTGTGACAGAAGTAAAGTCTGAATGTCATTAAAACAGTTAGCTCCATCTTTTGACACTTCTTCCGCTCCCGTCCTTGCACGCAACACCGCTACAACAAAGATGACGGGGAGAAGACGCTGTTGATGGTGAGCCACGTAAATAAGACCGCCCACAAAACGGCGCATCCTGAAGCGACTGTCAGAAAGCGGCTTGAAGATGATCTGTAAAACATAATCTATGCAACATTTTGACTAAAGAACCACCATTACATGTTATGTAGACCACAAGGAAGTGTTTTACATTTAGAAAAAACACATCAACTATGACCCCTTTAAAGGCCTACTGAAATGCGATTTTCTTATTGAAACAGGGATAGCAGGTCCATTCTATGTGTCATACTTGATCATTTCGCGATATTGCCATATTTTTGCTGAAAGAACATCGACGATAAAGTTTGCAACTTTTGGTCGCTGATAAAAAAGCCTTGCCTGTACCGGAAGTAGCAGACGAGTAGCATGACGTCACAGGTTGTGGAGCTCCTCACATCTGCACATTGTTTACAATCATGGCCACCAGCAGCGAGAGCGATTCGGACCGAGAAAGCGACGATTTCCCCATTAATTTGAGCGAGGATGAAAGATCTGTGGATGAGGAAAGTGAGAGTGAAGGACTAGAGGGCAGTGGGAGCGATTCAGATAGGAAGATGCTGTGAGAGGCGGGTGGGACCTGATATTCAGTTGGGAATGACTAAAATAGTAAATAAACACAAGACATATATATACTCTATTAGCCACAACACAACCAGGCTTATATTTAATATGCCACAAATGAATCCCGCATAACAAACACCTCACCCCTCCCGTCCACATAACCCGCCAATACAACTCAAACACCTGCACAACACACTCAATCCCACAGCCCAAAGTACCGTTCACCTCCCCAAAGTTCATACAGCACATATAAGTCCCCAAAGTTACGTACGTGACATGCACATAGCGGCACGCACATACGGGCAAGCGATCAAATGTTTGGAAGCCGCAGCTGTATGCGTACTCACGGTACCGTGTCTGCGCATCCAACTCAAAGTCCTCCTGGTAAGAGTCTCTGTTGTCCCAGTTCTCCACAGGCCAATGGTAGAGCTTGACTGTCATCTTTCGGGAATGTAAACAATGAAACACGGGCTGTGTTTGTGTTGTTGCTGCAGCAGCCCGCAATACACCGCTTCCCACCTACAGCTTTCTTCTTTGCTGTCTCCATTGTTCATTGAACAAATTGCAAAAGATTCACCAACACAGGTGTCCAGAATATTGTGGAATTTTGCGATGAAAACAGACGACTTAATAGCTGGCCACCATGCTGTCCCAAAATGTCCTCCACAATCCGTGACGTCACGCGCTGACGTCATCATACCGAGACGTTTTCAGCAGGATATTTTGCCTGAAATTGAAATTGCACTTTAGTAAGCTAACCCGGCCGTATTGGCATGTGTTGCAATGTTAAGATTTCATCATTGATGTATAAACTATCAGACTGCGTGGTCGGTAGTAATGGGTTTTAGTAGGCCTTTAATGCGCCTTATAATCCAGTGCGCCCTCTGGTTAATTAGTTTCTTTTGGGATAAGTACAATATTTTTTTTCTGTCTTAAAAAAAATGTTTCTTTACTCTGCTCCTTTTTATTAGTACATTTTTACTACTCTCTGAGGTTGGTAGACCTACGTTTATTTTAGTATTTCTAAGTGGCCAAGGATTTTCAGTTAAAATTTAACTACCAATAATATTGGAGACAAAATAAACACATAGGGTCCTATTCCCAAGTTCGCGCTTTAATGTATTTGTGCCCGCTTAGAGTTAAGCACATTTCTCTTATTTACAAGCTGTGGACACGGCCGCCCCGCTTAAAACAGACGTAAGCTCGTAAATTGTGAATGAATGCGACTTATGTGATTAATTTAATTCAGCAGTTGAACTTTGCCATGGATGTGTCTTTTTTGGCTGTGTGAAAATCATGGAACATGGAATTCACTTGTGAATGTCATTGAAATCCACGAATAAAGACAACCTTTTCACGCCATACCTGTCGGCAATTGCATTTGCTCGGGAAAATGGGTAAAACTAAAGGATTTTCATCACAAATAGCCATTATGTCAATGGAAAATTAATACTTCATGCCTGATATGGGCTTCAATCTAAGACTATGAGCAAGAACTGATGTACAAACAAATGCTTGGATGAGAGGCGAAACATCTCCTAAGACGGGGGTCAGCAACCCACGGCCATAGTGGCTTCAGGGAGATTTTTCAAAAATGTATGAAAATGGAAAACGATGAGGTAAAATATATATTTTTTTGTTACAATATGGTTTCTGTAGGAGGACGAACATGACTGAAATCTTCCTAATTGTTAGAAATCCCACTGTTCATACGAAACATGGTTCACTGATGTGCCGTTTGTCCTACTCATTTCACGGTCCTTGAACTAAACCTAGTTTGTTTACATGCACAACTTTCTCCAATGCTACCACAGAAAGACGTGTTGTGTGCCACTCCTTCTTTGTCTCATTTTGTCCACCAAAGTTTTTATGCTGTGCTTGAATGCACAAAGGTGAGCTTTGTTGATGTTATTGACTTGTTGAAGTGCTAAACAGGTATATTTCGTCAGTGCATGACTGCAAGCTAATCGATGCTAACATGCTGTTATGGCTTTTTTGTTTTATTATGTTTTTTGTTTGAGGACAAACATGACACAAATCTTCCCATTTGTTAGAAAGCCCACTGTTTAATGTGTTTGTGCGTATGCTTCACTGATTAGAGTAGCATCGTTTTGTCCTGCTAATTTCTGCGGTTCTTGAACTCACCATAGAGTGGACTGTGACGCAACAGTTTGTTTACATGTAAAATCTTCCACTCCTTCTTTGTCTCATTTTGTCCACCAAAAGTTTAATGCACAAAGGTGCGCTTTGTTGATGTTATTGACTTGTTGGAGTGCTAATCAGGCTATTTAGGCTAGCTGTATGTACATATTGCATCATTGTGCCTCGTTTGTAGGTATATTTGAGCTCATTTAATTTCCTTTACTTATGTCCTCTGTCTATTTAATTCATATTTGCATGTGTCAAGACACATTATCTGTATGTAATATTGGCTGCATTTATAATAGTTGTGTGTGTGCCATGTTGTTCCAAACCACAGCAAACGTTACCCAGCTTGCAAAGATTGTAATATATCCATTAGAACAGTGGTTCTTAACCTTGTTGGAGGTACCGAACCCCACCAGTTTCATATGTGCATTCACTGAACCCTTCTTTATTAAAAAATTAAATGTTTTTTTTTTTTTTCAAATTCAAGACAAAGTTATATGTTTTTGGTAACACTTTAGTATGGGGAACATATTCTAAGTAACAAAAACTTGATTTATAGTTTTTTGGACACTAGGGGAACATATTCTAAGTAACAAAGACTTAATTTAGAGTTATTTGGTTAGGGTTAGGGTTAGAGGGTTGGGGCCAGGGTTAGAGGGTTAGGGTTATAATAAGGCCATGCCGAATAAGGCATTAATAAGTACTTAATAATGACTAGTTAAGAGCCAATATGTTACTAATTTGCATGTTAATAAGCAACTAATTAATGGTGAATATGTTCCCCATACTAAAGTGTTACCATGTTTTTTTTACTGGTGCACAAAATTAACCGTGCATGAACATCACCTTGTTCAAACAACAAAACCAACACAGTGCATAAACTCACAACAAATTACACACCTGCAAATCAGTGTGACTTCTGATGTTGCCGTATCCAGTTTTTATTTACACGATGAGTCGGGTGTGTCTTGACCTCCGCCGAACCCCTGAGCCCGACTCACCGAACCCCTCGGGTTTGATCGAACCCAGGTTAAAAACCACTGCATTAGAAGAAGACATCCTGCAGTTTCCTTTAACTTGTACACACACATCTATACCTTTGGCCATCCTAAGCCAGTAATTTCCAGGAGTTATTTTACTCTCTGAGAAGCCTTCCTTTTACTAATGTTTTCCAATGTTGTAAAAATTTGAAGAATACATTTTACATCTCAACATTTCTGTCAAAGAAAATTTGCGTCAGCCTGCGACACATAGTCATTTTGATAGTAGGCTAATATAGACACATCGTGGGTTGCCTTCATCATAACGCTACCATGAATTGATTAACGTGGACCCCGACTTAAACAAGTTGAAAAACTTATTGGGGTGTTACCATTGAGTGGTCAATTGTACGGAATATGTACTGTACTGTGCAATCTACTAATAAAAGTTTCAATCAATCAGTTGTATAAGGCTTTGAATTTTTTGTGGCTCCAGACACATTTGTTGGTCCAATACGGCTCTTTCAACATTGCGGGTTGCCAACCCCTGCCCTAAGACAATCTGAACAGTCCAGTTGTGATTGATTGAATGCCTTGAGAATACAATGACCTGGATGAATGAGAACTTCCATTGACATGTTTGTTTTACTAATACCCTTTTCAGACAGAACAAGCAGGATTGCAGTATAAATAGAGCTCGCTATTAGCGGCCCAAACAACAACAAATCGGCCCTCCTCTACGAATGAGAGACGCAGACATCAAGGTAAATATTTGTGCAACGTTTCTGAGGATTGAGGAAGTGGGACAGACACTTTAACCCATTGAAGGATATTGAGGGACTTAAAGCCAATATTTTCACATTTAACTGATAGAAGACACAGTTAATACGGGTTAAATTGAGGAAGACATTTAAGAAAATAACAGTATTTTACACAACTGGGCCAAAATATGTAACCTGTCTTCCCACTCAGCCAGTGGCGAGCCGTGCATTTCAAATCAAATCAAATCAAATCAACTTTATTTATAAAGCACATTTAAAATTTACCACAGAGGTAGTCAAACTGTTGTACAATGGGCAGGTTAAAGGATAATACGAGAACCGAGGAAACACAACACAACACAAACAGAGCACGATAAAAAAGAAATAACTAAAATAAATAAAACATAAAAACAGGTTCACAGCAGGTGTATTATGGGGCGCCATAGCAGGATGGATATCACTTAGTGTTAAAAGCCATGGAATAAAAGTATGTTTTTAAGAGAGATTTAAAAACAGGAAGAGAGGAGCCCTGTTTAACACTCAGAGGTAGGTCGTGGGAGCAGCAGCGGCGAAAGCTCTGTCACCTCTAAGCTTCAGGTCACATTTCAATCCAATACAATCCAATCCACTTTATTTATATAGCACATTTAAACAACAAAATGTTTCCAAAGTGCTGCACAACAATATTAAAAACGATATAGAATAAATATGATTAAAAACAATTTTAAAGGGGAACATTATCACCAGACCTATGTAAGCGTCAATATATACCTTGATGTTGCAGAAAAAAGACCATATATTTTTTTAACCGATTTCCAAACTCTAAATGGGTGAATTTTGGCGAATCAAACGCCTTTCTATTATTCGGTCTCGGAGCGATGTCGTCACGTTGTGACGTCACATCGGGAAGCAATCCGCCATTTTCTCAAACACATTACAAACACCGAATCAAATCAGTTCTGTTTTTTTCCGTTTTTTCGACTGTTTTCCGTACCTTGGAGACATCATGCCTCGTCGGTGTGTTGTCGGAGGGTGTAACAACACGAACAGGGACGGATTCAAGTTGCACCAGTGGCCCAAAGATGCGAAAGTGGCAAGAAATTGGACGACATTTGTTCAAAATACGAGGGTGTGGGGAAAGCCGACGAAAATGGTCAGTCGTTTGTTTTGCACACTTTACCGACGAAAGCTATGCTACGACAGAGATGGCAAGAATGTGTGGATATCCTGCGACACTCAAAGCAGATGCATTTCCAACGATAAAGTCAAAGAATTCTGCCGCCAGACCCCCATTGAATCTGCCGGAGTGTGTGAGCAATTCAGGGACAAAGGACCTCGGTAGCACGGCAAGCAATGGCGGCAGTTTGTTCCCGCAGACGAGCGAGCTAAACCCCCTGGATGTCTTGGCTCACACCGCTTCTACCGTCCCTTATGCCACCGAAGATGATCAAGAAAAGAATATCGACCCTAGCTTCCCTGGCCTGCTGACATCAACTCCAAAACTGGACAGATCAGCTTTCAGGAAAAGAGAGCGGATGAGGGTATGTCTACAGAATATATTAATTGATGAAAACTTTATTCATTACTCGCGGCTTTACGTAACTTATTATACATAAACTGTGTTTACCAATAATTTAGCTTAAAAACATTACAACACTTAAAAACAAACACATACCAATCGTTGGTTATAAGGCGATCGTCGAATTCGTCCTCGCTTTCTCCCGTGTCGCAAATATTAACATTGCTGTATGTATACTTTTGACCCAGCAGATTTGCTCACATTTTCAGTAGACCCATAATACATTTTTAACCACGACTGTATGTATATATATATATATATATACATATATATATTTTTTTTATATATTGCTAATATGGTAAATTTTTTGTCTACTTTATATCTTTAGTTTCTTCCCTCTTTTTGTGCCCTTGTGTGCATTAGCCTTTCCGTCCTTATCCTTTCCATCCTTTGTAACTGAGCTACTGTGTGGATCAATTTCCCTTGTGTGTGAATCATTAAAGTTTGTCAAAGTCTAAGTCTAAGTTACCGCTCATAGTTGGTTGATTCAATTGGATGTGCCCTTTCACCGGCTGGGAAAGGTTAGTGTGGTGGATGGTCAAGGGGGGATGAGTTTAAAAATGTATTTGTCTCAAATAGTCCGCGCAACACACTCCTAAACCACCACAATTCTATTAAAAGTTCCCCTTATTGTTAAACAAGAAATCACAAGTTTTCAAACAAACACACAGAAAATATAATCACATATAAAACAACCCAATCCAACCATAATATACCCCATTCCAGGTTGTTTTTGGAGAACCTGGCTAGACCTATCTTTTATCAAAAACAGGTTAAGCATTTAGTCTTACCAGTCCTGATCATCTCCAGACAGACAGCTTTTACACATTAAAGGCCTACTGAAACCCACTACTACCGACCACGCAGTCTGATAGTTTATACATCAATGATGAAATCTTAACATTGCAACACATGCCAATACGGCCGGGTTAGCTTACTAAAGTGCAATTTTAAATTTCGCGCGAAATATCCTGCTGAAAACGTCTCGGTATGATGACATCAGCGCGTGACGTCACGGATTGTGGAGGACATTTTGGGACAGCATGGTGGCCAGCTATTAAGTCGTCTGTTTTCATCACAAAATTCCACAGTATTCTGGACATCTGTGTTGGTGAATCTTTTGCAATTTGTTCAATGAACAATGGAGACAACAAAGAAGAAAGCTGTAGGTGGGAAGCGGTGTATTGCGGCCGGTGGCTGCAGCAACACAAACACAGCCGGTATTTCATTGTTTACATTCCCGGGAGATGACAGTCAAGCTTTACCATTGGCCTGTGGAGAACTGGGACAACAGAGACTCTTACCAGGAGGACTTTGAGTTGGATGCGCAGACGCGGTACCGTGAGTACGCATGCAGCTGCGGCTTCCAAACATTTGATCGCTTGCCCGTACGTGCGTGCCGTTATGTGCATGTTACGTACGTAACTTTGGGGACTTTGGGGAAATATATGTGCTGTATGAACTTTGGGGTGGTGAACAGTACTTTGGGCTGTGGGATTGAGTGTGTTGTGCAGGTGTTTGAGTTGTATTGGCGGGTTATATGGACGGGAGGGGGGAGGTGTTTGTTATGCGGTATTAATTTGTGGCATATCAAAAAAAGCCTGGTTGTGTTGTGGCTAATAGAGTATATATATGTCTTGTGTTTATTTACTGTTTTAGCCATTCCCAGCTGAATATCAGGTACCACCCGCCTCTCAAAGCATCTTCCCTATCTGAATCGCTCCCACTGCCCTCTAGTCCTTCACTCTCACTTTCCTCATCCACAAATCTTTCATCCTCACTCAAATTAATGGGGAAATTGTCGCTTTCTCAGTCCGAATCGCTCTCGCTGCTGGTGGCCATGATTGTAAACAATGTGCAGATGTGAGGAGCTCCACAACCTGTGACGTCACGCTACTCGTCTGCTACTTCCGGTACAGGCAAGGCTTTTTTATCAGCGACCAAAAGTTGCAAACTTTATCGTCGATGTTCTCTACTAAATCCTTTCAGCAAAAATATGGCAATATCGCGAAATGATCAAGTACGATACATAGAATGGACCTGCTATCCAAAGTTCCCTCTAAGGTGCGCTCCTGCGCAATTGTGCACTGCTCTCGCGTCCTCTGCGCACAGCAAATTTATGCCGCGGAGGAAATCAAAAATCCCATCTGAACTTTAAACAAAAATAAACACATTACAATATATTCTGTATGATTTTGCAATGCAACTCTGTGAGTGACAGGTGACAACAAGAGTGGATCTAATGAATAAAACAATCTTTGTCAACACAGTTCAATTATCGTCTGTCGAGACACTTTACGGACAGGAATTCCATCAATCACTTTATTGAGCAAAACTGTTTGTAACCACACCAAAAACATGAGTAAAAAAAACTTGTATCTATAAAAACTGGTAATTTTCTGCCATACAAACCAGGCTTAAACCAACGTTATCATCCGTCGTTTCAACTGAAGCTGCTCGCTCTCTCACCTGCACCAACACACGCACTCATGGCACTTAGCCAGTGCTGCGTTTATGGCCACACTAAAAGTCGGACAACTCCAACGCCACACAATGTGTAAATGCCAGGTTGTAACACTCTGACTCCTCAATCAGATGTGTGCTTATTTTACTGCCATTTATTAAGAATGTTAATCTAAGGATATTATTCTGGAAATATTGTCACTAGATTTCATAAATGCTAATAAAAAGATGTATTTTACAGACAGAAAGTTACAGGAACTATGTAACGATCTGGTGTGGTGGATCCCAAGGATGCAGAGACGTTTTAGTGTGCTGTCAATAGTCTTTCTCTTTATTCAAGAGGTAGCACACAAGAGCAAAAACAAAGGCGATGGTGGCAAACACACAAAAACACACCATGTAAAAACTACCAATATAAATTACCTACAAAAAAAACAAAAGCGCTAGACAAGGCTAGGAGATATACTTCATGAAAGAAGTAATACTGAAAAAAACAAAGTACAAAATAAAAGCGCTAGACAAGGCTAGGAGATATACTTCATGAAAGAAGTAATACTGAAAAAACAAAGTACAAAATAAAAGCGCTAGACAAGGCTAGGAAAAATACAAGCAAACCTGAGATGTTTCACAAGACGAACTAGTGAGTCCGCTGGCGAGTCAAAATACAAATGTGCCTGAAGGAAGCAGTCGACAAAGTTCCGGCGCTCACAGGCCGTCAGCAGCCAGGTTAAATAGGCTGCCCCTAATCAATGTCAGGTGTGTGCTGCTGCCTCGCACCAGCTGCACTCCATACTGAGGATGAGAGAGAGAGTGAACATTGTGTGCAAACAACAACAGAAATGAACAGGGAAATTTCAGATTACCACAAACTAAATGTAATCTCTGACAGGGGTAACATTTATTTTAAAGGCAGGACCCGCAGCCAGACCTACAATACTAGCACATAGGTCATGAAAAACATGTTTTTTTGTTATTGTCATTGTAAGAGGGCAAAATCACTTATATCAGAACATTATTTTAATAAAACATTTAAATTGTTATGATGTCAGGTTTGGGACAGGTGTGACACTGGTGTGGCCACAGTGTGCACGTCTGATGTTGCTCACATGTGCTCCACTGAATGCTCAGGGAGTTTGTGCGTTTGCTCACACACATGAAAAATTAGAGGGAACATTGCTGCTATCCCCGTTTAAATAAGAAAATCGCATTTCAGCAGAGGTGGGTAGAGTAGCCAGAAATTGTACTCAAGTAAGAGTACTGTTACTTTAGAGAATTATTACTCAAGTAAAAGTAAGGAGTAGTCACCCAAATATTTACTTGAGTAAAAGTAAAAAGTATGTTGTAAAAAAACTACTCAAGTACTGAGTAACTGATGAGTAACATACACACACATATCATATATATATATATATATATATATATATATATATATATATATATATATATATATATATATATATATACATATATACACACACACACACATATATACATATATATATATATATACACACACACATATATATATATATATATATATATATATATATATATATATATGTGTATGTATATATATATATATATATATATATATATGTATATATGTGTGTGTGTGTATATATATATATATATATATATATATATATATATATATATATATATATATATATATATATATATATATATATATTGATATATACAGTATATAATTTATATTTATTTTTTTTGCCGTTTTTGTTTACATGTTAATAGTGTTTTAATGAATATACATGCATGTTTAACACATATAGATTCCTTTCTTTCATGAAGACAAGAATATAAGTTGGTGTATTACCTGATTCTGATGACTTGCATTGATTGGAATCAGACAGTAGTGATGACAAACGTCCACGTTTTCAAATGGAGGAGAAAAAAAGTTCCTCTTTTCTGTCTAATACCACATGAAAGTGGTTGGTTTTTGGCATCTTATATGCCCAGCTTCCATATTCGTTTTTATACACTTTACAAGAAATACATTGGCGGCAAACTCCGTAGCTTGCTAGCTTGTTTGCGCAGGCTTTCGGAGACTCTTATTTAGAAAGCGCAGGCGCGATGGAGCGGCACTTTTATTGTGGAGACAGGAACTGTGCAGTCAGTCTTTAGGCTTTTGACGGGGTGTACGGTTGAAATAAAAAATTGTCTTTTTTCCTTCACACTTTTGATTGATTGATTGGAACTTGTATTAGTAGATTGCACAGTACAGTACATATTCCGTACAATTGACCACTAAATGGTAACACCCCAATAAGTTTTTCAACTTGTTTAAGTCAGGTCATGTGACCCCTGGCTCTGTTTGATTGGTCCAACGTCACCAGTGACTGCATCTGATTGGTGGAACGGAGTGAACGTCACCAGTGACTGTATTTGTTGAAACGCAGGCACTATGAAGGTCTGTCTGACAGACCACAACAAACAAAGCGTGCATTAACAGATCGATTAAAATTAGTAGCGAGTAGCGAGCTGAATGTAGATAAAAGTAGCGGAGTAAAAGTAGCGTTTCTTCTCTATAAATATACTCAAGTAAAAGTAAAAGTATGTTGCATTAAAACTACTCTTAGAAGTACAATTTATCCCAAAAGTTACTCAAGTAGATGTAACGGAGTAAATGTAGCGCGTTACTACCCACCTCTGCATTTCAGTAGGCCTTTAAGCAAAATTGCTTACATTTAGATGTGCGCGTGCAAACCTCATTGAATCCTTTAGCCATAACAAACAATCAAAACATTTTGTAGAATGGTCAGACCGACCACTCGTTCAACTATAACCCATATATGGTCCTTCAATGGTTCAGAATAGAAAAAAAGAAACGAGCAGACATTCTTAAGGCTTTTCGACAGACTTTTTTTTCGGACTTCGACAGACACAAAATATGGTTCAAAAGGTCAGAAATTCCACTACATAAGCGAGCTCAGGGCTCTCCTTCGTCTATCGTGGTTTAAAAAAAAGTGAGAAAATATCTGAATTTTTCCGCGAGCTAAGTGTGGCTCCCGTGCAGTCTTTGTTGATTTGCATAACAAAGTCCTGCTGTCAGAACTCACAACTTGTGATTGCATACTCACTTCGGAGTCAAAAGTGAGTATCTAATCACAGGAGGCATTTATTTCTCGTTCAACGTGAGGCAACTTAGGGAGACCTACCGTCAACAACTCGTGATTGGATTGGCTCTCGCAACTGTATCAACTGTATGTGCCCTGATAACCTACACTGCTCAGAAAGCCCCCGGCAGATTTCATACAGCGCTGGCAACAAGCTGGCTGAATTCCGATTGGATAAAAGCACTAACGTAAAAACAACAAAACAGGTGCCTAATATACAGTACCCACCTAGACAAGCCTGCGAGCACTGTGAGGGTCATGTTTTTTGACTTCTCAAGTGCTTTCGATACCATACGGTACTGGGTGTGAAGTTAGAGACGATGCAGGTGGAGGGCCCCTTGGTGTCCTTGGTTGTTGATTACCTGACTGACAGAACACAGTAAGTACGACTGCAGGACTTTGTGTCTGACAGACTGGTCAGCAACACCGGGGCCCCGCAGGGGACAGTCCTCTCCCCCTTCCTCTTCACCACCTTGGGACGGCGTGGTGCTGTTGAGAGAGTGGCCGTGCCAGCAATCTGAGGTTTCCTCGTTCCATCCCCACCTTCTACCAACCACGTCACGTCCGTTGTGTCCTTGAGCAAGACACTTCACCTTTGCTCCTGTTGGGTCGTGGTTAGGGCCTTGCAGGGCAGCTCCCGCCATCAGTGTGTGAATGTGTGTGTGAATGGGTGAATGTGGAAATAGTATCAAAGCGCTTTGAGTACCTTGAAGGTAGAAAAGCGCTATATAAGTATAACCCATTTACTATTTTACCATCTACACCATCAGTCAGAGTCCTGCCACCTTCAGAAGTTTTCTGATGACTCTGCGATGGTGTATTAAAGATGGTGATGAGGAGGAATACCGGTGGAGGACTTTGTCACATGGTGTGGAAAGAACCACCTCCAGCTCAATGTGACGAAGACCAAGGAGCTGGTTGTGGACCTGGGAAGGAGGAGGAGTATTCTGGGGACCCCTATTTCCATCAGTGTGGTCGATGTGGACATGGTTGAGGATTATAAATACCTCGGAGTACACATGGACAACAAGCTGAATGGGTCAAAACACGCTGAGGCACTCTACAAGAAGGGACAGAGCCACCTCTACTTCCTCAGGAGGCTAGGATCCTTCAACGTCTGTACAAAGATGTTGAAAATGTTGTACGAGTCGGTGGTGGCGGGCGCCTTCTTGTACGCCAGGGCCTGCTGGGGCAGCGGGCTGAGAGCGGGGGACGCAAACAGGCTGTACAAGCTGGTAAGGAGGGCCAGTGACGTGGTGGGAGTGGAGCTAGACTCTCTGGCGCTGGTGTCAGAGAGGAGAAGTCTAGCAAAGCTCCTAGCCATTATGGACAACACCTCCCACCCACTACACTCGTACCTGGCGGAGAGAATGAGCACGTTCAGTGGAAGGCTCAGACTCCCAAAATGCAACACGGAACGACACAGGAAGTCCTTCATACCGACAGCCATCAGACTGTATAATGCACATGTTCCTTTTTGACTGTACTTGAATGTATAATAGACTGTATTTATATTATTCACATGTGAATAATGCTGTATAATAGACTGTATTTATATTATTCGCATGTGAATTATGCTGTATAATATACTGTATTTATATTATTCACATGTGAATAATGCTGTATAATAGACTGTATTTATATTATTCACATGTGAATAGTGCTGTATAATAGAGTGTATTTATGTTATTCACATGTGAATAATGCTGTATAATAGACTGTATTTATATTATTCACATGTAAAAAATACCTAAGTGTTTATTGTCTATTGTGAGCGAACTGTGGTGCTGAATTTCCCCCAGAGGAGCGAGGCAAAGAGGTAGGTCGAGGATCGAGGGAGGCAGTCCAGAATCCAGGGGGGGAGTCGAGGTACACAACTCGAACACGGGGAAGCAGGAAGGACATGCAAAGAGTTAGGCTACGTTCCGGCATCAGCTCCCTGGGTCCGCTGGTCTTTATGCTGCTCGTCTTGATTAGACCCAGGTGCGTTGATTGCCGATTGCCTGCAGCTTCGCCGTTGCGTGGGCGTGACGCGGCCAGCGCAAGCAGGGACGTGTCCTGGCGTGCTGCCAACAGCTGTGCTGGCAGCACAAGCTTCCGATGAAAGGTGGGTTCGAGCCCAGCGCCGTGACACAACTTGGTCAATTGAAAAGTAGCTCGCCTGCAGAAAAAAGTGTGGTCACCCCAGTCTTACATGGAAATATAAGTTGAGTTTTAGTATACGTCGGATCTTTTACTTAAATTAACATTTAAGTTACTCACACTGTCGTAGCATCAGATCTTTAACAAGCTCAAATATAAAGTATTGACCTGAAAGTTATCTGTAGCGGTAAATAGTTTTGTTATTTTCGACCATCTGCATGAACGCGACATCAGTCCTGTGTTCGTGCGCATGCCAATGTGTGTGCGTGTGCGCTGAAGAGGGCAGCTGCATATATCACGACTCTCATTTCTCATAAATGCACAACACCAGTAAATATTTGGGACAATACTACAAAACCCAAAACCAGTGAAGTTGGCACGTTGTGTAAATGGTAAATAAAAACAGAATACAATGATTTCCAAATCCTTTCCAACTTATATTCAATTGAATAGACTGCAAAGACAAGATATTTAACGTTCGAACTGGAAAACGTTATTATTTTTTGCAAATTTTGGCTCATTTGGAATTAGATGCTTGCAACATGTTTCAAAAAAGCTGGCACAGGTGGCAAAAAAGACTGAGAAAGTTGAGGAATGCTCATCAAACACTTATTTGGAACATCCCACAGGTGAACAGACTAACTGGGAACAAGTGGGTGCCATGATTGGGTATAAAAGCAGCTTCCATGAAATGCTGAGTCATTCACAAACAAGGATGGGGCGAGGGTCACCACTTTGTGAACAAATGTGTGAGCAGATTGTTTAAGAAAAACCTTTCTCAACCAGCTATTGCAAGGAATTTAGGGATTTCACCATCAACGGTCCGTAATATCATCAAAGGCTTCGGAGAATCTGGAGAAATCAAGCGATGATATTACGGACCATCGATTCCTGAAGCGGTACTGCATCAAAAAGCGACATCAGTGTGTAAAGGATATCACCACATGGGCTCAGGAACACTTCAGAAAATCACTCTCAGTAACTACAGTTTGTTGCTACATCTGTAAGCCATTAAATTCTAAGTTAATGATTATTTGGAAAAAAAAACAAGTTTCACAGTTCGAACGTTAAGTATCTTGTCTTTGCAGTCTATTCAATTGAATATAAGTTGAAAAGGATTTGCAAATCATTGTATTCTGTTTGTATTTACCATTTACACAACGTGCCAACTTCACTGGTTTCGGGGTTTGTACATTGTCAACATTTGCATCTTATACCATGTAAATACAAACACACATACATACGGTACTTAGAATAGTATACTGTACATATCAAAGTGTACTGACAAAAGTATTCCATGTGACACAGCCTGAAAGTTTCTGGACATTTGGTATAAAAGTGGTCTGTTTGTCCAGCAAGCCCACCATCCAGAAATGACCCCTCTAGTTCACCATTTACATTTCTTTCATATTAAAAACTTTATTAAATAGTTGCAAACTGATTCCCTCAGTTTTGATTCACAGTTTGAGAACTGTGGTCGTAAATAATTGTAAAAGTTTTATTTTTATTTTGTCTTATGCTTTATAGGTTTTTTTGAAGAGCTTATTTTTCACTTTAATTGTAACAGGGGTAAGGATTCATTTTGCATGTCAATAAATTACTAAATGAAACAAAGAGTTTGTGCAAACTGATGAGGACAGTTGCATTCTGAGGTTAATTGTTGCATCTATTATTTACTGTTTTTCAAACATTGTTGTTTGATAGTCATTTGCGGCCAATGATCGGGCTTCATTCTAAATTCAGCTGGTCTTTGTGTATGCATATGTGGTTGTGTATGTGTGTACAAGTGAGGAAAACATAGCATTAATATTACACATCAAATGATTGCATAGTTAAATAAAACTGTCTGTGAGAGATAACATAACCCCTAAAAGTCGACGTAAAACATCTTTGTATGGAAATACTACTTTGCAATTTGAAACACTTTTAAGTACTAATTTTAATGATAAAATGCTATATGTGAGACCCTAATGGAACTTCTACATTTCTTTACATTTTAACTCGTTCATATTTTCACAAAATATTTAAGTGCAAAGTTGAACCTATTGGTCCAGCAGGTTAGGATATTTGTTTCAAAGGGTCCAGCAAAAAACAAGTTGTGTTAATGACCCTCTATATTCTTTATTCTATGTTAAAGGAAGCCATTTTTTTTTGAAGGCTTCCGTTGTTAGAGAGGAAGTTTGCTTGCTCTAGCTTGTACTCATTTGACAAGGATACCATCTGTGATGGTATGGGGGTGCCTTAGTGCCCAAAGCATGGGTAACTTACACATATGTGAAGGCACCATTAATGCTGAAAGGTACCTACAGGTTTTGGAACAACATATGCTGCCATCTGAGCGCCGTCTTTTTCATGGACGCCCCTGCTTATTTCAGCAAGACAATGCCAAGCCACATTCAGCACGTGTTACAACAGCGTGGCTTCGTAAAAAAAAGAGTGCGGGTACTTTTCTAGCCCGCCTGCAGTCCAGACCTGTCTCCCATCGAAAATGTGTGGCGCATTATGAAGCGTAAAATACGACAGCGGAGACCCCGGACTGTTGAACGACTGAAGCTCTACATAAAACAAGAATGGGAAATAATTCCACTTTCAAAGCTTCAACAATTAGTTTCCTCAGTTCCCAATTGTTTATTGAGTGTTGTTAAAAGAAAATGTGATGTAACACAGTGGTGAACATGCCCTTTCCCAACTACTTTGGTACGTGTTACAGCCATGAAATTCGAAGTTAATTATTATTTGCAAAAAAAATAATAAAGTTTATGAGTTTGAACATCAAATATCTTGTCTTTGTAGTGCATTCAATTGAATATGGGTTGAAAAGGATTTGCAAATCATTGTATTCAGTTTATATTTACATCTAACACAATTTCCCAACTCATATGGAAACGGGGTTTGTAATGCGGATGGCTCTTTTCCTCTTTGGTCCGGAAGACACGACGTCCACAGTTTCCAAAAACAATTTAAAATGTGGACTCGTCAGACCACAGAACACTTTTCCACTTTGCATCAGTCCATCTTACATGAGCTCGGGCCCAGGGAAGCCGTCGGCGTTTCTGGGTGTTGTAACTCCATCCAGTGATCTAAGACGTCATATTGATGCATGTGAGGCAATTATAAAGGGCATTGTTCAAGTTGCTTATGAAAGAAAGGTTGAAATAGATGGTGACTTTGACAGTAAGCAGTAAAACAACGTATTGGTAGACTGTTGGACAGAGATTATACTTACTCAATTTATGGCTCCATAGCCTCACCTTCAGTTTGACACTCCAACAGTGATCATAGCCAATATTCTGAGGCACCTATTTTTGCGGCAAAAAGAGAAAACGCTGCCACCGACAAATGAAATGGAAGCTTAGAAATGTAAGTTGGAACAAATTAAAGCTGAATGAGACATAAGGGCAGCAAGAGGTGGACTTGAACTATACACTATACAAATTGTTTCTGCTGTGACAATTATGTTAAGTACAGCAGAGCCTCCCCTTACAGTCACCTGTGCTCCAACCTGATATTCAGAAGTCCACCAACCTCACCACTTATGCATCTGCTGTACAGACATATGTGTTTTACCTTGCACAAGTTCTCCAAGATATCAGGACAATGAACCGGCTTCCAAACCTGGAACCAACCCCCGTTGAGTTTATTGAATGGAAAGCGACAAACTACATTATTGGAGGAAATATGTGGGAGGTCCAGCTAGAAAAATCCTTGATGGCCTCTTTACAGAACAGATGATGGAGCTTATCGGGATGCATGGAACTGCCTCAACCACAGATATGGTCAGCCTTTTACTATTCAAAGAGCCTTTCGACAGAAACTGTCTGACTTCCCAAAGACCCCATCCAAAGATGCTGTGGGATTCAGGAGATTTGCTGATTTCCTCAAGTTGTGTCATGAAGCTATGCCCTACATAAAAGGTTAAGACATTATTAATCACTGCAAAGAAAATAACCCCTTTGGAAGAACGTTAGCAGATTGGGCTGCAACAAGGGGGATCGCCAACCAACACAAGCCATACAAGAAAGGGGAGATTTTCCATCATTTGAGGATTTCACTAAATTCATGATGATTGAGGCAGAGATTTCACGCAACCCAACAAAGTACTTTCAAGCTCTTCACACATCGTCTGACATTTGCACAGATAAAGTATTTCCAAAAGAAAGGAAGTTTACAACCCATGTGCTACAGACTAACATAACGACGAGGCCTAACAGTGAAGGAGACGCAAAGACATACATCAATGCTTTGTCATGACACAAAACATGGTCTACAAAACTGCATAGAGTTTTCAAGAAAAAGTCTTGTTGAACAAAGAAAATATATAATGGAAAATAAATTATGCGTTGGTTGTCTGAAGCCAGGCCATAATGCTAAAGACTGCCGTAACAGACACACGTGATACCTGTAAAAAGAAACATGCTACCTTTTCATGACGACGATTACAGAAAAGTCAAACCTGTGTCTGCCTCCAACCAAAATAATGCAGAGGATGCAGCTAACACAATGTCAATGACGTTAGATCAGTCAACAACTTCAAGATCGTTCCTGTCTGGATTTCTTCCACTAATAACCCAAATAATGAAAGCCTTGTTAATGCTCTTTTGGGCACGCAAAGTAACATCGTGTTAATTGAGCAAGACCTCGGAAACGATTTAAAATAAAAGTCAAATCCTGTTTAGTTAAAGCTGACAACCATGCTTGGAAAAGATACATTAATGCAGTGCTTCTCAAATATTTTCTGTACAAGAAAACAATATTTTGCGCCCCCCTCCACTCACACACACTATTAACATCAAAGTAAACAACACACTGTTCTTTCCTTATCTCCTACCGTGGTTACAGCGAAGCAAAGTGCTAACGCTTCATCATATTCTGGTACGGCAAAAAAAACATGCTCCTCAAGGTCACACGCGTCTCCCATGACATCGTCCTGTGCCCCCCCAGGGCACAGTGCAATGCCACTATTTGAGATGGACTGCAATAATGCTATGTGAACGAGTCCCTGGTCTTCGCATAAGAGAATGTAATGATGCGATTCGCTCTGTGGTGGGCTCTCCTATTTCTGGGTCTGAGGTTGCTGAGGTAGTTAAGAAGCTGCCGGGCAGAGCTCAGGGAGTGCAGGGTATCAGGTTGGGGGAAGAGATCCTGTCCCAAGTGGAGGAGTTGAAGTACCTCGGGGTCTTGATCAGAAGTGAGAGAAGAGTGCATCGTGAGATCGACAGGTGGAGCGGTGCGGCGTCTGCATCGGTCCTGTGTGGTGAAAAGGAGATGAAAGGCAAAGCTGTCAATTTACTAGTCGATCTACATCCCCATCCTCACCTACAGTCGTGAGCTTGGGTTGTAACCCAAAGGACAAGGAAAAGGAAAAGGAAAAGGACAAGATTACAGTTATAAGCAGCTGAAATTAGTTTCCTCCGTTGGCTGGCGGGGCTCTCCCTTAGGAACAGATTGACAAGCTCTGTCATTCGGGAGGAGCTCAGAGTAAAGCCGCTGCTTCACAACTTCGAGAGGAGCCAGATGATGTGGTTCAGGCATCTGGTCAGAATGCCCCTAGAAACGCCTCCCTGGGGAGGTGTTTAGGGCGCGTCCAAGCAGTAAGAGACCACAAGGAAGACCCAGGACACGGTAGAGAGACTATGTCTCCCAGCTGGCTTGGAAATGCCTCAGGATCCCACCCGGTAAAAACTGGACGAAGGAGCTGGGGAGAGGGAAGGACTTCTCCGCATAGGCTGCTGCCCCTGCGACTTGACGTCAGATAAATTGAAGAAGACGGATGGATGGACGGAAATCATCCAAACTGTCTGGGAAGCTGTAGTTGCTGCTGCACAAAAAGTAGATCGTCAACAGAAAAAGAAACGGACTGCATGAATGAAGGCATGTGGCAGTTATTGAAAAGAAGGGTGGCTATATTGGTCACTAATCATTTTTTGACAAGTCAGAAATAATTATTTGTAAATTTTTAGTTGTTTTATTAGTCTCACTTGTTTTTTTCGTTTAGTTGCAAAATAATTCTGCACACTATTAGTTGCCTAATAATTGTGCACATATATATGTATTCACTTAAGAAAGATAAAACCTCACTTTTACTTTCTTAAACATTCAGGCTTAGGTTCGTTTCCATTTTGGATTGACCGAGACCATTAAAGTTGTTCAATAATAAAATTAATCCTCAAAAATACAACTTGTCTAATAATTGTGAACACAGCGTAAATATGGATGTAAGCGCTCCTACAGCAGGAATACCATCCATCCATCCATTTCCCCCTGCTTCTCCAAGTCTGGGTCACGGGGGAAGCAGTTTAAGCATAGATGACCAGACTTCCCTGTCCCCGGTCAACTCCTTTAGTTCTACAGAGGGGCTACCAAAGCATTCCCAGGCCAGCTGTGCGACATAGTCCCTCCAACGTGTCCTATGTCTGCCCCGAGGCCTCCTCCCGGCTGGACAAGCTCGAAACATCTCACCAGGGAGGCGTCCAGGAGGCATCCATAGTAGATGCCCAAGCCATCTCAGCTGGCTCCTTGTGACGTGAAGGAGCAGCAGCTCTACTCTGAGTCTCTCCCAGATGACCAAGGTCCTCAACCTATCTCTGAGGGTGATCCCAGACATCCTGCAGAGCAAACTCATTTCTGCCACTTGTATTCATGATCTTGTCCTTTCGGTCATTACCCAAAACTTGTGACCATAGGTGAGGGTAAGAACGTAGACTGACCGGTAAATCGAGAGCTTCGCCTTCTGGCTCAGCTCCTTCTTCAACACTACAGGCCGGCGCAAATACTGCATCACTGCAGACGCTGCACTAATCCGTCTGTCAATTAGAGATCCTAGCAGACCATCTGACGCCTCAGGAGGGGGATGCATTGCCCTTTCCACACTGTGTATAGTGGGGGCGGAAACCGGCTGACCCCTGCTGAGGAAATAGTTGGGCGGTGGAAGGAATACTTTGAGGATCTCCTTAATCCTACAGACACACCCTCTGTAGAGGAAGCAGGGTCTGAGGTCACAAACGTGGACATGTTCATCACTGGAGCCGAGGTTGCTGAGGTAATCAAAAACTGCCCAGTGGCAAGGCCCCAGGAGGGGACGAGATTCGCCCCAAATACCTCAATGATCTGGATGTTGTGGGACTGTCGTGGCTGACACGTCTCTTCAACATAGCGTGGAATTCTGAGGCGGTACCTCTTGATTGGCAGACCTGGGTGGTGGTCCCATTGTTACAGTTATAGAAGGATCACACTTCTCGGCCTCACCGTGAAAGTCTATTCCCGGGTGATGGAGAGGAGAGTCTGGCCATTAGTCAAGCCTTGGATTCTGGAGGACAAATGTGGTTTTCGGCCTGGTCCTGGAACACAGGACCAGATTTATACCCTGGCTAGGGTACTGGAGTGGGCATGAGAGTTTGCTCAACATGTGTTTTGTGGATTTTGAAAAGGCATTTGATTGTGTCCCTCGCGGTGTCCTGTGGGGTGTGCTCCAGGAGTACAACGTCCAGGGGCTGTTTTTACGGGCCGTATGGTCTCTGTACTAGCGGAGCAGAAGTCTGGTTCGCATTGCCGGTAGTAAGTCATACATGTTCCCAGTGGTCGTTGGACTCTGCCAGGGTTGCCATTTGTCACCAGTCCTGTTCATTATCTTTATGGACAGAATTCTAGGCGCAGTCAGGGTGTACAGGGTTTGCAGTTTGATGGCTAGAGGATCACATCTCTGCTTTTTGCAGATGATGTGATCCTGTTGGTTTCATCAGGCTGGGACCTTCAGCGTTCACTAGGGAGGTTGGCAGTTGAGTGTGAAGCTGCTGGGATGAGGATCAGGACGTCCAAATCTGAGGCCAGTCGGAAAAAAAGGGTGGACTGCACCCTTCGGGTCGGGAGTGAAGTTCTGCCTGAAGGGGGAGAGTTCAAGTATCTCGGGGTCTTGTCCACGAGTGAGGGAAGAATGGAAGCAAGGATACAGAACTCGAGGGTGTAGTCTGTGACAGAGCGGAAGCCTTGGTGTATGGAATGGAGACGTGAGGCAGTGTCCCCCCCATCCACTGGATGATCGGATACCGCTCTGAACTCAGAACGGAAAGCGGAATAATTGGTGTCCAACCCATTACTCTGATCAACCGCTGCTGTGGCCCATCTAAGAGCCCTACCCGAGAAGCATAACGTGAGGGTTGGTGCATTAAAAATTACCTCACACTGGACCAACAACCCTCTGCATAATTCAAAATCCCCTTCAAAAGGTCTAGGACTGGCAATCTTTGGCTCACGGATATCAGGTGGGTTCAGGACAGGAGCGGCCGATGGGGCGCCTGGGTCCGGAGCAGGGGGTGAGGCGTTGCGAGGGGGCCGAGGGGGAGGGTTCAGACTCATGGTGTTCAATCTAGCAAGCACGCTAGCGAAGGCTGCATCCAATTTGTTTTCCAGGGTTGCAAAACGGGTCTGGTGTTGTTGGAGGACAGTGTGCATAGCCGAGAGTTCAGGGGTCAGGGGCGGTCGGACCGGGGTTGTGGGTCCAGTTCCGCTTGTGCCGTCTGGTTCGGTCATGGCCAGAACGTACTGTAACGGTACCACGGGGAGGGAGACTGCACTGAGGCAGAGCTTTGATGATGTGGTGGGGTGTGTATGCTACTATGTGTGTGAAGCATGTGAAGTATCAACAATGAAAATGTTACCGGGAGTTTGTTGTGTGTGCGTGTTGGTTGGAAAAGGCAAACAAGTCCAAAGGGGATGGGCAGAAGAAGGTCCGTGATCCAAGCGAGGGGGGTCCGTAAGGCTGGGGCGAGGCGTCCTGAGGTCCGTGTCCAGAGCGGGGGTCGAGGATCGGTCAGTCAGAATCCGGAGGGGGTCCAGGGAAGTGAGGCTCACAGCTTACTTCCAAGGCATCAGAGGGTGTTCTGAGGGGACAAGGAAAATGACAAGGATAGGTTAGCACAAGGGCAGAGGTACACGGAGAGAGAGCTGGAGACGTATAACACTGAACCATACAGATGGCTACGTTCTGGCATTGGAACGCAGGTTGTGCTGGTGTCATCAGTTTAAGGTGCGTTGATTGTTGATTTGGAACCGCTGTGCTGGAGCGCGTCAACGGCAGAAGAGGCGCGCGCTGGCGCCTGGAAGTGCGCCTGGAAGCACGCTGAAGCGCGTAGCCCGCAGAGGAATGTGCCATGACAAATTATATATATATGTAGCCGAGGTTGCTGTAATAGGTCAAACTTGTATAGCGCTTTTCTACCTTCAAGGCACTCAAAGCGCTTTGACACTATTTCCACATTGACCCATTTACACACTGATGGCAGGAGCTGCTATGCAAGGCGCTAACCACGACCCAGCAGGAGCAAGGGTCTTGCTCAAGGACACAACGGACGTGACGAGGTTGGTAGAAGGTGGGGATCGGACCAGGAACCCTCAGGTTGCTGGCACGGCCACTCTCCCAACCGCGCCACACCGCCCCTGTAGTTCAGGGAAACCAGGGGAAGAGCAGGGAAACCTGTGAAACAGACCTGTTGGGATGAAATAGCCCCCATGTGTTTATTCCTGACCTAAGGAATATATATATCCATCTATTTTCTACCGCTTGTCCCTTATGGGGTCGTATGTATATATATATATATATATATATATATATATATATATATATATATATAATTATATATATATATATTTACCTCCTAGGTAACACATGAGCCAATCACCACGCCCCTACGCCAGCATGTACCCACCCACTCTGTGCCCTATATAAACCATGGTATGTGAATGCTCCCATTAAAATCTCCTGATGATTGAGGGAACCCCCCCTCATGAAACAGGCCTGTAGAGATGAAATAGTCTTGTGATTTTTTTTCCCACACATACATATATATATATATATATATATATATATATATTAAGTAACTTAGCTATACTTAAGTACAGTAAGTATAGTTTATACAGTGACATTTTGTCTTAATACATTTTGTGTGTTTTACTTTACAAGGACATACTATTTTTCCCACATGGCAGAGGCTGTTTGTTCCATGGTTGTAGAGAACAATACTCTTGGACTAAGGTAGATAAAGTGTGCCATTGTAGAGGACAACATCATTCAGCATTCAACATTCAGCAGTCAGCATCTCAACCACTAAGCTAAATATGCACCAAATGACTATGAAGATCAAACTCAGTCTACCAGCTTAAAGGACTCTCCCGAGTCGATCTGTCGGGGAAGACGAGAGGAGGTGGACTGTAGTGGGGGTTGTTGTTTCAACTCTTCTCTGGTCAGAAAACATTACTTAGAAGCTTTTGAAATGCTAACTGTTAAACACTGGGCACACCATCTGTCTCTGGGACTTATGGCAGTGTTTCCTGTGAATGACCACATTTCTGAAACACTGATGTCTGCTTATCTTCCTGGCCCAGTCCAACTTAATGCCACAGTAATGCTGCATGTCTGGTTTAAGGGTACGGACTGGCAGATTTTTAGACAGGCAGAAACATATGATGATTGATTTGAACTCAGTGGAGTATGCATCTACTGTCATTGGTTAGAAATGTGCAGATATCCCCACCAGGACAATAACCATCTATGCGAATAAGAAGCCCTGGTTGAATGGATATGTTCATTCTCTCCTTAAAGCATGGGACTGAGCTTAGGTCTGGAGATGTAGCTCCTCAATGAGCAGCGAGGAGGGATTTTAATGCAAGGTTTAAAAGAGCTTATGCCTACTTATGCTTTGAAAATACCAGGTCACTTACCCACCAATGACCAAATGAGCATGTGAATGGGCATCAAGACCATCACAGACTATATTACGAAGCTGCTTATCGGCATTATGCTACGGGTGAAGAAGACCCATGGCTCCCTGATGCCTTGAATACTCATTGTCCTTGGTTTGAGGCTTCCAACACCTCCCCTTGCACCGAGCTCACCCTACCACAGGGTGAACTTGACCTGACTGAACTTGAATTACTGCTTAAGAGCTGAAAAGGTCCCTGCTCAAAATCAATCCACAAAGGCAACAGAGCCTGACAGCATCCCAGGACGAGTGCTGAAAGAAACTGCTCACCACCTCAGAGGGGTCCTTACGAACATTTTTAATAGCTATGGAGCCTTTGCTTTAACATGGCCATAATTATTCTGATAACAAAGACCTCAGCAGCGGCAAGCCTGAATGACTATTGGCCAGTGGAATCAACCCTCATATTTATTAAAGTATTAATATAAGTACTACTTTGAGCAATTGCGGATGGTCCACGATAAAGACACGATTAGCATTACCGTGGCTCCTCTTAATACGCTCTATGGTGGTGCTTCTCAAATATCGAGGCGGGCCCCACTGGGGGGCACGGTGAGGTGTCGGTGGACAGGGGGGGAGCCTTGTGTATCGTAAATGATACACAAGGCTCCAGGTAGCAGCACTGCTCGAATTAGTCAACTCTTCCAGGAAATATGACCAAGTATAAATATAACTCTTTTTTTGCCTGTAATGAGTATATAAATGAATACAGTGTCAGGTTCATTCAGATTTACAAAACCCAAAACCAGTGAAGTTGGCACGTTGTGTAAATCCTAAATACAAACAGAATACAATGATTTGCAAATCCTTTTCGACCTATATTCATTTCAATAGACTGCAAAGACAAGATACTTTTCGAACTGGGAAAACGTTGCCTGCAACATGTTTAAAAAAAGCTGGCACGAGTGGCAAACAAGACTGATAAAGTTGAGGAATGCTCATCAAACACTTATTTGGAACATCCCACAGGTGAACGGGCTAATTGGGAACAGGTAGGTGCTATGATTGGGTATACAAGCAACTTCTATGAAATACTCAGTCATTCACAAACAAGGGTGGGGCGAGGGTCACCACTTTGTGAACAAATGCATGAGCAAATTGTCAAACAGTTTAAGAACAATATTTCTCAACCAGCTTTGGCAAGGAATTTAGGGATTTCACCATTTACGTTCGGTAATATTATAAAAAGATTCAGACAATCTGAAGAAATGACTGCACTGTAAACAATGATATTACGGTCCTTCGATCCCTCAGGCGGTACTGCATCAAAACGCGACATCAGTGTGTAAAGGATATCACTACATGGGTTCAGGAACTCTTCACAAAAACCACTGTCAGTAACTACAGCTCGTCGGTACATCTGTAAGTGCAAGTTAAAACTCTACTATGCAAAGCGAAAGCCATTTTGCAACAACACCCAGAAACGCCGCCGGCTATGCTGGGCCCGAGCTCATCTAAGAAGGACTGATGCATAGTGAAAAAGTGTTCTGTGGTCTAATGAGTCCACATTTCAAATTGTTTTTGGAAACTGTGGACGTCGTGTCCTCTGGACCAAAGAGGAAAATAACCATCTGTACTGTTCTAGGTGCAAAGTTCAAAAGCCAGCATCTGTGATGGTATGGGGGTGTATTAGTGCCCAAGGTATGGTTAACTTACACATCTGTGAAGGCACCATTAATGCTGAAAGGTACATACAGGCTTTGGAGCAACATATGTTGTCATCCAAGCAATGTTATCATGGACGCCCCTGCTTATTTTAGCAAGACAATGCCAAGCCACGTGTTACAACAGCGTGGCTTCGTAGTAAAATAGTGCGGGTACTAGACTGGCCTGCCTGTAGTCCAGACCTGTCTCCCATTGAAAATGTGTGGCGTATTATGAAGCCTAAAATACCACAACGGAGACCCCGGACTGTTGAACAACTTAAGCTGTACATCAAGCAAGATCGGGAAAGAATTACACCTGAAAAGCTTCAAAAATTGGTCTCCTCATTTCCGTAACACTATTCGAGTTATCTTAAACAATTGGAGATTCTTCAGAAAAAAGTGTTATATCACGGGCAAACAATAACGCTCCCTCAGATCCACTTTTTTATGGGTACAAGCTCCTTAAGTTTACTGAGCGTAACAGATTTCACAGTGCTTACATGTATTCAATCCTAGACTCTGCGAGCTAATTCCAGTGACCAGTCCTTCTCGTAAACATACTGCAAAATTAGAAGTAAACCCTTCATTAAGAGGGAAAAATACTCATCAGAAGTGTACAAGCTTTAGTATAGCCTTAAGAGGCCCATTGATCTGGAATGAGATTGATAGCTCTATAAAATTATCATATTCTTTAAATATACCGTATTTTCCCGTGAAAAAACGTCTGATCGAAACTCTCTAATAACTAAAGTTCCTTGGGCAAATAATGTAAACTCACTACACCGGTATGTTTTAACGCTTTTTTGGCGAGTTTACAGACAGATATAAGTAAGAACTTTACACTACTTTATATTAGAAATGGCAACAGCGGAGGATGAATGTCCCATAACAAGAAGATAAAGAAAAAGAAGAAGCATATTGACTACGGGGTCGGCACGGACTACAAAGGCGGATGTGCGCAAATTTTCAGGATTTATGCAGATCCCAAATACAGATCAGCAGGTAGCAGAAGGTAAGAAAAGTTGCTTTTGCATGATATTGCGAAACAAAACGCGAGATATGTCTTACCTTATACACACACTATAATAATACTTGTATGTTGAAGCACAGTACAATCCATCAAGCGGTGCGGCTTCATAGCTTACCAAAGTCGTACTAAAACATGTTTATAGATTTTTGAGCGCCGTGTATAATGTTCTATATTTTCAATGGAACCATGGACCAAATAAAATAGTTTCGAGGTGGGTAAGCTCAACCAAACTTATCCCTTGCATTAGGCACACTGGGTTATAAGGCACACTGTCGAGTTTTGAGGAAAAAAAGGATTTTAAGTGCGCCTTATAGTCCGGAAAATACAGTAAACGTGTTTTAAGCTAAATGTATTACTACAGTATGCTTAAATTTATTCAGCACACTCTGATCACACACTGACGATTCACATTGGTCACATAATTTTGTCTTGACCCTTGTATGTATGGTATGATTATCGTAAATCTTCAAGATGCAACTTTCTAATCAAATTTGAATAATAAGATGTTGAGAAGGATTTGGTGGATTTAAAGCTTCCTTCTCTGTAAATGTAATCTTGTTTAAAAGTTGGTAGGTAATTTTAAATGTTTTGTAATTGTATTGTACTGTATTTTGCATTTTAAAAGTTGATGTATATTTTAACTGTGGGTCCCTATCCATAAGCTCTACACTTCTAGGGATTCCATCTATCCATCCATCCATCTTCTTCCGCATATCCGAGGTAGGGTCGCAGGGGCAGCTGCCTAAGCAGGAAAGCCCAGACTTCCATCTCCTGAGCCACTTCATCCAGCTCCTCCCGGGGGATCCTGAGGCGTTCCCAGGCCAGCTGGGAGACATAGTCTCCCAAAGGTGTCCTGGGTCTTCCCCGTGGTCTCCTACTGGCCGGACGTGCCCTGAACATCTCTCCAAGGAGGCATTCTGACTAGATGCCCGAACCACCTCATCCGGCTCCTCTCGAATGACAGAGCTTCTCACCCTATCTCTAAGGGAAAGCCCCGCCACCCATCGGGGGCGACTAATTTCAACCATCTGTATCTGTGATCTTGTCCTTTCGGTCATAACCCAAACCTCATGACCATAGGTGAGGTAAGGAATGTAGATGGATCACTAAATTAAGAGCTTTGCCTTTTGATTCAGCTCCTTCTTCACCACTACAGATCGATACTGCTTATGCAGCACCAATCCGCCCGTGGATCTCATGATCCACTCTTCCTTCACTCGTGAACAAGACTCCGAGGTACTTGAATTACTCCACTTAGGGAAAGAGCTCCTCTCTAACCTAGAGATGGCACTCCAACCTTTTCCGGGTGAGAACCATAGACTTCACACTCGGCTGCAAACAGATCCGGTGAGAGTTGAGAGTTCTTGGGATTACAATTTTACAAAACGGACTCTAATATTAAAGCATGTAATAATTTCATGCCAAGTCATCATTAAATGGCCCTGATATGTCAAAATGCATTAATAAATCATGTTCTTTTCGAATACCTTTATAACTGATAACGGTAGTTCAGCTGGGATATGCCCGTTTCAAAATTAGAATTTCAGCCCTGAAATCTTTGTTATTGTTTTCATTTCGATGTCTCACCCTCCGTTTAAACCAATTAGAAAGTCTGTGAGTGTGTTACATCCAGGTTGCCAGTTATGCACCGCCATCTTTGTCTAGCTACTGCCACTGGTAAAGTTACTAAACATGCCAGACCTTAGTAAATCTAAAAGGCCTTGTTACGATTCTCAACTTATTCAAGACAAAGCCAGGAACAAAACCAGGATTTGTATCGGGGATGCCTTTGAAGGATGGAGATGACTGAAGGCAGAGAAGATTAGCCAATCTTGCTAATTTCCTCCTTGTTATGTAAGTCAGGCATTTCCGTTTTCTTATTACATGTTGTAGACGTTTCCTTCTTGTGGTTGGTTCTCCTGACGCCGACAGATCTTCGTGAGCCCGGTAGACAGGTTGAATCAAGTCTTTTATTGACCTACAACAGTATGGTTTGCCTTCCAGCAGTATATATATATATAGGACTTTTCAGTCCGGCGTGTCTCGGCTTTTCGTTTCTCTCTCTAGCTCCAACTCCAACAACTCATGTCTCTTCCGGCTGCTGCTAATAAAGGCGACATGTGATTAAATAACCAGTCCCAGCTGGGCAATCCACTCACCTGTTGCTGGCTTCGAGGACGGCCATACACACCCCATTCCTGCAGGAGGCGTGCCGACCACGCCCTCCTCCACACATGTATTAAAAGGAAATGGACATTTCGTATGTAAACTATATTGTCCAATACAGTCTATGATCTTGCCTAACAAAGTTAGTATGTTCCTGCAACGAATGCTTAGCATGCTAGCCCGGTCAATGAGAGCATACATACGGGGGATATATATATGCCCGTTAGGCTGTATGACGATGTCTAATCGAACTGACAGGGAAAAATATATTTTCGAAAAATAAAACCTATGTGGATATGGGTAGCGTCAGTGCCTATTTCGTTCTGAATATGCTGATACGCTGAGGAAATGGGTTCCCACATTGGCATGTGAAGTGTATGGAGACAGCCAAATCGCATGATAACAGAATTCCTCATTCGCGTTAGCATATTGTGGACTACATGTACCAAGTTATATGGCAATCTGAAACGTTTGAAATACTAGCCTAAAACAGTAGCCTATAGGCATACCTTGGTTAAATGTCTCCCTTTTAGTTTTGGGCTTACATTAGGCTGATAGGCATGCTCTTCCTTTTTTCACCAGTATAACCATTGCTAGCGTTGGTTGTAGTTCGTTTTAGTCTTTGTTTTCTGATAGTACTGACAATAACCATATGTCAGTCCTACAGCGTACTGACTGATTTGAAGTTCCCTGGAGTAGCCCAGTCGATCGAGCTGGATTTGGCTGCGTCTCTGGCAACCTCAGACACACCGACAGAATTTTGACCGTGATTGCAGCACCATTTCTGGCCAGATCCTTACATATGGTTCCTTTAACAAAACGAACAATACTGCAATATAACCATTCCTGTCTGTAAATAAATAAACCGATTTTTTTTTTAAATGTACCACATCTGCCTGTGATCCTAATGAAGATAAGTTGTATAGAAAATTAATACAATTGAATGAATCAATCAAAAAGTCCAAAACAAATGAATTTGACCATAGGCTGTGCACTAAAAAAACATGCAGAAAGATGATTGAACAGTTGTCGTGATCTCAAAAACTGCAAAGGAAAATGCTGTCTGCTAAATTGCATATGTTCATGAGCATTAGTATTCACACTTGATCTGAGCTGCACTAGAAGGTCAATCAAACTACAATCAGTTTTAACTGAACCACATGTGACAGGTGTGAATACGGTCCGTGTGTGACCTGCCAGTGACCCAAAACAGTGAAGCAAAGCACACACAAACATAGTGTGTGTGTAAGATGCAAAAACCTGATTTAACTCACCACAAATTTACGCTCAAAATAAGGGGAAAAAAACCAAAAATCACACATGCACCCACACACACTGTGTTTCTTCAGTCAGTCTTTTCCCTACCACATTATTAGGGGGGCCGGGTCCAACGACACACTCCCACACGCCGCAAGAAGGTCTTGTTCATTTAATTAAATGATATTGTTATTGAATTTTCATATCACAGCTGGAATAATCTTAGGGTATAGAACCAGTTCATACATTGTTATTTTAATAAACAAACTAAATAATCTTATATATGTCATTTACAGGACAGTATCACACACACACACACACACACACACACACACATACACACACACACACACACACACACACACACACACACACACACACACACACACACACACACACACTTGTATTTGTTACCTTATTGAGACCTGAGAAAAATGCCTACCTCTTTAGGACCACCCTTTCTAGATATATAAAGATTTGTATTTACAACATTAATATAATATACATACTATGCAAATATAAACAAGGTAAGCTTTTAGTTATTTTTTTGTAATTGGTTTATAAGGCAGCACGGTGACAGAGGGGTTAGTGCGTCTGTCTCACAATACGAAGGTCCTGAGTAGTCGTGAGTTGAATCCCGGCCTCGGGATCTTTCTGTGTGGAGTTTGCATGTTCTCCCCGTGACTGCGTGGGTTCCCTCCGGGTACTCCGGCTTCCTCCCACCTCCAAAGACATGCACCTGGGGATAGGTTGATTGGCAACACTAAATTGGCCCTAGTGTGTGAATGTGAGTGTGAATGTTGTCTGTCTATCTGTTGGCCCTGCGATGAGGTGGCGACTTGTCCAGGGTGTACCCGGCCTTCCGCCCGATTGTAGCTGAGATAGGCTCCAGCGCCCTCCGCGACCCCGAAGGGAATAAGCGGTAGAAAATGGATGGATGGATGGGGTAATTGGTTTTTAATCTGCATTATCTACTTTGTTATTACTGTATGTCTCTCTCTCTCTCTCTCTCTCTCTCTCTCTCTCTCTCTCTCTCTCTCTCTCTCTCTCTCTCTCTATATATATATATATATATATATATATATCTTAATAAGGTTATCCAAAAAATAGTGCTCGATACCGTAGTAGAGCGCAATATATGTATGTGTGGGAGAAATCTCCTGATGATTGAGGGTACCCCCCCTCATGAAACAGGCCTGTAGAGATGAAATAGTCTTGTGATTTTTTTTCCCACAGATACATATATATATATATATATATATTTTTTTTTTTTTTTTTTTTTTTTTTTTTTATAATTTTGACCAAAGAGGGCGCATTTACATTTTTTACACACACTTGTTATTTTATATTTTGGCCAGAGGGGGAGCACTTTTAAAACCGACACACAGTCAATTTGAAAAATCCCTCCTTTGTGAGACCACCATTATTTTGATAGATTTCACCACGAGGGGTGCAAATGAGATCTCTATTTTTTGATTTTTGTAATGTGCTTAAGGCCGATGACAAACGAGTCACGGACCACAGATGGCCCCTGTGCCGCAATTTGGGCAACTCAGCTGTAAAAGCTATCTGCTATTGGCCACTATAGTCTTAGTACCGTAGTGTATTTGTTCATCCTATGGTCACATATGGAACGCGGGTTGTCTTACGTCAGCACCGGAAGTCGTACAATCAACTGTTCACCTGGCGGGTTTTTTTCTGGGATGAATAGGGAAGTCCTTCTTTAGATGCCGTCTTGTTTTATCATAAATTGCTGCCTTTGCACCTGTCAATGTTTACTTTTGTATGCACATTAAATCAACAAAAAAATCCTGACTTTGGAGCAATGTTCACAGACTCTAGTATTTGGCACTTTATTATATGCAATGGTTTTCTGTATTGGGACCATGATTTATGTCCTAACTTGTTCACCGGTCCTCATATGGAAGGTACTTTTCCTTGTTGACGTCTCAAGAAGGGTACGAATACACACACACACACACACACACACACACACACACACACACACACACACACTGCAGCACGAATGTAACTGTTAAGAAGCAATCTTACAGCTGTGCGTGTGTTTTTGTAAATGTCCCCCAGACCACCTGATACCAGCTTACTACAGTTGAAATTAAAACAATTTTAATATCGTGCAAAAATTATTTAATGTCAGCAATTCAACTTGAAATGACAAACTAATATGTGACCTAACCTTAAAAATGACATAAATTATTCAACCCAATCCATAATAACAATGTTTTTAGAGATTACATGTAATTTGGTTGAACATAATTATTTAGTAGCTGTTTTTTAAACTTAAGAAAATCGTTATATCCTATAAATAATAACATACGCTTATCAAAATTACCATATTTTCTTGCTTCCATTCATGCCGTAAAATAGATGGAGTCATATTTATCCAACAGAACACAATGATGTGTGGTTAGTGTGCTGAAATACTCTTTACCAACATTGGCCCGTAGGGGTGCCTCAAGGATCAATATTGGGTCACATTTTGTTTTAATTTGACATAAATGATCTCCCTGACATTCATTAAGGTGTACAGTAGACGTACAGTTGCATGCAGGGATCTTTATGAGATTTAAAACTCCTCAAGAAGATGCTCAGATTATTTCATCAGGAAATAATCATGTTTTCCATGTCCTGTCTTCTGTTAAACAGAGAGAAAACCTAAATACATTTTAATTCTTAGAGGTGAATCTTTTGTCTTAAAAATAAGAATAAAATATTAAAATAGTGTTTAAGGCAGTTAAATACAATTTTAATCAACTAAATTGGCGGTCAGCAACCCTCTGCTCTTTAGTACCGCCCTAGTGGCTCCCTGGAGCATTATTAAAAAAGGTGTGGAAGTAGAAAAAGATCTGTGTTTTGTGTTTGAGGACAAACGTGACACAAACCTTCCCAATTGTTATAAAGCCCATTGTTTAATATATTTGCGTGAATGTTTCACTGATGAGAGTATTTGGTGAACATCGTTTTGTCCTACTAATTTTGGCGGTTCTTGAACTCACCATAGTGTGGACTGTGACGCAACAGTTTGTTTACATGTAAAATCTTCCACTTCTTCTTTGTCTCATTTTGCCCACCAAACATTTTATACTGTGCGTGAATGCACAAAGTTTGTTGATGTTATTGACTTGTTGGAGTGCTATTCAGGCATATTTGGTCAGTGCATGATTGCAAGCTAATCGATGCTACCATGCTATTTAGGCTAGCTGTATATACATATTGCATCTATATGCCACATGTGTAGGTATATTTGAGCTCATTTAATATCCTTTACTTCTATCCTCTTTGTATATAATTTAGTCTTGCATGTCTCATGACACATTATCTGTATGTAATATGGGCTGCATTTCTGATAGTTGTCTGTGTGCCATGTTGTTCCAGACCACAGCAAACATTACCTAGCTTGCCAAATATTGTAATAAATCTATTAAAAGAAGACAGCCCACCGTTTCCTTTCACATGAACACACATCTATACCTTTGGCCATTAAAAGCCAGTAATTTCCAGGAGTTATCTCACCTTCTGAGTAGCCTCTGATTTACTAATGGTTTCTAAAGTTGTAAAAATATGTAGAATAAATATAAAATTTCAACATTTCTGTCAGCTCAAATTTGTTTCTGCCTGCAACACATAGTTATTTTGATAGTAGGCTAATATAGCTAAAATAGACACTTGCATCCTGTGTTGCCTTCATTATAATACGAATATACAGCTTTTCATTTTTTGCGGCTCCAGACAGATTTTTTGTTGTTGTATTTTTGGTCCAATATGGCTCTTTCAATGTTTTGGGTTGCCGACCCCTGACTTAGGCCTTCATTTATTTAAAAATAATCAAAAATAGTAATTTTTGGAACATTATTATTTGAATGTGTGCTTTCATTTTGGGACCACTTGGCTATTACGGGCATTAAGCTTGGCATTTTCATACACGACGGCAAATTAGAAATTATTATTTTTCTTCTTTAAAGGATGTTTTAAATTCAAAAGAGTAGATCGGCAACTTCCAAATTAAACCCAACTTGTTCCATTGCAAGAATGATGTACAGTAGGACGATTAAGCAAATCATTAAAAGTCTCAACAGACAAAAAAGCCCTCAAGTTATTAAAAGGTTTGACTTAATTTAGACTCGCCTCCTGCTGTGTTATTATTGTTCGGGCGTGTTAGTATTCATATTTTAAGTATTTCCTGTCTTGTATTTATGTGTGTGGTTGCTCACCCTGCAATTTGTTGGCGATGCATCTGATTTGCAAGTGCTTTATTTGGATTTTTATATAATTTATGCTTCAATAAAGAAAAAATATTGCAAAATATTCCAGAGGGATTCATTTCCAGGAGATGTCTTTAATTAAAATGTGAATAACAATGTTCAATTTAGCAACAGAAGATCATTCCCATCAAATCATGAAAGCACAAATGTTTGTACTTTAATTTGGTAATTTGTTAGAAGATGACCCCTGCTGAATAAAAGTCATATCCAGCAAATCTTCTCTCCTTTGTGAATCACTATCTTATTGTGAGCGAGGGATTTGAGTGCCTTAGTGATCCTAGGAGCTGTTGTTTAGTTTGAGTTTATTTGGAACATGCATACAATTACAACACGATGCATCACAATTTTCAGTTTCTCTATTCAACATGTTCGAAAAGGAGTAGGAAGAAGCAGAGCTTATTTAATCCTACCCCGTTTCCATTACATAGCAATTTGCCAACACTTTATTTAAAGGTCACTTTCTAATAATAACATAAGTTATACAACATATGCTGTATTTCATATGGAGAGGTGACTAAGGTCATCAGTAAATTCAGAATGTTTATCATTGTTCTTCTTCTCTGTACTTTATAAGCCAGTAGTGTCAAGAATTAATGATATTTTATTAGTATTAGAACCGGCCCGCAGGCCACAGCCGCCTGCTGCACCAATACTCCCTCAATGTTGGTGCTAGGAATTTTCCAAATGGGGTCCCTGGGACAAGTCATAAAAATGGGGTCCCACAGTACATTTTTGGGTCCCACTTTTTTGTAACCGTTTTGAAAACAAATGATAAATGTATGCATTATCCTGTTATATCTCACATTTTATATTGTGTTTTGGAAAAAGGTTGTCATAAACTTTACTTAATTCATAAAAATATATCAGAATCAGAATCAGCTTTATTGTCATTACGCAAGGTAACGAGATTGAGGCATATATATATACAAAAGATACCACATTTTTATGTATATGTAAATGTATTCAGTTATAAACATTCATTCACTTTCTTCTTTCCTTCATGGATCTAAACTTTACCGCTGCCGGTATTTTTTTCTGTATTTTTATTGTAATAATTTCATAATGCGTTTGTTAAATTTTTGGCCGAAGTAAGAAAAAGAAAACAATCTGAAGTTGTCTTTATTTTTTAATTTTAATGCCATGATGCATCTGAGATAGGCTCCAGCACCCCCCGCGGACCCAAAAGGGACAATCAGTAGTAAATGGATGGATGGATGGATTTTAATAGTCCGGCCCCTGAGCTAAAATGAGTTTGACACCCCTGTTATAAATCCTTTGAATTTGAACAGTTTCTTAAACTGGAACATATTAGTACATTGTCTGAATTCTTTACTTAGTCCATTCCATAATTTAATTCCACCTACAGATATACTGAAGGTTTTTGTCATGTTTACGGGGAGAGTAGACGGCACAGACCACAAGAGGGCATAGTAGCTCAATGATTTACTATATATACTTGTCTACGGTGTACCTCACCTTCCGCCCGAATGCAGCTGAGATAGGCTCCAGCACCCCCCGCAACCCTGAAAAGGACAAGCGTTAGAAAATGGATGGATATGCACATTATATACAAACCCCGTTTCCATATGAGTTGGGAAATTGTGTTAGATGTAAATATAAACGGAATACAATAATTTGCAAATCCTTTTCAACCTATATTCAATTGAATGCATTACAAAGACAAGATATTTGATGTTCAAACTCATAAACTTTTTTTTTTTTTGCAAATAATAATTAACTTAGAATTTCATGGCTGCAACATGTGCCAAAGTAGTTGGGAAAGGGTATGTTCACCACTGTGTTACATCACCTTTTCTTTTAACAACACTCGATAAACGATTGGGAACTGAGGAAACTAATTGTTGAAGCTTTGTAAGTGGAATTCTTGCCCATTCTAGTTTTGTGTAGAGCATCAGTCGTTCAACAGTCCGAGGTCTCCGCTGTCGTATTTTACGCTTCATAATGTGCCACACATTTTCGATGGGAGACAGGTCTGGACTGCAGGCGGGCCAGGAAAGTACCCGCACTCTTCTTTTATGAAGCCACGCTGTTGTAACACATGCTGAATGTGGCTTGGCATTGTCTTGCTGAAATAAGCAGGGGCGTCCATGAAAAAGACGGCGCTTAGATGGCAGCATATGTTGTTCCAAAACCTGTATGTACCTTTCAGCATTAATGGTGCCTTCACAGATGTATAAGTTACCCATGCCTTAAGCACTAATGCACCCCCATACCATCACAGATGCTGGCTTTTGAACTTTGCGTCGATAACAGTCTGGATGGTTCGCTTCCCCTTTGGTCCAGATGACACGATGTCTAAGAACAATTCTAAAAACAATTTGAAATGTGGACTCGTCAGACCACAGAACACTTTTCCACTTTGCATCAGTCCATCTTAGATGATCTCGGGCCCAGAGAAGCCGGTGGCGTTTCTGGATGTTGTTGATAAATGGCTTTCGCTTTGCATAGTAGAGCTTTAACTTGCACTTACAGATGTAGCGACAAACTGTATTTAGTGACAGTGGTTTTCTAAAGTGTTCCTGAGCCCATGTGGTGATATCCTTTAGAGATTGATGTCGGTTTTTGATACAGTGCCGTCTGAGGGATCGAAGGTCACGGTCATTCAATGTTGGTTTCCGGCCATGCCGCTTACGTGGAGTGATTTCTCCAGATTCTCTGAACCTTTTGATGATATTATAGACCGTAGATGTTGAAATCCCAAAATTTCTTGCAATTGCACTTTGAGAAACGTTGTTCTTAAACTGTTTGACTATTTACTCACGCAGTTGTAGACAAAAGGGTGTACCTCGCCCCATCCTTTCTTGTGAAAGACTGAGCATTTTTTGGGAAGCTGTTTGTGGGAGGAGGTTGTGATCAGCGCACTGCAGGAGCAAAAGGTCACTGCCTCAGTCAATAGTGTTGAGGGCGGAGCACCATCGACTAGGGGCGGGGCATGTGCGGGACGGCGAGACGCAGCTGGCAGGTGATTGGATTTTGCAGGTGGTACGTGTTAATCTAATCATCTGTTGTCTTTAACAGTGAGCGGCCAGCGGAAGAGAGGTGGAAGAAACTGGAGAGACAGATCTGAAAAGATTGTACTGTAAATAATACATTGAATCACATGGTGATTAAAGGCTTGGTGAAACGGCACAACTGACTCCTGACGTGATATCCGGGGAACGGGTAGGGAACGACCTCTACACTGTTTTTATACCCAATCATGGCACCCACCTGTTCCCAATTAGCCTGCACACCTGTGGGATGTTCCAAATAAGTGTTTGATGAGCATTCCTCAACTTTATCAGTATTTATTGCCACCTTTCCCAACTTCTTTGTCACGTGTTGCTGGCATCAAATTCTAAAGTTAATAATTATTTGCAAAAAATAGTTGAACATCAACTATGTTGTCTTTGTAGCATATTCAACTGAATATGGGTTGAAAATGATTTGCAAATCATTGTATTCCGTTTATATTTACATCCAACACAATTTCCCAACTCATATGGAAACGGGGTTTGTATAATAACAAACAATAATATTGATTAAACAACAAGGGAACGGAGTGTGATGAAATCCAAGAGTGTGTATGGTGTGTGACTAAGTGTGGAATTAACTGTTGTATGTTACCGTGAGTGTTGAGTGAGGAAGCAGACAAGTCCAAAGGGGCTAGGCAGAAGAAGGTCCGTATGACAGGCAGGTTGTCGGGGGATATAGCGAGGCGTCAAAAGGGTCCGTGTCCAAGCAGGGGTCGAGGTTTGAGGGAGGTAGTCCAAAGTCCAGATACACACACAGTTCGATCACGGGAGACACAGGAAGTACTGCGGGAAACACAAGGGACATAAGACACGGGAACTGGGGAAGACACACAGAGAGATCAAGTACGCGGGGGGGAAGCCAGAGACGGGACGCTTACTACGGGAACAGATGATTACGTTCTGGCCCAGATCTTTGGGTCCGCTGGTCTTTACACTGCTCGCCTTCATCAGTTCCAGGTGATCGCCTGCAGCCTTGCATGCGCCGTGACAGTTTTAAGTGTTGTACGTGCATACACATGTTTTAAATTGCATTTTTCTCCAAGAATATATTTATCCTCTTTTGTCAATAATAGTTATTGTATGTTCTTAATAGCAGGTCACAGTGTGCTTTGTGCAAAATGTTTGCTATTTGCAAATTCACTATGTCGTGGAATTTCAGTATTTACGATTCAATAAATAAAGGGTTTGAGTGTTCTCTATATCCAACATGATGTATTCTAACTGATCTTCTTTGTAACACGGTTAGTGACTAAAGTGTACTTTTGTAGTTATTTCTGCACAATAACTCCGATATGGTAACACTAGCGAGCATGTTGTCTGGGGCTATTTGGCCCTGGCATGGTCTTCCAAGGCAAACATGTCCTTGGTGATGGACCCGACAAAGAGTGTTTCAGAAGACCCTGTGGAAAACAGTGGGAAGAGAGACCCCGCATTGCCCAGACATAGGACATGGTAGCCTTACTCTGAAGTTAGGGCAGAAGAAGGCCTGATGGTTGGGCCTTCATTCACGAGGTCTTACTAGGACCAAGTCTGGAAAAAAAAAACCAAGAGGTTTACTGTCCTGTAGCAAAGTGAACGGCTGTGGTTGGCGAGCGTGGTCCAGGTCCACCTCTAAACCACATGTGTCAAACTCAAGGCCCGGGGGCCAGATCCGGCCACGTCATTTAATGTGCCCTGCGAAAACCTGGGAATAATGTGCATACTTCATCTTTCTTACTAAATATTTACATTGTGTCCATGTATGTAATACAGGAAATGTCATATGTTTTCAACTTTGATATTATCTGCTCATGCAACAAATATTCAATTGTTATTGGTGTGAATCTTTGGGCACCTCGCCATTCGATTCCGATCCTTGTGGTGAGGATTTGATTCATAATCGATACTCGATTCAACACGATTCTCGATTCAAACTGATTTTTGCAATGTATTATTTGGTATAATAATATCAACACCTTAACAAAACAGCTTACAGGTTACAAAACCTCCTTATGGTTTCTGACGTATGACATATACACGCACCAAGTAAGCATAGAGATGGCCTAAAAAATGTTTTATTTTTTAAAATATATATATCTATTTTTTATTTACATTTTTCAATTTTAATTTTAATTTAATTGTAATTTTTTTTTACATCAAATTATGCTGACAATTTTGTTGAAAAAAAATCTGTTTTAAAATTCACTGTAAAAAAAAAAATGGTGTATAAAAATCCAATGTAATAAAATTCAGTGCTTAAAAATTCAGCATAGAAAAATTTGCTGCTTCAAAATGAAAAACTCACATCCGGTAAATTGAAACTATAACCAATTGATCCTATCTCAAAACAAGCCAATAAGTTGTCAAGCTTGAAGTCACGTGACACAGGTCTTGCAAAACAGCATAACAAGACAGTTAACTGGGCTACCTTGGCATAATAGAACATAATTAACATTTCAATGCGGCCCGCTGAATATTTTCAAACTCTAGAAATAAATTGGCAAAAAGGGAAATAAAAAAAAAATCCATCCATCCATCCATTTTCTACCGCTTATTCCCTTTGGGGTCGCGGGGGGCGCTGGAGCCTATCTCAGCTACAATCAATTTTTGAAAATTAATAATCAATTTACTATCGAGATTAAAAAAAATGGTATTTGGATGTGATTAAAAAAAAAAAAATTTTTAGCACCCCTTATTATTATACACCATATTATAGTTTGTAAAAATAACAATAAATACTTAAATATCTGCTTGTCACCTTGACAAGTTATCCATCAATACATATATATGTCAAAAGTTAAAGTACCAATGATTGTCACTCACACACTAGGTGTGGCAAGATTATTCTCTGCATTTGACCCATCACCCTTGATCACCCCCTGGGAGGTGAGGGGAGCAGTGAGCAGCAGCAGTGGTCGCGCCGGGGAATCATTTTTGGAGATGTGAAGTGTGTGATTAACCCAAATGTATACGGTGTGACTATGTGTAGCGATTATATGAGGCGTGTTACCAGGTGGTGTTGAAGGTGCGCGTTGAGATTGGTAGGGACGTCCAGAAAGGGCAAGGCAGTCTCGGAGGTCCAGGGACAGGCAGGAGGTCAGGGGCTGGAGCGAGCCGTCGTGGTCCAAAGGCAGGCGTGAGGTCGAGATCCAGGGAGGCAGCAGAGAGTCCAAAGGGGATCCAGGGAGACGAGACACACAGCTCGAAACCAGGGAATGATGAAGAGTTGTGTACAAGTACAAGTAGCTACGTTCTGGCACTGGAACACAGGACACGCTGGCTTATGAAGGCAGGAGACTCATCAGCGCCAGGTGTGTTGATTGCAGAGTGACAGCAGGAGAGGAATGCCCATGGAGCTCACAACAGAGTGAAAGGTGGCAGGTGTTTGTTTGAACCTGGAAACAATAGCAACATAATTATGAGGATAGCGCATATGTGCATTAAGCGTAACACACGTGAACCTTACTTGTAAGGTAGATGAACAACTTCCAATAAAACAACAGTTTCCACAGCGTCTCCCAACAGAGAAATCCTGCTGACTGTCATTAGCTGTCACTGACTTGGACACTTCGTTGTATACAAAACATTATGTTTAACATTATGCACGTCGTCTATTTATGCATTTATTAACAAGAACAATAAGAACTGATTTATCTGACGCCACAAACACAGTTTAAGTCACATCCGTCATGTGTGCCACGAAGTCACTCTCACAAACAATTAGTCAAATATATTGGATAATTAACCTATTCAGTTTGTATTGATTGATTGAGTTGACAGAAGTTAGCTCAGTCTTTACCGTGACTCCTATAATGAATGTACTTTTTCTCTCTCGCGTTGATGCCATGTTCATGTCACTTTTACACATTTTTATTTCATTATAATGATAAACAACATTAAGCCTGAAGAATGTTTGAACTCAAATCAACACAAACAACATATGCTGCCTGTCATTTTATAAGGTGCAAAATAACCAGTGCTGTGTAATTATTGTCTTAATGTTTATACTTTACTTCACTTTTTCTGTTAGGGACACTTTTTATTGGACTATGTTTTATTGCAATAACTTCCAATGAGCATTGTCCTACTCTGACACTATTGTACTAAGTATGCTACTATGATGCCATAAACCAATCAGACAAAAAGGATGAAGAAGATGCGACAATATAAACAGGAAGTTCTGGCTTGCAGCATTCAAATCTAATTTAATGTTCCATCTCGACTACTAATATGGGTAGTGTTACGGGCATACCCAAGGTCGGGGGTCAGCAGTTAGTGCCGCCCTCGTGGCTCCCTGGATCATTTTTAAAAAAAGGATTGTAAATGGAAAAAGAAACATAATTTGTTGTTTTAGTGTGTTTTTTTGTTTGAGGACAAACATGACACAAACCTTCCCGATTGTTAGAAAGCCCACTGTTTAATATGTTTGTGTGTATGCTTCACTGGTGAGAACATCGTTTTGTCCTACTAATTTCGGCGGTTTTTGAACTCACCATAGTGTGGACTGTGACGCAGCAGTTTATTTACATGTCTTCCACTCCTTCTTTGTCTCATTTTGTCCACCAAAAGTTTTATACTGTGCGCAAATTCACAAAGGTGAGCTTTGTTGATGTTATTGACTTGTTGGAGTGCTAATCAGGCATATTTGGTCAGTGCATGACTGCAAGCCAATCAATGCTAGCATGCTATTTAAGCTAGCTTTATGTACATATTGCATCATTATGCCCCATTTGTAGGTATATTTGAGCTCATTTAATTTCCTTTACTTGTATCCTCTTTGTATCCAATTTAGTTTTGCATGTCTCATGACACATTATCTGTATGTAATATTGGCTGCATTTCTGATAGTTGTTTGTGTGCCATGTTGTTCCAGACCACAGCAAACATTACCTAGCTTGCCAAAGATTGTAATAAATCTATTAATAGAAGACAGCCTGCCGTTTACTTTAACTTGGACACACACATCTATACCTTTAAAAATGCAAGTAATTTCCAGGAGTTATCTCACCTTCTGAGTAGCTTCTGATTTACTAATGGTTTCTAATGTTGCAAAAATGTGTTGAATAAATATTACATTTCGACATTTCTGTCAACAAAGATTTGCTTCAGCCTGCGACACATAGTCATTTTGATAGTAGGCTAATATAGACACTTACGTCATGTGTTGCCTTCATTATAACACTTATGTACAGCGTTTCATCTTTTACGGCTCCAGACAGATTTGTTTTTTGTATTTTTGGTACGATATGGCTCTTTCAATGTTTTGGGTTGCCGACCCCTGCCCTGGGCGGACACTAGAGCAGGGGTGTCAAACTCATTTTCATTGAGGGCCACATTGAGGGCTGCTTTCAGAGGGCCGCTTTTTTTTAAATTAATTTACATTATGCATGCGGTTAACATCCTATGATTAATCATGATTAATCGAAATGCATATGCATTTTATTATTAGAGTGTTTTATGTATAACTTGTGTGTGACTTGCGTGGTGTTCGGGTCTGTGGGACCTGTTTTAATTTTTTATTAAAAGAAAAATGATACAATTAATTATTTTTTGAAACTGAGACTCACTGACTTTGGCTCTTTTTCTGTGAAGAACATATATCAGAATATATTTTATATTCAGAAATTTCTACTACATATAGGATGCAACCTTTTGTGGGAACCGCAGGTGCAGAAACACAAAAGAAGAATCCCTGTGGGATGCAGAAACTGGCAGAGAAATTTTCTGTGCAACGTTCATATTGTCACTCAGCCAGCGTTTGTGGGTCTGATGGACCCGTTGCATTTTGTGGCTTTTAATGCCTCACAATCAAACACTTTTATGTTAAAATACTGAACAGATGTTTATTGGGATAAGGTAAACCTCCATCAGACCCACAAACACTGGCTGAGTAACAACAAAATGAACATTACACAAGGGTTAAAATCATAAATAAAGGTGACAAGCAGATATTGAACTATTTCTTTTTATCTCACAAAACTTGTTTTGCAATAAAGTATATAATATAACTGGCATGATCAGATAATATAAAAGTTTTTTAAAGTTTAAACATTTTTTCTGTCATAATTTAAAGAACGAATGCATTTTGTAAAAATAAAAAAAATATGTTTTATTTTTTTATTTTTTTTATTGAACTACCCATTTTTACAAACTTTCGTGGGCCACTTTAAATGATGTGGCGGGCCAGAACTGGCTCCCGGGCCTTGAGTTTGACACCTGTACACCAGAGGCATTATGTCTCGCAGCTGGCCGGTGAACTGGAAGAGCATTACTGACGCACAAAAACCTGGCATATGACCTTTTTTTACCACAAAAATGAGATGTACAGTATCAAGACTGAACATGACATGGAGAGGTGCGATGTCTCACACCAACTCCATGCCTCACATACGCACATTTCTCCAGGCTGTGGGAACTTTAGCGACACAGAGGCGGTCGTTTAGGCTTTTCCAACATTTGATTTTAACAATGTGAAAAAGATGGAATGAGGACACAAAATCGCCAAAGCATTCAATGCTTTCATATTCATATTAATATTTGTGAGGACGTCTATTAATTTATGTCATTTTGCCACCTTTTGCTGTCACAATGTGTTCGTGTAAACCCTTGGCCAGACCGAGTAGTGTCTTGACTCCGTGTCTATCGCAAGAAGGTCTCCTTCGTTGCAATAACAAATTGAGTAATCAAACAAGAGTCAAAGGTTTTTTTCAAAGATTTACTCAAGGTTTGCATGTACTAAAAGCCGTGCAAACTTCATAGCACACGCGAAGCTGATCTACTAATAATGGGCAAAGTGGATTGTGTCTGTTAAGTGAGCGGAATAAGGCGTGCAATCCATTTTGCGTCTCTGTCTTCATTAAAATGCTAAATATACGCTGAACGTAAGAACGCCTGCGATGCTGGAAGAAGGTGCAAATACAAACCCCGTTTCCATATGAGTTGTGAAATTGTGTTAGATGTAAATATAAACGGAATACAATGATTTGCAAATCCTTTTCAACCCAGAATGCACTACAAAGACAAGATATTTGATGTTCAAACTCATTAACTTTATTTTTTTTTTGCAAATAATAATTAACTTAGAATTTCATGTCTGCGACACGTGCCAAAGTAGTTGGGAAAGGGCATGTTCACCACTGTGTTACATGGCCTTTCCTTTTAACAACACTCAGTAAACGTTTGGGAACTGAGGAGACACATTTTTGAAGCTTCTCAGGTGGAATTCTTTCCCATTCTTGCTTGATGTACAGCTTAAGTTGTTCAACAGTCCGGGGTCTCCGTTGTGGTATTTTAGGCTTCATAATGCGCCACACATTTTCAATGGGAGACAGATCTGGACTACAGGCAGGCCAGTCTAGTACCCGCACTCTTTTACTATAAAGCCACGTTGATGTAACACGTGGCTTGGCATTGTCTTGCTGAAATAAGCAGGGGCGTCCATGGTAACGTTGCGTGGATGGCAACATATGTTGCTCCAAAACCTGTATGTACCTTTCAGCATTAATGGTGCCTTCACAGATGTGTAAGTTACCCATGTCTTGGGCACTAATACTCCCCCACACCATCACAGATGCTGGCTTTTCAACTTTGCACCTATAACAATCCGGATGGTTCTTTTCCTCTTTGGTCCGGAGGACACGACGTCCACAGTTTCCAAAAACAATTTGAAATGTGGACTCGTCAGACCACAGAACACTTTTCCACTTTGTATCAGTCCATCTTAGATGAGCTCAGGCCCAGCGAAGCCGACGGCGTTTCTGGATGTTGTTGATAAACTTTTTTTTTCCCGCCTTTTTTATAGGAGAGTTTTAACTTGCACTTACAGATGTAGCGACCAACTGTAGTACCTGACAGTGGGTTTCTGAAGTGTTCCTGAGCCCATGTGGTGATATCTTTTACACACTGATGTCACTTGTTGATGCAGTACAGCCTGAGGGATCGAAGGTCACGGGCTTAGCTGCTTACGTGCAGTGATTTCTCCAGATTCTCTGAACCCTTTGATGATATTACGGACCGTACATGGTGAAATCCCTAAATTCCTCGCAATAGCTGGTTGAGAAAGGTTTTTCTTAAACTGTTCAACAATTTGCTCACGCATTTGTTGACAAAGTGGTGACCCTCGCCCCATCCTTGTTTGTGAATGACTGAGCATTTCATGGAATCTACTTTTATACCCACCTGTTCCCAATTTGCCTGTTCACCTGTGGGATGTTCCAATTAAGTGTTTGATGAGCATTCCTCAACTTTATCAGTATTTATTGCCACCTTTCCCAACTTCTTTGTCACGTGTTGCTGGCATCAAACTATAAAGTTAATGATTATTTGCAAAAAAAAAATGTTTATCAGTTTGAACATCAAATATGTTGTCTTTGTAGTGCATTCAATTGAATATGGGTTGAAAATGATTTGCAAATCATTGTATTCCGTTTATATTTACATCTAACACAATTTCCCAACTCATATGGAAACAGGGTTTGTATAGTTTTTTAGCGCGCGCCATGTGACTTGAATGAATCCCCTTTTGCGAGCACTATTATGCGTTTTATTTAGCATGTGTCAGAAGGACGTGCTATCTGACACAGACATACTCAACCCAAAACCAGTGAAGTTGGCACGTTGTGTGAATGGTAAATAAAAACAGAATAAAATGATTTGCAACCTATATTCAATTGAATAGACTGCAAAGACAAGATATTGTCATGATCCGTGGTCCGGATCATGTTTTGTATTTTCTGTTAGTTTTGGACTTCTGTAGTTCCTGTTTGTGCACCTCTGAGTTTGTTTTGGTTGCCATGGGTGCTCATTGTGTTCACCTGTCTCTGATTAGTGTCCGCCCGCTCACCTGCTTCCCGAGCACTAATCAGAGGCATTATTTGAGCCTGCCTTTGTCGGTCAGTCGGCCTGGTGTCATTGTTTGCTACATGCACCTGTTACGTGAGTTTTGCCTTGTCTCTGGTCTTGTTTGTTTCATGCCACAGTTTCATGGATATTCCTTGTCCATTGTCTATGCTAAGTGTTAGTTTAGCTTCGAGTGCGACCAGACACATGGTTCTGTCGGCTCGCTTTCTGTTTTTGTACTCCTTTGATTTTTTGAGGAATAAATCATGTTTTTACCTGCATTCCTGGGAGAACGACCCCGCAGTAAGCTGCGAAAACCCCGACGTGACAGATATTTAACGTTCGAACTGGAAAACTTTATTTTTTGCAAATATTAGCTCATTTGGAATTTGATGCCTGCAACATGTTTCCAACAAAGCTGGCACAAGTGGCAAAAAAACCCTGAAAAAAGTTAAAGGAATGCTCATCAAACACTTATTTGGAACGTAGGCGCAAAGTTAAAAAAACAGCATGTGTGATGGTATGGGGGTGTATTAGTGCCCAAGGCATGGGTAACTTACACATCAGTGAAGGCACCATTAATGCTGAAAGGTACATACAGGTTTTGGAGCAACATATGTTGCCATTCAAGCAACGTTATCATGGACGCCCCTGCTTATTTCAGCAAGACAATGCCAAGCCACGTGTTACAACAGCATGGCTTCATAGTAAAAGAGTGCTGGTACTAGACTGGCCTGCCTGTAGTCCAGACCTGTCTCCCATTGAAAATGTGAGGCACATTATGAAGCGTAAAATACCACAACGGAGACCCCCGGACTGTTGAACAACTTAAGCTGTACATCAAGCAAGAATGGGAAACAATTCCACTTGAAAAGCTTCAAAAATTGTTCTCCTCAGTTACCAAACGTTTATTGAGTGTTGTTAAAAGGAAAGGCCATGTAACACAGTGGTGAACATGCCCCATGTGAGAACTTTTTTGCAATGTATTGCTGCCATTCAATTCTAAGTTAATGATTATTTGCCAAAAAAAAGGTGGAACATTAAATATATTGTCCTTGCAGTCTATTCAATTGAGTATAAGTTGAAAAGGATTTGCAAATCATTGTATTCTGTTTTTATTTACCATTTACACAACGTGCCAACTTCACTGGTTTTGGGTTTTGTACATAAAAGTGCTCGCTCAAGCCAACATTGAAATGCACTCCTGATCCAAAAATTCAGACCAGCTGAAAAACTGCAGGAATTGACATTTTGCACTGTTGGATCTTAATTAGGTGCTAATAGAGCTTAAAATGAAACTAAGACATGCAAGTAGACAAAAAAAGAACCGCATTAAACTGAATCATGCTGTTTGTCACCTGAAGACCACAGCCTAAAAAAACCCAAATCCGATTAAAAAATACAAATAAAAATGTCAAAAAAAGGCTCAGTAATAAGTAGCTTTGCCATTGTTGTTAATCACCCAAAAAATGATTTGGGTTGATGTCAGTGCTTCCAGGGAAGATGGTTTCACTTCTTTGTGAAACTGTTGTCCTTTTTCGTAAACTTCCCTTGCCATCCATCCATCCAAATGTTTTCAGTTGGATTCAGATCAGGGGAACATGCAGTGTGGTCTAAAAGAGTGACGCTACTCTTCTGGAGGAAGTCCTTTGTAGACTGAAGAGCAGTCATTAGCACACAGATGTGGCCCTTCAGTCAAGAGGGACGCTTCGTTCAAGATCTCCACATGCATAGCCAGCTCCATTGCTCCATCTCAGGTGGGCTCTTCTTGTCATGTCAGTAACGCTGGAAGCCATCAGGACCGTCAAGGTTACATTTTGAAAAGTAGGAAATCAGTGATGTCACTGATTAACGGATCTACATATGTGGTCATTTTAAGTCTGCAGCCTGCATACCAGAGGACTGTAGGGCTGTAATATATTCTGCCTAGTGCTTGTGTGTTGTTCATTCTTGTCTATTACCCTCACACTTGCTCTGATGTCTATAGAATAAATACTTTTGTCTTTACCTACTCAGTGGCCTAGTGGTTAGAGTGTCCGTCCTGAAATCGGTAGGTTGGGAGTTCAAACCCCGGCCGAGTCATACCAAAGACTATAAAAATGGGACCCATTACCTCCCTGCTTGACACTCAGCATCAAGGGTTGGAATTGGGGGTTAAATCACCAAAATGATTCCCGGGCGCAGCCACCGCTGCTGCCCACTGCTCCCCTCACCTCCCAGGGGGTGATCAAGGGTGATGGGTCAAATGCAGAGAATAATTTCGCCACACCTAGTGTGTGTGTGACAATCATTGGTACTTTAACTTTAACTTTAACTTTAACTTTATTTGTCTTTACGACATTTCACACTGGACTGTTTTGTCAAGATGGACCAGTACGGTATTGGATTTGTCGCTAAATTCTGATGTATTTAGCGACAAATGGGACATTCATCCTCCACTGTTGCCATTTCTAATATAAAGTAGTGTAAAGTTCTTACTTATATCTGTCAGTAAACTCACCATGAAAGCGCTAAAACATACCGGTGTAGTGAGTTTACATTATTCACCCAAGGAACTTTAGTTATTAGAGAGTTCCGGTCAGACGATTTTTCACAGGACACATTTCCGGTGTTGTTGTTTACGAATGAGGAGATGCTGCTCCCTTATTGATTTAAGTAAAGTCTGAATGTCATTAAAACAGTTAGCGCCATCTTTTGACACTTCTTCCACTCCCGTCCTTGCACGCTACACCGCTACAACAAAGATGACGGGGAGAAGACGCTGTCGAAGGTGAGCCACGTAAATAAGACCACCCACAAAACGGCGCATCCTGAAGCGACTGTCAGAAAGCAGCTTGAAGATGATCAGTAAAACATAATCTATGCAACATTTTGACCAAAGAACCACAATTGCATGTTATGCAGACCACAAGGAAGTGTTTTACATTTAGATATATATAAGGTGCGCCTTATATATGACACACTTTTTTTTTTTTTTTAATAGACCATTCATCGGCATGCGCTTTATAATCCGGTGCACCCTATGGTCTGGAAAATACGGTAGTTTTATTTTCGACTGTCTTTGGAAAACAAATAGCAGTGATGACATCAAGATATATTTTAAAACAGTGTACAGTTTCAAAAGATAAATTAAGATACTTTTGGAAAAGGGTGGGGGCAGCAGTATTTCAAAGGGAGCGCCTCCACAATTGAACCTCTTGTAGACAGACTCAAAAATATTACTTTTGAAAGTAACTATAGAGCAAAATGTATACCATTGCATATCCGATACATATTATGTAGACCACAAGCAAGTGTTTTAAAGTGTAGATTAAAATCCTCATAGGTCTCCTGCAGCTAAAAAGCAATGTTATTCCTCAATGTAACTGAAGGTATCGCAGTTGAAAAATGCTTTATGTGCATCTCACCAACGTGATGCATAGTGTACCATATTTTCCGGACCATAGGGCGCACTGCCGATGAATGGTCTATTTTTGATCCTTTTTCATATATAAGGCGCACCGGATTATAGGGCGCATAAAAGGAGTCATATATATATATATATATATATATATATATATATATATATATATATATATATATATATATATATATAAATAAAGGGAGCACTATTAAATATATATAAGAGAAGTCATATATATATATATATATATATATAATTTAATTTAAGATGAATTTAGGAATTTAAGATGGCGGCGCCCTGATGGCAGCGGCTTGCAGACGCTCTTGGAAGTGTAGAGCGATTTGGCAAAAATACCCGTCAATTCTGTCTATTTCATGGCTGGCTCACAGCGTGGACACTTCGTGATCAGATACGACCGAAAGACGATTCTGGATGTGGATAGATCGGGCCGTTATAGGCTGAAAGATGCGGGTACTTTCGACCTCCTTGCTAGCATGGGGATTTTGTGCTGGCTACATCCAGCGGCCTCTAAAGCAGCGGAGTTAAGTGCCAGCGGGGACCGTCAACGGAAGACACGTAAGCGGTGTGAGCGGAAGCAGAAGCGGGGATGCCGAGCGGGGCTAACAACCAAGCGAAAGGCTAATCCTCAAAGAAGTGCTAGTCCGGGTGAGAAGTTTGTTAAAATAGAACTAGCCAGCGCCAGGCTGGATAATACCTGCACACATAGCAACTATTTTAGAACAATACACAACTCAAAAAATGTTTTTTCTGTGTCAGAAGTAGACATGCACTCTACTGAGGTGGCAAGTTATGATGCGTTCGGTTTATCACAACATCAAGCAAACAATCGGAAAATTCCCGTCATATCAATTCCTAGATATGGTCGAAATTATTTAAAGTGCACTACACATAATAAACACAACATTATTAATATTGCTACTACGGATAATTTCAACAAAAACTCCTCAAAACAGCCCACTACCTATAATATGGGCTTCTTAAACATAAGATCATTATCTTCCAAAACGCTATTAGTTAATGAGATCATTAGAGACAATAATCTTGACGTTATTGGTCTCGCCGAGACCTGGCTCAAACCACACGATTTCTTTGCGCTGGGTGAGGCGTCTCCTCCTGGCTATGCGGGAGCGCATATTGCCCGTCCCATTAAAAGGGGTGGGGGAGTTGCACTCATACACAATCAAAACTTTAATCTTACCCCGAACCTAAATAATAAATATAACTCATTTGAGATGCTTACTATGAGGTTTGTCACACCGCTGCCTCTCCACCTGGCTGTTATCTACCGCCCCCCAGGACCCAATTCGGACTTCATCAGTGAATTTTCAGAGTTCGTTGCTGATTTAGTGACGCACGCCGACAATATAATCATAATGGGGGACTTTAATATCCATATGAATACCCCATCGGACCCTCAGTGCATGGCGCTCCAGACTATAATTGATAGCTGTGGTCTTACACAAATAATAAATGAACCTACGCATCGCAACGGAAATACGATAGATCTAGTGCTGGTCAGGGGTGTCACCACCTCCAAAGTTACGATACTCCCGTATACTAAAGTAATGTCCGATCATTACCTTATAAAATTTGAAGTTCTGACTCATTGTCAACAAACTAATAATAATAACTATAGCAGCCGCAACATTAATGCTGCCACAACGATGACTCTTGCTGGCCTACTGCCTTCGGTAATGGCACCATTCCCAAATTATGTCGGCTCTATTGATAACCTCACTAACAACTTTAACGACGCCCTGCGCGACACCATTGATAGTATAGCACCGCTAAAGCTTAAAAGAGCTCCTAAAAGGCGCACCCCATGGTTTACAGAAGAAACTAGAGCCCATAAATTATCATGTAGAAAGCTGGAACGCAAATGGCGCGCTACTAAACTTGAGGTTTTCCATCAAGCATGGAGTGATAGTTTAATAACTTATAAACACATGCTTACCCTAGCTAAAGCTAAATATTACTCAAATCTCATCCACCTCAACAAAAATGATCCGAAATTTTTGTTTAGTACAGTAGCATTGCTAACCCAACAAGGGACTCCTCCCAGTAGCTCCACCCACTCAGCAGATGATTTTATGAATTTCTTTAATAAGAAAATTGAACTCATTAGAAAGGAGATTAAAGACAATGCATCGCAGCTACAACTGGGTTCTATTAACACAGATACGACTGTATCTACGAAGGATACCGCCCTCCAAAATAGTTTCTCTCTCTTTGATGAAATAACACTAGAGGAATTGTTAAGATGTGTCAATGGGACAAAACAAACAACATGTTTACTTGACCCATTTCCTGGGAAACTTATTAAGGAGCTTTTTGTATTATTAGGTCCATCAGTGCTAAATATTATAAACTTATCACTTTCCTCTTGCACTGTTCCACTAGCATTCAAAAAAGCGGTTATTCATCCTTTGCTCAAAAGACCTAACCTCGATCCTGACCTCATGGTAAACTACCGGCCGGTGTCCCACCTTCCGTTTATCTCGAAAATCCTCGAAAAAATTGTCGCACAGCAGCTAAATGAACACTTAATGTCTAACAATCTCTGTGAACCTTTTCAATCCGGTTTCAGGGCAAATCACTCTACGGAGACAGCCCTCGCAAAAATGACTAATGATCTACTGCTAACGATGGATTCTGATGCGTCATCTATGTTGCTGCTTCTTGATCTTAGCGCTGCTTTCGATACCGTCGATCATAACATTTTATTAGAGCGTATCAAAACACGTATTGGTATGTCAGACTTAGCCTTGTCGTGGTTTAACTCTTATCTTACTGACAGGATGCAGTGCGTCTCCCATAACAATGTGACCTCGGACCATGTTAAGGTAACGTGCGGAGTCCCCCAAGGTTCGGTTCTTGGCCCTGCACTCTTTAGTATTTACATGTTGCCGCTAGGCGACATCATACGCAAATACGGTGTTAGCTTTCATTGCTATGCTGATGACACCCAACTCTACATGCCCCTAAAGCTGACCAACACGCCGGATTGTAGTCAGCTGGAGGCGTGTCTTAATGAAATTAAACAATGGATGTCCGCTAACTTCTTGCAACTCAACACTAAGAAAACGGAAATGCTGATTATCGGTCCTGCTAAACACCGACATTTATTTGATAATACCACATTTGACAACCAAACAATTACACAAAGCGACTCAGTAAAGAATCTGGGTATTATCTTCGACCCAACTCTCTCCTTTGAGTCACACATTAAGAGTGTTACTAAAACGGCCTTCTTTCATCTCCGTAATATCGCTAAAATTTGTTCCATTTTGTCCACTAGCGACGCTGAGATCATTATTCATGCGTTCGTTACGTCTCGTCTCGATTACTGTAACGTATTATTTTCGGGTCTCCCTATGTCTAGCATTAAAAGATTACAGTTGGTACAAAATGCGGCTGCTAGACTTTTGACAAGAACAAGAAAGTTTGATCATATTACGCCTATACTGTCTCACCTGCACTGGCTTCCTGTGCACTTAAGATGCGACTTTAAGGTTTTACTACTTACGTATAAAATACTACACGGTCTAGCTCCAGCCTATCTTGCCGATTGTATTGTACCATATGTCCCGGCAAGAAATCTGCGTTCAAAGAACTCCGGCTTATTAGTGATTCCCAGAGCCCAAAAAAAGTCTGCGGGCTGTAGAGCGTTTTCTATTCGGGCTCCAGCACTATGGAATGCCCTCCCGGTAACAGTTAGAGATGCTACCTCAGTAGAAACATTTAAGTCCCATCTCAAAACTCATTTGTATACTCTAGCCTTTGAATAGCCCCCCTTTTTTTAGACCAGTTGATCTGCCGTTTCTTTTCTTTTCTCCTCTGCTCCCCCCTATCCCTTGTGGAAGGGGAGACACACAGATCCGGTGGCCATGGATGGGGTGCTGGCTGTCCGGGGTCGGGACCCGGGGTGGACCGCTCGCCTGTATATCGGTTGGGAACATCTCTGCGCTGCTGACCCGTCTCCGCTCGGGATGGTTTCCTGCTGACCCCACTGTGGACTGGACTCTTACTGTTATGCTGGATCCACTATGGACTGGACTCTCACAATATTATGTTAGACCCACTCGACATCCATTGCATTCGGTCTCCCTAGGGGGGGGTTACCCACATATGCGGTCCTCTCCAAGGTTTCTCATAGTCATTCACATCGACGTCCCACTGGGGTGAGTTTTTCCTTGCCCTTATGTGGGCTATACCGAGGATGTCGTTGTGGCTTGTGCAGCCCTTTGAGACACTTGTGATTTAGGGCTATATAAATAAACATTGATTGATTGATTGATTGATATATATATATATATATATATTATTATTTTTTTATTTTTTTTATTTTTGTTTTTTCTATATGTAAAACACTCCTTTGTGGTCTACATAACATGTAATGGTGGGTCTTTGGTCAAAATGTTGCATAGATTATGTTTTAAAGATCATCTTCAAGCCGCTTTCTGACAGTCGCTCACCTTCGACAGCGTCTTCTCCCCGTCATCTTTGTTGTAGCGGTGTAGCGTGCAAGGACGGGTGTGAAAGAAGTGTCAAAATATGGAGCTAACTGTTTTAATGACATTCAGACTTTACTTCAATCAATAACAGAGCAGCATCTCCTCATCCGGAAACAACAACAATGTCCCGTAAAAAAACGTCCGACTGGAACTCTCTAATAACTAAAGTTCCTTGGGTGAATAATGTAAACTCATTACACCGGTATGTTTTAGCGCTTTCATGGTGAGTTTACTGACAGATATAAGTAAGAACTTTACACTACTTTATATTAGAAATGGCAACAGCGGAGGATGAATGTCCCATAACAAGAAGATAGAGAAAAAGAAGAAGCTTATCGACTACGGTGTCGGCACAGAATACAAAGGCGCACAATTTTTCAGGATTTATGCAGATTCCAAATACAGATTAGCAGGTACCAGAAGGTAAGAAAAGTTGCTTTTGCATAATATTGCGAAACAAAACGCCAGATAATATGTCTTACGTCATACACACACCGTAATATCCCTCGTATGTTGAAGCACAGCACAATCCATCAAACGGTGCGGCTTCATATCTTACCAAAGTCGTACTAAAACATTTTGATAGATTTTTAAGCGCCATGTGTAATGTTCTATATTTTCAATGAAACATATAAAATGTTGGTTAAAGTTAAAGTAGCACTGATAGTCACACACACACTAGGTGTGGTGAAATTACGCTCTGCATTTGACCCATCCCCTTGCCCCACCTCCTGGGAGGTGAGGGAATCATTTTGGTGATTAAACCCTCAATTCCAACCATTGATGCTGAGTATCAAGCAGGGAGGTAATGGGTCCCATATTTATAGTCTTTGGTATGACTCGCCGGGGTTTGAACTCACGACCTACCGATCTCAGGGAGGACACTCTAACCACAAGGCCACTGAGCATGTGTTGTTGTTGTTGGAGTTGTTTACTTGGGTCATATTGCCATCTCATATTGTAGTCTACACGTATCTCTTATGTTTGACTGCCATCTACTGGTCACACTTATCATTACACCATGTACCAAATAAAATAGCTTCGAGGTCAGTAAGCAAAACCAGAATCATTCCGTACATTAGGCGCACCGGGTTATAAGGCGCACTGTCGAGTTTTGAGGGAAAAAAAAGATTTTAAGTGCGCCTTATAGTCGGGAAAATACGGTACTTTAGCCGCGTTGCAATTAGTTTTTGAGCAAATCAAATACATTTTTAAGTATTTAACGGATGTGCGTTCACAACCATGTTGTAAATGTAGGACCACCTGTTTGGTTCTTGAAGTCAAGACATACAACAAAATGAAAGTAGTAGCTCTGTCGGAAAAGAGTATAAAATATCACATAAAAACAGTGCATTGACAGAGGAAAACAATGTCTGGCTAAAGTCACAAGTACATTTGCAAGCAATGGCTGGTCTCAATTTGAGTTATGTCGACGTTGGTCAGCCAGTTCAAGGGGCTCCGACATAAACGTTTGCACTGTACCATTTCAATGTGCTGCCCTGGCATTTGTTTTCCAACATAGTGATCAGTTGGCACAAAACAGCTTTCTTAAAAGGCCTTTAAGAGAACCCATCAACTTTGATTTTTACATTAGAGCCCTGGGAAAAAAAAAAAACATCAACTGAAAAGTGAGTTGAAGAATTGAGCTTTACAGTTTGCAGAGGAACTGGACTCTGGAGAAAAAAAAATTGAACACATTATACAGTCCTAGGTATGGTTTTGGGCTAAAGATAGACACGAGAAAGAAGTTCCCAAGGAACATGCTGGTTCAATCAAGCCATTAACATCACCAGACTCTCAACCTTCTTTTAGCCTTTAAGTGTATGATACGTCTGTCAATTCATCTGAAAATGAATTATAGGCACTGGTCAGAAGTTACTTTTATCGGCGCCGCGCTGTCGTGCACAGCAAAACCATGCACTTACCAAAAGCCCACTGGTAAAGAGGCAATGGTCCCACATCTTCCCAACTCCCACCCTAATTAGGTGATCAATTATTAACACGCCCATAAACTTCCTGAATAAGTAATGCAGTTAAGGCTGATGAGGAGCTTCAAGCACACTGCCGTGGCATTTGATCAAATATTGGCGGAAATAAATTGTGTTGTCTAAAACAGATGGTTGTGAGTCTATTGTATTTTAACATTGTCATTTACTTTAGGGAATGTCAACCAATTTGTTTGTGGATGTTTGTCTCAAACAAACTGGCAGAAAAAAAAAAAAGGAGCAGTACGTGTTGGCAGGAAAGTTACCATAAAATGCTTCTGTTGCTGTCTTGGCTATAGAATCCTAATTTAGTGATTTTTGGATTGTAGTAGGCCATGATGCATTTCATCTAGTGATGTCCGATAATATTAAAATGTAATATCGGAAATTATCGGTATCGGGGTTTTTTTTATTATCGGTGTCGTGTTTTTTTTTATTATTAAATCAACATAAAAAACACAAAATACACTTACAATTAGTGCACCAACCCAAAAAACCTCCCTCATCATCCACACTCATTCACACAAAAGGGTTGTTTCTTTCTGTTATTAATATTCTGGTTCCTACATTATAAATCAATATATATCAATACAGTCTGCAGGGATACAGTCTGTAAGCACACATGATTGTGCGTGCTGCTGGTCCACTAATAGTACTAACCTTTAACAGTTAATTTTACTAATTTTTATCAATTACTAGTTTCTATGTAACTGTTTCTATATTGTTTTACTTTCTTTTTTATTCAAGAAAATGTTTTTAATTTATTTATCTTAATTTATTTTATTAATTTAAAAAAAATGACCTTATCTTCACCATACCTGGTTGTCCAGATTAGGCATAATAATGTGTTAATTCCACGACTGTATATATCGGTATCGGTTGATATCGGTATCGGTAATTAAAGGCCTACTGAAATGCAATTTTCTTATTTAAACGGGGATAGCAGGTCCATTCTATGTGTCATACTTGATCATTTTGCGATATTGCCATATTTTTGCTGAAAGTATTTAGTAGAGAACATCGACGATAAAGTTCGCAACTTTTGGTCGCTGATAAAAAAGCCTTGCCTGTACCAGAAGTAGCAGACGAGTAGCGTGACGTCACAGGTTGTGGAGCTCCTCACATCCGCACATTGTTTACAATCATGGCCACCAGCAGCGAGAGCGATTCGGACCAAGAAAGCGACGATTTCCCCATTAATTTGAGCGAGGATGAAAGATTTGTGGATGAGGAAAGTGAGAGTGAAGGACTAGAGGGCAGTGGGAGCGATTCAGATAGGGAATATGCTGTGAGAGGCGGGTGGGACCTGATATTCAGCTGGGAATGACTAAAACAGTAAATAAACACAAGACATATATACACTCTATTAGCCACAACACAACCAGGCTTATATTTAATATGCCACAAATTAATCCCGCATAACAAACACCTTCCCCCTCCCGTCCATATAACCCGCCAATACAACTCAAACACTTGCACAACACACTCAATCCCACAGCCCAAAGTACCGTTCACCTCCCCAAAGTTCATACGGCACATATATTTCCCCAAAGTCCCAAAAGTTACATACGTGACATGCACATAGCGGCACGCACGTACGGGCAAGCGATCAAATGTTTGGAAGCCGCAGCTGCATGCGTACTCACGGTACCGCATCTGCGCATCCAACTCAAAGTCCTCCTGGTAAGAGTCTCTTTTGTCCCAGTTCTCCACAAGCCAATGGTAAAGCTTGACTGTTGTTGTTCATTGAACAAATTGCAAAAGATTCACCAACACAGATGTCCAGAATACTGTGGAATTTTGCGATGAAAACAGACGACTTAATAGCTGGCCACCATGCTGTCCCAAAATGTCCTCTACAATCCGTGACGTCACGCGCTGACGTCATCATACCGAGATGTTTTCAGCAGGATATTTCGCGCAAAATTTAAAATTGCACTTTAGTAAGCTAACCCGGCCGTATTGGCATGTGTTGCAATGTTAAGATTTCATCATTGATATATAAACTATCAGACTGCGTGGTCGTTAGTAGTGGGTTTCAGTAGGCCTTTAAAGAGTTGGACAATATCGGAATATCGGATATCGGCAAAAAGGCATTATCGGACATCCCTAATTTCATCATTTAAAAAGGAACTGAACCTTTTTTATTTTTTTATTTTGCCTACCATTCACAATCCCTATGTAAGAAAAAAATGGTTTGAAAAAATAATAAGTTATCATTAAACGATAAGAAAATTACATTTATGGTGTTTGTTGGACAAATTGTGAAGCAAAATTAAAATTAAATCAAGTGTAAATTGATAGAGTATATGCAACTAAATTCTTGGGAGTAATAATTGATCATTAATTATGTTGGAAACCGCCTATTTGAATATATAAAGTGAAAAATATCAAAATCCATTGCTATTCTTTTATGTTATCGGCGGTCACTCGAACGAGTATGACGATCCTCCTGGTAGGGGTGTATCTCTTTATGGAGGATGCCTGTGCGTGACTTAGTTTAACGTGGGGAGACTGGTGCACAGACAGTCACCACACGATCCTTGACAGAATCGGGTCTAGTGGTATGGAGTCCAAGACGACTGGGGACCCTTTTCTGCTGCAGCCTTCTTCCGCCATGGCAGCCGTTGTGGTAGTTCTTAAATCTACCGTCTTCCGCCTGCTCCGCCGCTGAGGTCTTCACCGTATTCCTGGCTAGGGGGCAGTCAGGTACTAGGCCTTTGCCAAGGGCCACCTGGGGTAACAGTAGTAAAGGGGTTAACCTCCTAGTGCCCCAAAACCCCATAGAGGAGCCTCCACTGCCGGATGCACTTTAACGTCATGCCCAGGACACGCTATTCTTTATAAAGTAAGACACATGCTGAATAAGAAATGTCTGCATATATTATATTATTCTTTTATATTTCCATAGCTAATATATTGTGTTGAAGTTTGGGAAAATGTTTATAAAACAAACATAGACCCAATAATAAAAATTTCAAAAAAGGGTAATTAGAATAATACACAAAGCGTGCTACTATGAACCTACTAATCCATATTTGCCAACCCTCCCGGATTTTCCGGGAGACTCCCGAAATTCAGCGCCTTTCCCGAAAACCTCCCGGGACAAATTTTCTCCCAAAAATCTCCCGAAATTCAGGCGGAGCTGGAGGCCACGCCCCCTCCAGCTCCATGCGGACCTGAGTCCGCTTTCCCACAATATAAAGAACGTCTACAGTAAAGCATTCAGTCTGCCGTAAACAGCAATGTTGTGACACTCTTAAACAGGACAATACTGCCATCTAGTGCATTTGATGAAAGCTCTTTTGTGCGCCACACAGCAATGCATAATCAGAGAGGGTGTTCAGCATGGTTAGAAAGATAGTGACAGAGAATAGAACAAGGATGGACAATTCAACCCTTAACTCAACAATGAGTAGATGAGTGTTATGTGTGTGTGTGTGTGTATATGTGTAAATAAATGAACACTGACATTCAAGTATTTCTTTTATATATATATATATATAGCTAGAATTCACTGAAAGTCAATTATTTCTTTTAAATATATATATATATATATATACATATATATATATCCATCCATCCATCCATTTTCTACCGCTTATTCCCTTCGGGGTCGCGGGGATATATATAAATATATATATATATATATATATATATATATATATATATATATATATATATATATATATATATATAAATATATATATATATATATATGTATATATATATATATATATATATATATATATATATATATATATATATATATGAAATACTTGACTTGGTGAATTCTAGCTGTAAATATACGCCTCCCCTCTTAACCACGCCCCCAACCACGCCCCAGCCCAACCACGCCCCCCGCACCCACCCCCCGAAATTGGAGGTCTCAAGGTTGGCAAGTATGTACTAATCCATTATGCATACATTCTGATGCAGTGGTTCTTAACCTTGTTGGAGGTACCGAACCCCACCAGTTTCATATGCGCATTCACCGAACCCTTCTTTAGTGAAAAATAAAATGTTTTTTCAATTCAAGAAAAAGTTATATGGTTTTTTTACTGGTGCACAAAATGAACCATGCATGAACATCACCTTGTTCAAAGAACAAAACCAACACATTGCATGAACTCACAACAAATGGCACACCTTTCACACATTACCATGAATTGATTAACGTGGACCCCGACTTAAACAAGTTGAAAAACTTATTCGGGTGTTACCATTTAGTGGTCAATTGTACGGAATATGTACTGTACTGTGTAAACTGTACTGTTTCATATAATATATTCTCTTCTTTTGCAATCTGCTAGTAAAAGTTGCAATTGATCAACAAACAACCTGCAAATCAGATGGAAAATTAGAGGGAACATTGTTTGGGGGTATCCATAATACGCTGATAGGGAGAAGTTTTTATTTACACGATGAGTCGGGTGTGTCTTGACCTCCGCCGAACCCCTGAGACCGACTCACCGAACTCCTAGGGTTCGATCGAACCCAGGTTAAGAACCACTGTTTTAATGTGTTTAAAATGTTCAGATATTGTGTTTTTAAAAACAATGGAAATTGTGTTTCGGGTAAAGAACAACAGCCTTCCAGCTTGTATTCTTAGGTTATTTAAATTAAGAGGAGACAACTATAATTTACGGGGGATATTTTTTTTTTTTTAAATATGTAAAGTAAGAAGGAATATAAAATACAAATGTATTTCAGTTTTAGGAGTTAAATGGTGGAACAAGCTCAGTGATGAGTTGAAGACATGCACCGTATTTTTCGGAGTATAAGTCGCACCGGAGTATAAGTCACACCTGCCGAAAATGCATAATAAAGAAGGAAAAAAACATATATAAGTCGCACTGGAGCCCGGCCAAACTATGAAAAAAACTGCAACTTATAGTCCGAAAAATACGGTAGTTATTTGTTAAGAATTAAGAAAGCCTTGAAAGGTGAAATAATAGAAAAATATAAAATATAGCAACAATTACTTTCATCCTATTGATTCTTTGAACGTTGATGTTCCAGGCAATCTAATTTTCAGTGAATGTATAGGATAGGCAAATATAAGCCTTGGCTTCAGCCTCTTCCTTTTTCGGTCATTCTTTTACTTAAATGTAGAGTATATGTAGAATATATTTATATTACTTATATATTATATATATCATATATTATATATATTATATTATTTATTATTATTACTGTTTATTGCTGCGATGAGGTGGCGACTTGTCCAGGGTGTACCCCGCCTTCCGCCCGATTGTAGCTGAGATAGGCTCCAGCGCCCCCTGCGACCCCAAAGGGAATAAGCGGTAGAAAATGGATGGATGGATGGACTGTCTATTGTAAGCGAACTGTGGTGCTGAATTTCCCCCAGGGATCAATAAAGTACTTTCTATTCTATTCTATTCTATTCTATTATTTTTCTTTTTGTGTGTGTATGTGTATGATTGTTAATATGTATAATCTGTACTGTTAAATTGATCACACAAAATGGTTGATTATATGACCGAAATAAACCCATTTCATTCATTTATTCATTAATTCAAGACATTATAAAGTGTAAATAAATGTGATCAAAAGTTTGCTTACAATGAAGCCTATGGGAGTCGCTGTATTCTGCTTATAAGACATTCAAACACTTCCATCAAGGTTTTATATACATGCTGTAAGTATATATGTAATGTAGTAACAGACACATTCATAATAACATGTAATATTTACATATTTTGCTCATCTTAAGCATATGGCGGCACATTAATTTAAAAAACGCATCACGTTTACATTTTCCTTTAACAACATCACTGATTACTATTCACTGCAGACTTCATGAGAGCCAACAAACAAAATAAAACATTACTTACTGTACGATGTCAGCTGTCACTAGGATGCCGACTGTTAGGATGTTGCTATACTCCCATTTAGATGAAGAATGACTCATAATCCTCGCAAAGAAACAAGTGGGTGTTTGTGTGCTGCTCTCGCCATACTTGTGTCTAAAGTGGATGCCAAAGTTGACCAATTTGTCGGATTATGTCCTCATCCTTCTACTATAAAGGTGAGAAGCATTATTTATGATCTGTAATAATTCACGAGCCCCGAGGCGAGAAAGCAGCTCACCAGCTGATGATGTCAACATAGCAGCAACAGAAAATAGTTTGTCTGCGTTAGCGCTTGTAATAACAAAATCACTAATGCTTGGTTAAAATTCTGGTCACAAAATGCAAATAAAGAATTGTTTGTTGTTTTTGGATGGCAAATGAAAGAGGACATCCCATCAACTCCTTTGTAAGTGCACTTTTATTTACATTTATTTACGATTTAGAATGCATAAAAAAATAAATTTGTCCTCTTGTCTCTCATAATGATGGTGAACAGTAAGCAAAATTGCAAAAAAAAAAGTTCAGTTCCTCTTTTAAAAAGACACGTTTTGCCTCAGATTATGTTATAACTTTTGACCTTTTGACCTGTATATTTATTTGTATCAATAATTCCTAAAGGGGACTTAAGATGTTTTTTGTGTTCTCTGACTTATTTATTTTGTTACAAGATTCAAGATTCAAGATTCAAGATGCTTTATTATTGTCCATTCTTTAACATGTACAAAACACATAAGAACTGAAATTTCATTTTCGGCACAGTACCACTAAGAGCAGACATATGTTACAGGGAGACAAGACGGGACCGCCAACGGATCAGCCACTTACGGCGCTCCTTAAAAAAGGTGGGAAAAAGGTGATATTGGGAAAGGGGTGAAGAGTCAAAAATATCAGTCTAAGGCTGGACCCTCGGGAGGGGGTCCAGACTGAGTCCAATGGAAAAAACCTCACATAGCATAGCACACATAAACATGTTACATATAATCACAACAACTCGCAACAGAGGGGGGGGATTTGGGGGCCTGGAGGCCGGCCTGCTGCTATAAAGCGCTACTAGCCATCCATAACCCCAGGAATTAAGCAGTGGTGAAGACGTTGGTTGAGGAAGGGGCGGGTGCGTGCATGTATGCCCAATGAACTTGGGTGTGATGTTGAAATGTTTTTGTGGACTGGGGCCAATCTCAAAGTTCAACACCAGGTGTTGTTGAGAAAAAGGAAGGTCAAAAGCGTCCATCGTTGAGGTGTCCTCGGGGGTGTTTTTCAGAACAGCCTGTTCCTGATAGCGTCAAGGCCATTCGAGGGAGTCAAATCGTGGATTAGGGTGTTGTTTTCTTCGAGCAGTCAAAACAATGACTTGCCTGCTCTATGTGTCCGTGCTGGTTTCTCTCAAATTCAATTCAATTCTCCTTCTCAGCAAACTTCTCCATGATGTGATCCATTTTGCGATTCAGTTCAGAAATCGCCACAGTCTGTGTTCCCTTCCATTGCGACGAACAGCCGTTGGGCTCCTTGAGTGGCTGCCATCGTCTTCCGAATTTGACGATACACCAGAGCAATGCCCAGCCCAATCAGCAGGTGCCCCGCGATCACGGTTCCAAATAGGTAGATGTCTTCCACGTCCTCGATGGAAAGGACTGAGAGGCACATGATTCTCCATTTATCCCAGGAGTCTCTCACGTACCCTGCAGCAATGGTTCCATCGGGGCAGCTAGGCTCCCCCGAACCTCTTTTCCTTGTCGAAAAGACTTTGTCAATTGCGTCGAGAGTCCAGCTGATCATATCCATGTCTGATGTTTAGATTTGGGGACAGCACAAAGAAAGAGGCTTCAAAAAAGTTCAGACAAGACAAAACGGAGAAAGCAAGCAGGGAAAGGAGGGAGCGGATACTCATGTTAAACAGCTTGCACACAGTTTTGGATGCTACTCCCTGCGGTGTTTTTGCAGCCTGGCTACATTGTGATGTCACTATCATGAATAAATGCTGCTAAAAGCTATTTTATGCAGCCCTGAATCGATCAGTGAGTGTGCAACTATACCAAAATTTTTTGACCGGGTGAATCTATATAATGTTTGCGAGGTTTATTTTCAACCGTGTCTGGAAAAAAAAATAACGGCGACGTTCGTCTTCAAGATATATATTTAAAGAGTGTACATTTTGAAAAGATTCATTATGATACTTTTGGGGCGTGGTCTCATTTGCAACCTAAAGGGAACGCATCCCCATAGAAATATCTCTGCAGACAGACTCAAAAAACATGTTATGGAATTAACTGTTGAGCAAAAATTTAATATTTACACCAAAACATATCCAATGCATATAATCTAGACCACAAGCATTGATTGATTGAAACTTTTATTAGTAGATTGCACAGTACAGTACATATTCCGTACAATTGACCACTAAATGGTAACACCCGAATACGTTTTTCAACTTGTTTAAGTCGGGGTCCACGTTAATCAATTCATGGTAAAGCAAGTGTTTTGAATGTAGATTAAAATCCCTATACTGTCATGTCTTGGTGATCATGTTTAGTTTGGCTATGTTCTGTTTGGTTTTTGCACTCTGTCAGTCTCTGTTTTTTCACTCCCTGTTTTGTTTCCATGACTACCAATCAGTTCACCTGTCCTCCCGACTCACGCACCTGATTCATTTGAACTCACGCACCTGTTTTCAATCACCACATGACTATTTAAGCCTGTCATTTTCTGTTGGTCGGCCTGGCGACATCACATTCATGCTCTGCACTCTTGACACGCTGCTTACTCTGTCCAGGTCATAGTTCATGCTGCTCTTTTCTTGCCAGGTAAGTTTTTTTCATTTATTCAAGCCACTGTTTTGTACCTCCGCTGTGAGCGCCTTTTGTTTGTTCCTTTTTTTCCATAGTTCTGCCTTTGTGCTAGTTTTGTTTTATTAGCCAAGCTTGTTCCCCGACTTGCGCGTGCCTTTTGTTTATACTTTTTATAGTCTATTATTAAATCATGTATTTACCTTCACGCCATGTCCGGTCCAAATCCTTTGCACCATGGGAAAACAAACCACGCCAAAGTCCAAGTCTTGACACATACAGTAGGAAGCGGATTAATAAGGCCCCATTCGCCGCGGTTTACCTGACACCTGAAACATGATGAAATGGGGGGCGGTTACACGATCCACTTTAGTTGCCAGACAGCAGTAGAGTGTTAAATATCTTAAAATGTGTCGGTTGCTTTGTAGAGTGGCACTTTTTGGCATTTTCAGCAGACTGCATTGCAAAATGATTAACCCATCTCTTTTCTCTCACGCGGGATCCACCCAGGATTAAAGTCCTATGAATCCCTACCCTAAGTCCCCTTCAACTAAAGTGAAGCCTTTGGACAAAAGGCTAACATCCCATCCCGCATTAAATTTTTTACATGGATAATCTTGGTATGAAAGTAAGGAGGAGACTTTTCTGTTGCTTTAAATGAGAACATCCTTATATCTTTGCTCCTGGATATGAGTGAAGAAAGCTGCTTGTTTTAGTGTTAAAATAATGTTGTGCTGTTGAATAGCTACAGTAAGTGTTAGCTTTCAAACGGTGCCAAGTAGGGTTTTTAGTATAGTGCCGCGATACTAATGAATCATATTCGGTACTATACCGCCTCTAAAAAGTACCGGTCCCCCAGCCCCCTGTTGTCTACACGTCGTGACATTGCTGGTTTACAAGCAGATGAGCATGTTCGGCAGCGCACAATCACAGAGTACTTACAAGCAGACAGTGTGTAGACAGAAAAAGGAGAACGGACGCATTTTGGCTTAAAAACTAAAGATAAAGGTGAAGTTATAACACTGAAATGCTTTAAGACATAAGACATGGCTAGCTATGTCCATCCACGGTCGACAGTGTTGTAGCTACTTCTAAATCACTAATCTTCGTCTCCATGGCGACAAATAAAGTAAGTTTCTTACAAGTATCATCCCTGCAGGACGAGGAATAGCTAAACATGCTTCACTACACACCGTAGCTCACCGGCGTCACAATGTAAACAAACGTCATGGGCGGATATACACCTGAGATCCACTGTAATGATACCAAGTACAGGAGCATATCTAGTCGATACTACTATGATTACGTCCATATTTTTTAGCATCACAACATCTTCTTTTGTTTTTTTTAAATTTTTATTATGTTTATAAACTCAGGAAATATGTCCCTGGATGCATGAGGACTTTGAATATGACCAATGTATGATCCTGTAACTACTTGGTATCAGATTGATGCCCAAATTTGTGGTATCATCCAAAACTAATGTAAAGTATCAAACAGAAGAATAAATGAACAAGTAGATGAATAATTGATTTTCTACCACTTGTCCTTCATAATTTTGACAAAATAATAGAATGGAAAATGACACAATATGTTACTGCATATGTCAGCAGCTAAATTAGGAGCCTTTGTTTGTTCACTTACTAATAAAAGAAATTTTTTCTAGTATGTTCACTATTTTATTTAAGGACAAACTTGCAATAAGAAACATGTTTAATGTACCCTAGGTTTTTTGGTTAAAATAAAGCCAATAATGCCATTTTTTGTGGTCCCCTTTATTTAGAAAAGTACCAAAAAGCATCGAAATAATTTTGGTACCGGTATCGGGACAACACTAGAGCACACAATTGTCATATCTGTGATCATGTTTTGTTTAGTTATGTTTTGCTTGGTTTTTGGACACTTTTTAGTTCTTGTCTTCACTCCCTTGCTTTGTCACCATAGTAATCATTAGTTTCACCTGGTTCACATCCTCATGTCACGCACCTGTCTCACGTTTTCATATTTTGAGTCACGCACCTGTTTTCACTAATCATGTCACCAGTATTTAAGCTTGTTGTTGCCAGGCAGTCGGCCTGGTGACATTATCTATCTATCCTATCCATCCATACTACCTCTGCTACCCGAGAGATTTCTGTCCCCTCTATTTAGAAAAGTACTGAAAAGTATCAAAATACATTTTGGTACCAGAAATATTGGTATCTGAGAAAACACTGGTGCAAAGTTTATTGCATGTTTTATTTTTATGGAACTTTTTATGTTGGCCTCTGACTTCTTTCCAACATTTTGCTTGTGGTTTGAAATAGTTTTAGTGGATATTTTAGCTGATGTCCTTACGGTTGGATGTATAGCGTGTGTATAATAAAACCAGCATCTTTAACAGTTACCATAGGAACACAGATGCAACCACACTGCCACCTGCAGTGGGATCCAAACTTTTTAAAGGGTTAAGACAAGCTATACTATAAGGAATAAAATCCGAATTCCCAGCACGCAAATCTAGCAACTGAACCTCTACATTAAAAAAGTAAATTATCCAAAAAAAGTTTGTCTTTACAGCGTTTCCAACTTACAGTCAGAAATGTAACAATGTTGCTGTCCTAAATGTCCACTGATGATGTTGAAGTGAATTAACTCGTATTATGTTCTACATATGATGAATGTTTATACTGGAGAGAGAAAACCATCAAGTTTAAGTAAATAGTGCTATTTCAGTTTGAGCACATAATAAGATAAGGCCTTAGTTTGACATTCGCAGGTGGATTGGATCACTTCTCGTAGGAAAGAGGCCCTAATTGGGATTTTGGAATGCAAAAGTGATAACCATATTCTTGAGAAGAGACTACCTGTCTAGCTCAACGCCAACATTTGAGTTATGACTCAAAGCAGTTGTTTTCCAGACACTTACACACGAACATCTCCTTTTATGGTCAGGATGTGCTCTCCTGACCTAGCACTAATTTCAAAAACGCATCACTACGTTGACGATTTCCTTTGACAACATCACTGATTACTATTCACTGCAGATTTCATGAGACCCAACAGACAAAATAAAACATCACTTACTGTACGATGTCTACTGTCAACTAGGATGCCGACTGTTAGGATGTTGCTATATTCGACTGAAAAGTGGGTGGTTTTGTGTAGAGATGTCCGATAATGGCTTTTTTGCCGATATCCGATATTCCGATATTGTCCAACTCTTAATTACCGATTCCGATATCAACCGATGCCGATATATACAGTCGTGGAATTAACACATTATTATGCCTAATTGTGTTGTGATGCCCCGCTGGATGCATTAAACAATGCAACAAGGTTTTCCAAAATAAGAGAACAACTTCAACTCAAGTTATGGAAAAAAGTGCCAACATGGCACTGCCATATTTATTATTGAAGTCACAAAGTGCATTATTTTTTTTAACATGCCTCAAAACAGCAGCTTGGAATTTGGGACATGCTCTCCCTGAGATAATCCTGATACCCACTACAACTATGGGAAATACTATACTTTGACTTTCACAAAGTGCATTATTTTTTATTTTTTTTAAACATGCCTCAAAACAACAGCTACAAAAACAATGAAGGCACACCGCTTCAGTCGAGAGTATACTAGAGTAATAAAGTAAACAATAACATAGTCCTCCTTTAGTGCAAGACTGCCTGGCATACTGTATAACAGGGAATTATAAACTGGGCTCAATCTGCCCTGCTCTAACGTATTTGTATGAGTAACAAAAATGTGCTGCAAGCTAGTGGTGAGTGCTTGAAGTGGCCTAGCAGTCAGTCAGAGCTTCTGAAATGCTGCGTTGAGACAGGGCATCTCCGTTCACTGCGAGCTGCAAAGTGTGCGCCATGCAGGGCAGACTAGCCACACCAAACCCCACCGTAGTTTTTGCCATGTTGCGTGCGTTGTCCCTGACCACAACGTGGGCTTTCGCCCTGGGTGGTTATTGTTGTATTTTTGTTTTTTCTCTTCTCGTCTTTAAGCAACAACTGTGTGGTACTACTTTGTTTTGTTGTTTGCTTTTCATCCATCTTCCGCTTGTATTCATCGTGTATCGCCTTATGATTCTTGAAGAGGTGGGAGATAAAATTGCTCATATTAAAGGAAGACGTCTTGGTTCCTCCTCGCAAAACCAACTTTTTGCAGTCATTGCAAATTGCCAGTTTTTTATCCGTCAGACACACTTTAAAATAATCCCAAACCATAGACATGGTGTCGTTAGTCAGTCATCGAGCAAGCTGGCTTGTTAGCCATGGTTACAGCACCGGCAACAACACACTCTTGTTGTTGTTATGCTACGCTCGCGGCAGTTTGATGAGGTCATCAACCTCTCATGCTGCAGTCGTCAACTCCTGTGTTGTGTGTGGGAGAGGGGAGAGGGGAGAGGGGAGGGGCTGTTGACTGTGAGACGCATCTGCTCTGTACTTCTCCCTATGTCTGTGTTTTACCGGATATGTATCGCTCCGTACAGCAGCGTTTTAAAAAGTCATAAATTTTACTTTTTGAAACCGATACCAATAATTTCCGATATTACATTTTAAAGCATTTATCGGCCGATTATATCGGTAGGCCGATATTATCGGACATCTCTAGTTTTGTGCCATGCTCGCTATACTCGTGTCTAAATTGGATGCCAAAGTTCACCAATTTGTCTGGTTATGTCATCATCCTTCTATTATAAAGCTGAGAAGCATTATTTATGATCTATAATAAACTTCCACGAGCTCCAAGGCGAGAAAGCAGCTCGCCACACTGCAAAAAATCAGTGTTCAAAAACAAGAACAAAAAATACAAAAATGAGGGGTATTTTATTTGAACGAAGCAAAATGATCTGCCAATAGAACAAGAAAATTTGGCTTGTCAAGACTTTCCAAAACAAGTAAAATTAGCTAACTTCAATGAACCCAAAAATACCTTAAAATAAGAATATTTTCACTAATAACAAGTACACTTTTCTTGGTAGAAAAAAAAAAAGAGACCTTTTTGTTTAATATGTTGAAAAATATTCTTAAATTAAGTAAATGCTAGTGCCATTATCTTGACATAATGATATGCGCTCGGCATTACATTTCTTGAAACCAGCAAACTTATACTAAAAACTAATTTATTGTTCTTAATGGAAAGGCAACAATGCAATTGTTGTTACTCTCGGGGTCTCCTAGCCGCTCAGGCAAATCATATGGTCTAAAAATGCATTTTTCCATCGATAACATGACATCATCGCGCCAAGTGCGTGCTCTTTCAGTCAATCAGTGCGCATATATACAGCCCGGCCCCCGGCCAAAATTGTTTTTATTGTAAATTTGAGGAATTTATCTGAATGTGCATGAACTATTTCTGTTCAAAATTGTTAGAAATGTCAGTTTACTGTACTGTGCCAACTGTATTACCATAATAGTACTTATGTTCAATTGTTTCATTGAAAATAAAACAGCAAAGTCCATTTGGCTGTCATCTGTTTTAATTATGAGACACAATGGTGTCAAAGTCATGATTTTTTTTTTTCATGCTTGAAATAACAAATTATTACTTTAAAAAAGTAGTGTTATACTTGTGAGTGTTGATGACACAGCTTTGCATTAGTTGATATTCTAGTTTCAAGCATGTTTTACTCAATATAGGTCGTCAAATCTCAGCAACAAGCTGAAATATATTACTGAGATCATTTAGGACCAAAACCCTTAAAACAAGTAAAACACTCTAACATAAAATCTGCTTAGTGAGAAGAATGATCTTATCAGACAGAAAATAAGCAAATATCACCCAATTTTGAGATATTTAATCTTACATAGATTTCATTTTTTGCAATGCAGCCGATGATGTCAGCGTAGAACATACTTGCCAACCTTGAGACCTCCGATTTCGGGAGGTGGGGGCGTGGTCGGGGGCGTAGATAAGAGGGGAGGAGTATATTGACAGCTAGAATTCACCAAGTCAAGTATTTCATACATATATATATATATATATATATATATATATATATATATATATATATATATATATATATATATGTATGTGTGGGAAAAAAATCACAAGACTATTTCATCTCTACAGGCCTGTTTCATGAGGGGGGGTACCCTCAATCATCAGGAGATTTTAATGGGAGCATTCGCATACCATGGTTTATATAGGGCACAGAGTGGGTGGGTACAGGCTGGCCTAGGGGCGTGGTGATTGGCTCATGTGTTACCTAGGAGGTGTTTCCGTCTGTGGCGGCATGCTGTTACAATTTCGCTGCGCTTGTTGAGGGATGACAGGTCTGGACGGTAAATAATAAACAGTTTCTCTTTCAAGCATAAGTTACATCTTTTATTACCACTATTGTAAGGTGTGCTGGATGCAAGAATTTGCCATGTTATTGAATATTCAACATTATTGTCTTTGAGGTCCCAAATGTGTTTGCTGAGTTCTGTGGTATTTCGCAGGTTTTTGTTCCTGAAAGAAGCCTTGTGATATAAATGTGTATATATATATATATATATATATATATATATATATATATATATATATATATATATATATATATATATATATATATATATGAGAGAGAGAGATATCTACATCCTGAAAATATGCAAACAAAACTGTGTTTGGATCATTGATACTTCAAACTTGCATAAACAAATATTAAGGAATATAACATAACTTGGCTTCTGAGAGTTTCAAAATGTAATGAATAAAATGCTAAAGTTGTTGATAAACAAGCAATTATTTTAATAATTAAATATGGTCATTTTAAATGAATTATTATGATAATTTAAAATCAATTATTTCAAATATGTTTATTTTAATGTATAATTCTATGGCTGGATGTTATAAGGAGTCAGGAAAAAATACAATTAATTTTGATGTTTTTAGCAAAATATAGTAAACAAGTATTTATTTTTATTTTTTTTTAAATTAATAAATATATTAATTTTTAGGTAAGATAAACATAATAATACAATTTATCTCTAGTCTGGATGATTTAGTTCTTGTCACCCTGTTGTCCTCCCGTCATGAAAAAAGGCTGTCCTCACTCAGGTCCGCATGGAGCTGGAGGGGGCGTGGCTTCCAGCTCCGGCTGAAAATCGGGAGATTTTCGGGAGAATATTTGTCCCGGGAGGTTTTCGGGAGAGGCGCTGAATTTCGGGAGTCTCCCGGAAAATGCGGGAGGGTTGGCAAGTATGGCGTAGAAGGAACAGGCTTGTTAGCTCTCTGCGACAAAAAATAGTTTGTCTGCGTTAGCGCTTATAATAACAATATCACTAATACCTGGTTAATACTCAAGTCATAAATGTTTGTTGTTTTTGGATGGTAAATGAAATGGCTTTATGGACGGAATACAGGACCTCCCTCTATGTTCAGAACTAGAAATTTGGAAATTTGTCATGACATTGAAGACAAATAATTACATTGCGTGAGAACTTCTCAATTATTCTCCGTTATGCACCCCGGGGAGAAAAAAATATTTTGCGCCGCCCCACTCTCCACCGCGATTATAAATAGTGTCATTTGTCTATAAAATTGTTGTAAGTGCACCTCTGCATGACATTGAAACAATGTCATGCGTCAAACATGAAAGAAAACAACACACCAGTCTTTCTCGATGGTCGTGGTAAAGCCAAGGGCTGCATACGCTTCCTCATATTCCAGGATGGCAAAAACAAACATGTTCCCTGAGGTCACACGCGACCTCCTCCGGCGTCGTACCGGGGTCCCCCCACCATTTGAGAGGGACCGCATTACGTGCATGCACGATTCATTTGCACTTAAGCCTCGGAGGGGTCCGTCTACCCACTGATAAAGGCCGCCTGCGTGCTTTGAGACGAGAGAGGACGCACTATAGTTTTCTGCAGAGAGTCGCTCTATAAGCCACTGCTAAAAATGTACAAATGACTATCTAGATATTTATTGTCATTGTCGTTGTTTTTATATTTATTCATTTATTCTATTATTAATTTTTTTGTTATAAGTAATTTTTCATTTTATTATATTTGTACTTTCCAAAAAAAAAATTCTGGAGAACCTTATTGTCATCTTTTACCTTTCATTTGCCAATTTAACATATTTTCTTCTTTATATAATTTCTTTCATCAAAAAAAAATACTAAATTTAATTTATAATTGTGTTTTTTGTCACACTTTGTACCCCAGTATACCTATTTATGATCTATGTATCCCTATTATATTGACTTACTTAAGCTTATTCTATGTTGTATTTATCTTGAATTCTGTTTATTCTCATTTAATTACTTTTATTGCATTTTTATCATTTTTTCCCCCACTTTAACATTGCAAGACCTACACACTATTTATGTTATTTTTAGACTAGACTAGACTAGACTAGACTTCCTTTTTATTGTCATTCAAATGTGAACTTTACAGCACAGATAAGAACGGAATTTCGTTACATAAGCTCATGGTAGTGCAGGATAAAAAAGCAATAAGGTGCATGTATATAAATAAATAAATATATATAAATAATATATAAATATATGTATAAAATAAATAAATATATATAAATATTTATAAATAAATATATAAATTACTGAACAGATAAATATATTGCACTTTTTCACATGCGTCCACGTTTATGGATGTATGTTATATTGTCTTTTTTATTCCAGCGAGTTAATCCATTTTGGGGGGAGTTGAGGGGATAATCTAATTATGATGCGTTCAAGAGTCTTACGGCCTGAGGGAAGAAGCTGTTACAGAACCTGGAGGTTCTGCTTTGGAGGCTGCGGAACCTCTTTCTAGAGTCCAGCAGTGAAAACAGTCCTTGGTGGGGGTGGGAGGAGTCTTTGCAGATTTTCCGAGCCCTGGTCAGGCAGCGGCTTTTTGCGATCTCCTGGATAGGAGGAAGAGGAGTCCTGTTATTTTTACTAACATTAGTTTATGAATGTGCTGGACTCCCTTGAAAAAAAGGTTCTTAATCTCAGTGGGACTTTCCTGGTTAAGGTTAAAAAATGCTTTCATTAGTTGTCAAACGTACGGCCCACGGGCCGGATCAGGCCCACGAGCAGGTTTTATCCGGCCCGCGGGATGAGTTTGCTAAGTATAAAAATGAGCCAAAATTTTTGAATGAAAGAAACCGCTGTTAGATAGATACTGCAATAGCAATTATTTGTATCTTTGTAGATGATGCTACATATGTACAAAATAAACCATATGATGTTAGTACATCAGTCAAGGAAAATGAGAAAACTACATAAATAACATCCTGTAATTTGATTATTGATATCATTTTTTTATCTTGATAGATTGAAAAGTAACACCAATGAGTTGACTGATGAACATTATCACATCATTTATTCAGAAAGTATAAATAATGACAAATAAAGATAGAATACTATTAACCGCAACATATAAGTGTAAAAAAAAAAACAACAACATTATGATTTGTACATTTTCAGAATGTGCTTGTTTTATTTTTAAACAAAGAAAACAATCTGAAGTTGTCTTTATTTTTAAATTATCGTGCCATGATTTTACCAGTCCGGCCCACTTGGGAGTAGATTTTTCTCCATGTGGCCCCCCCGGTCTAAAATGGTTTAACTGCTTTTCTTCATTACTGACTGTACAATCGCTTCACATTCGCAAGTCTAGCCTCTCTAGTGTGAAAATAGTGATACCGTATTTTTCGGAGTATAAGTCGCACCTGCCGAAAATGCATAATAAAGAAGGAAAAAAAACATATATAAGTCGCACTGGAGCCCGGCCAAACTCTGAAAAAAAACTGCGACTTATAGTCCGAAAAATACGGTACTTAAACACAGGAAGGATGAGACATACTTTATTTCACATTGGGAAAATTATTTGGTTACAGTGTAAAATGTAAAAACGTTATGAACAGGAGACGTGTAGACGTGCACAACTGTTTCCAGATGACCAGAAAGTCAACTTGATTTGGAGGGTCTGAAAGTCATGAAGCTACGGCATTACCCAGTTGCCAATTCAAAGTTATAGCTTTCTACATAAGGACTAAATTCTGATAGTCTTTGTCACGCTTTGTTTGTGTCCAACATGCTAAAAAAAAAAGGTCGCTAAAGTATGTCACAATAAAAGTCTACTATACAAACAGCGAATCTCAGCACCGAATGAATTAGTTCACTTCCTCTGTTTATTGTGCCACAATTTTCTAATGTAGAGAAGAAACTGTAGTACGCATAGCACTAGTAGTACGCATCTAGTGGCACGCCACATAGTCACTTGTTAAAGTACAGTGTTTTATTTCCCTATATTCAAACATTGTTGCTTTTCAAACTGTGTGTAGTGGCCAAAAAATATACAGTTAAAAGTTAAAGTGCCAATGATTGTGGCGAAATTATTCTCTGCATTTGACCCATCACCCAGGGGGGAGCAGTGAGCAGCCGCAGTGGCCGCGCCCGGGAATCATATTTGGGTGATTTAACCCCCAATTCTAACCCTTGAGGCTGAGTTTTTGGTATGACTTGAACTCACAACCTACCGATCTCAGGGCGGACACTCTAACCACTAAATATGTTATAAATAATATACTTGCTTTAATGAATACTTAGGCCAACTATGCTACTGTATTTTAATGTTGGTCATTAGAATTAGACTTAGACTAAGACAAACTTCATTGATCCACAAGGGACATTGTTCCACACAGTAGCTGAGTTACAAAAGATGGAAAGGATAATGCAGGTATTAAGTAGACAAAAATTGTACCATAGTAGCAATATAAAATATAACATATATGTAATATCTACATATTATATATACAGTATATAATATATACTGATACATTATATTATTATATTGTATCATATTTTTATATAATATATACAATACATAACAAATCCCAATTACCATGTACAATAGTACAGTATATGTAACAGCTGCAGCATAAAATAGAGAGTAGATCCAGCATAAAATATACATTATAAACAAAGAGAGGTAGCTAACATAGAAGGTGTCAGGTAATAGACAGATATCACCTATTGCTGTATGGCGAGTGATTGTACAGCTGGTGGTACTCGGCGAGCCAAGTGTTTTTTGAGATGGTACTTGGTGAAAAGTGTTTGAGAACCACTGGAATAGATCATATGAAAAAATGAAATAAAATGAGTTCATTTGGGTCATATAATCAACCATTTTGTGTGATCAATTTAACAGCACAGATGATACATATTAACAATCATACACATACACACACAAAAAGAGAAATAACGAGCGAAAAAGGAGCAGGCTGAAGCCAAGGCTTATATTTGCCTATCTTATACATTCACTGAAAATTAGATTGCCTGGAACATCAACGTTCCAAAAATGAATGAGATGAAAGTAATCGTTGCTATATCTTATAATTTTCTATTATTTCACCTTTCAAGGCTTTCTTAAACCTTAAAAAATTACATGTCTTCAACTCATCGCTGAGCTTGTTCCACCATTTAACTCCTAAAACTGAAATACATTTGTATTTTATATTCCTTCTTACTTTACCTATTTCAAAAATCAATATCCCCCGTAAATTAATTTTTTCCTCTTAATTTAAATAACCTAAGAACACAAGTTGGAAGGCTGTTGTTGTTTACTCGGACCACAATTTCCATTGTTTTTAAAAAGACAACATCTGAAAATGTTAACACATTAGAACTTATGAATAATGGATTATAAGTAGGGATGTCCGATAATGGCTTTTTGCCGATATCCGATATTCCGATATTGTCCAACTCTTTAATTACCAATGCGGATATCAACCGATATATACAGTCGTGGAATTAACACATTATTATGCCTAATTTGGACAACCAGGTATGGTGAAGATAGGGTACTTTAAAAAAAAAAAAAAAAAAAAAAAAAAAAAAGATAAATAAATTAAAAAACATTTTCTTGAATAAAAAAGAAAGTAAAACAATATAAAAACAGTTACATAGAAACTAGTAATTAATGAAAATTAGTAAAATTAACTGTTAAAGGTTAGTACTATTAGTGGACCAGCAGCACGCACAATCATGTGTGCTTACGGACTGTATCCCTTGGAGACTGTATTGATATATATTAATGTATAATGTAGGAACCGGAATATTAATAACAGAAAGAAACAACCCTTTTGTGTGAATGAGTGTGAATGAGTGTAAATGGGGGAGGAAGGTTTTTTGGGTTGGTGCACTAATTGTAAGTGTATCTTGTGTTTTTTATGTTGATTAAATAAAAAAAATAAATAAAAAAAACAAAAAACGATACCGATAATAAAAAAACGATACCGATAATTTCCGATATTACATTTTTTTTAAAGCATTTATCGGGCATCTCTAATTATAAGGTGATGGAGGAAAGGAAAGTAAGACGGAATGCATGTATTTTTTTCCCCATTAAAATTTAAATAAACTGGAAGAGTGAATTATTATATATATATATATATATATATATATATATATATATATATATATATATATATATATATATATATATATATATATATATATATATATATATATGTATATGTATATATATATATATGATAAAAATTGTACAATGTATTGAGTAATGCAGGATATAGATTAAGCAGAAGCGTTTTAACATATTTAATCATTTTGTTCAAATTAGCAAAACATGCTTCTGCTGCAGAGATGAATAATTAATCATGTATTATTAAATTTTAGGTTGTAGCGAAAACAGTAGTTGCTAATATTAAAAAATAATTGTCCTGAATGAAAATGAGTGTACGTCTTTCTCTAAATCCTTTGGTCTATAGCCAACGTGGGGAAAATAATTAATTTATAAACCTTAAACCTGATTAAAAAATGCCTCAAAACTGTTTTATTGTTTGCATAAAATAGCAGTCTGGACACTATAATGTGCTTATATTTCAATGTTTCCTCCTTGTCACATTCTCCATGTGGCACTTGGTGAGATGCTTTCTGGGCACACATGTTGACTTCTTGTCTTTTTTTTCCCCCCCGCTAAAACAAAAACTGTGAAGAAGTCCTTTAACGGAGCATTTTGTATAGCAAGGATGTGTCTTCATTATGTGGACTTGTTCCTTCTGGAGAGACGCTCCATCTGCCTCTGCTAGCTCACGCTGAGCTGTAATAAATTCCTCCATTGTTCATGTCTTCTTCTTTCTCGTCGGATCGACTCCGCCGCCGACTTGTTTCCTCTCTCAAATGCGCTCTTCTCTGTGCTTCCGTCAGGCTGTCATTTATTATTTGCTATAAATAAACCAGTTCGTCATACGGGTGTGCTGATGTCACTCGGTGCTTATTTGTCCATCAAGGTTATTGGCGGGCCGGGAATCGGGACAAGGAGAAATGTTATGCGGTGCCTGGACTGCACATGTAGAAAGATGCCCAATCAATATACACTGTAAATATGTTCATTGTAAATTCAGAGCAAATTACTGGCTAATAGTTGCATTACTTTCACAGTAATTTACTGTGAAACTTTAACTGCAGAGCTGTGATTGTACTGTTAATTGTCATAGTTACAATGAAATGTCATTTTTAGTTGATTACAATAAAATTACAACTACCGTATTTTTTGGACTATAAGTCGCAGTTTTTTTCATAGTTTGGCCGGGCTCCAGTGCAACTTATATAAGTTTTTTTCCTTCTTTATTATGCATTTTTGGCAGGTGCGACTTATACTCCGGTGCGACTTATACTCCGAAAAATACGGTATATGCTGTAACTTCACAAACATACTTTTATTTTTTTATTACGCTCCCACAAGAGTGTGCCACATAGTCTGCGGAAGAGACAGTAATTACAGTAATTTGTTGTGACATTACAGAGGAATGTGATTCTTGTATTTTATTGTGAAATAACGTTTGCTGTGAATGTAAGGAGATTTGTAATTTTTGCAAATATTTGTTGTAAAGTTGCAGTAAATTTTGATGACTGTGAAAAAATACTGTACAAACCTGGTAAGTGTTTACACTTTATTATTGCATTCATGCAAATCACACTCATATTAAAAAATTAATTACTGTTAAACTATCATTTTTTTGACACTAAACCACGTACACATTTCTCAATCAATTCAAACAGTTTTTAAATGCTTTTATTTTTTATAAATGGCTGTGATGATCATGTCTAATCGCTGCTATGTTGGAATTTGTATTAATATTGATACCGTTGTTGATATTAATTTTTGTTTGACTACTTTTGGATTGTTTTGTGTCATGTTTGTGTGTCCTCTCAATTGTAAATATTGTACACTGTAAATATGTTCATTGTAAATTCAGAGCAAATTACTGGCTAATAGTTGCATTACTTTCACAGTAATTTACTGTGAAACTTTAACTGCAGAGCTGTGATTTTACTGTTAATTGTCATAGTTACAATGAAATGTCATTTTTAGTTCATTGCGATACAATTACAAATATATGCTGTAACTTCACAAACATACTTTTATTTTTTTTATTACGCTCCCACAAGAGTGTGCCACATAGTCTGCAGAAGAGACAGTAATTACAGTAATTTGCTGTGACATTACAGAGGAATGTGATTCTTGTATTTTATTGTGAAATGACGTTTGTTGTGAATGTAAGGAGATTTATAATTTTTGCAATTATTGTTGTAAAATTGCAGTACATTTTGATGACTGTGAAAAAATAGTGTCAAAACCTGGTAAGTGTTTACACTTTATTATTGCATTCATGCAAATCACACTCATATTAAAACATGAATTACTGTTAAACTATCGGTTTTTTTTTACACTAAACTACGTCCACATTTCTCAATCAATTCAAACAGTTTTTAAATGCTTTTATTTTTTATAAATGGCTGTGATCATAATGCCTAATCACTGTTATATTGGAATTCTTAATAATATTGATACCATTGTTGATATTATTCTTTTTTTTTTTTTACTACTTTTGGATTGTTTTGTGTCATGTTTGTGTGTCATCTCAATTTTCTGGGATTCCACATTTCTCAACCGTTTTAGCATTAAAATATCCATGCTAATATTTTCCCATATCCCCAAAAATACCCACTTAATTCCAAATATTAAACATTTCAGTTCAGTTTGTAACTTTTACACAAATCGCCTCCTCCAGGTTTTGTTCTTCTTCCTATCACATTTTTAGCTTGTTATTTTTCTCTAATGAATAAAAAAAAAAAAAAAGTATTAAAGCCCTGTTTGAAAGTATTAAGAATATAATTTTTTGGTGATAAAAGCAGTTAAGAACGTGTTGAAATGTTTTTGGAATTTGAATTGTAGTATTATGGTATTATTGTGTATTATTTTGTTGGATTGATTAATACACAATAAAAAATAAAAACAAATACAAATTAAACAGTTCCAACATCAAAATGTTCACGTTCCAAAAATATTTCCTTCATTTTCCATAAATCCACATTTTTCCATTGAAATTAAGTGGACAATTTTGACAGACAGATTGACCATTCAAACACGAAAAACATTAAGCATATTTTGACTCACAATTTTTCTACAGATTTCCAAAAGCCACATTTTTCATTTCACATATTATTTTGGATGTTCACAATTCTTGCAATTTCTACTTTACTCGTTAGTTTCAAATAATACATCCAAATCAGTCATGTCATTTTTTTTTTTTTTTTTTTAATTCAGAAAATGCACTATACATTTTTCTGGAATTCCACATGTATTTCCACATTAAATAAAGGAAATTGATTGATTGATTGATTTCTCAACCATTTCAACATTAAAATATCCATGCTAATATTTTCCCATATCCCCAAAAATACCCACTTCTTCCATAACTCCAAATATTAAGCAGTTCATAACTTTTACACAAATTGCCTCCTCCAGGTTTTGTTTATCTTCCTATCACATTTTTAGCTTGTTGTTTTTCTCTAACTAATAAATACAAAAATAAAGCTTGAAACTTTGACAGTACTTGAAGGTATTAAGAATATAATTTTTTGGTGATAAAAGCAGATAGGAACGTGTTGAAATGTTTTTGGAATTGGAATTTTAATATTATGGTATCATTGTGTATTATCTTGTTGGATTGATTAATAAAAAATAAATAAATAATGAATAAATAAATAAACAATTCCACTATCTAAATGTTCACGTTGCAAAAATGTTCCCTTCATTTTCCATGATTCCAATTTTTTCAATTGAAAATAAGTGGACAATTTTGACTGACACAATTCCAACATAACAATTTTCTACATATTTCCAAAAGCCACATTTTCCATTTCACATATTATTTTGGAATATTTTGGACTATTTTTCTTTATTCAGAAAATGCACTGGAAATTTTTCTGGGATTCCACATTTCTCAACCATTTTAACATTAAAATATCCATGCTAATATTTTCCCACATCCCCAAAAATACCCACTTCTTCCATAATTCCAAATATTAAACATTTCAGTTCAGTTCGTAACTTTTACACACATTGCCTCCTCCAGGTTTTGTTCTTCTTCCTATCACATTTGTAGCTTGTTATTTTTCTTCAACTAATGAATAAAAAAATAAATCCTTAAAGCCCCGGCCCTACTTGAAAGTATTAAGGACATCATTTGCCGTGTTTGGCGATAAAAGCAGATAGGAACGTGTCGAAATGCGAATATTAAACGCTTAACCTGCGACAGAAGTAGAAAAGTGTTCTCTTTCCCAAAATGTTACTCAGTGAGTTTAATTTAGCAAAAACATAAACAGAAAAGTGGTCGGGTGCCCACCTTATTACCTGACTTCGGAGAGATTGTGCAATCTAATTTGTTTTCTTTGACACGTTCAAATTAAGATCGGCTTTTTTTAATACACCTCGGCCAAGTGGGATTTGTTAAGTGGTGCTATTCAATTATGAAAGTTGCCACATTGGTAATTATTCAAGGCCGTAACGTATTGTTTTATGGCCTTGATTGTGTGTTCAGGTGAAAATGAGATGCTTTTAATGTGAGCACCGAGAGGATTTCTTTGTTAAAGCGTTAATGTCTGTAATGAAGCCATCCAATCTAAAAACTAAAATAATGACAGAGAACTTTGTTTTGACATTCGCACACCATCACTGGATGTTATGATACGACTCGCTGATAACAATATATATCGCTTTTTTTTTTATAACGTCAACACGTTTACAACCTCGGGAAAATGTATAACCCCCCCAAAAAATATTTGTTTTTATTGCTGTACATTTTCATAGACCTGGGCAAATACCTGCCTGCTGGTCAAAGGGGAACTACACTTTTTGGGGGGAAATTTGCCTCTCGTTCACAATCATTATGATGGATATTATTTTTTGAATGCATTCTAAATATTAAACTAGATGAGCAATTCCTGAAGGAATTGTGTGTGAATGCTCCAATGCCGAAGTTGACCTTCAAAATGACTAATTGTTGAAAGGGAGCACACTCGGGTTGTAAGGTATACCGGTATTAGTATAGTACCGCAATACTAATGAATCATATTTGGTACAATACCGCCCCTGAAAAGTACCGGTTCTTTAAAAAAAAAAAGTAAATTATGTTTATAAACTCAGGAAATATGTCCCTGGACACACGAGGATTTTGAATATGACCAATGTATGATCCTGTAACTAATTGGTATCGGATTGATACCCAAATTTGTGGTGTAATCCAAAACTAATGTAAAGTATCAAACAACAGAAAAATAAGTAAATATTGCATTTTAACAGAAGTGTAGATAGAACATGTTAAAAGAGAAAGTAAGCAGATATTAACAGTAAATGAACAAGTGGATTAATAATTCATTTTCTACCACTTGTCCTTAATGATGTTGACAAAATAATAGAATGATAAAAGACACAATATGTTACTGCATATGTCAGCAGCTAAATTAGGAGCCTTAGTTTGTTTACTTACTACTAAAAGACAAGTTGCTCATGTATGTTCACTATTTTATTTAAGGAGAAACTTGCAATAAGAAACATATGTTAAATGTATTGTAAGATTTTTTGTTAAAATAAAGCCAATAATGCAATTTTTTGTGGTCCCCTTTATTTAGAAAAGTGCCAAAAAGTATCAAAATAATTTTGGTACCGGTATCGGTACCAAAATATTGGTATCGGGACAACACTAGAGCGCACAATTTCCTGAACAGGCTGAACATTTTGAACTTGGAACGATTTGAATCGGATAATACATGTGGGAGTTGTGAAAAATGTCTCACTTTTTTCCAATGGGAATTTCAAAGAGGTACATTTTTTGGAAAGTGCTAAATATTTTGAATGTTGGAATTTTTGAAATCGGTCGAAAATTGCTGAAGTAGTAACATTTTCAATTGACAAATAGTATGATGGAATTCCTTGAATTTCGGGAAAACCGGAAATGTTTTCCAGTTCAGAGAACAACTTTGTTTTTTTGTCCTGATTTAGAGGAATGTTTTGACAGTGGAACGGTTGAAGTGGTTTGAAAAATGTGGAAGGAGTAGTCGACAGAAAAAAAGGGGTGAAAAAAGGGTTTGAAAAAACAGGGAATTATGGGAATTCCTGGGAAAAGGATAGTTTGAATGTCCAGGATGGTGGAATGTGTTGAAGGTGGAATAGTTTGAATAGGTTGAAAAATGTGGAAATGGTGTAAGTTTGAAAAATGGTCAATTAATTTTGAATGGGAAAAATGTCCCGGAGAACCTGGAATTCTGGGAAATCTGAGAATTTTTGGATGTGTGTCAAGGGAAAGCCCACGTTTCCCGGATAGGCTGAAAAGTTTGAAGTTGGAACGGTTAGAATCAGGTGAAAAATGTGGAAGGTAGAGCGCGCCGAAATCTGGAAAAGAAGAAGGAAGAAGTGGCGGAATAATAATAAATAGTTGAATTTTTGTGTAGAAACCATATGTGTGAATGCTTTGGAGCTTTGGACGTGCGCACATTTTCAGGACTTTTGCAGATCTGAAATACACATCAGCAGGTACCAGAAGGTAAAAAAAGTTGGTTTTGCATAATATTGTGAAACAAAACGCCAGATAATGTCTGCTAATCGGTGCCATTTTGCGGTCCTTATACACATACCATAATAATACTTGTATCTCTGACTACGGTAGCCGTAATGGGCCGACAATCCATCAAGTGGTGCGGCTTCAAAGTCATACTAAAACATTTTGACAGATTTTTGAGCACCGTGGGTAATGTTCTTTATTTTCAATGGAACATTTAAAATGTTGGTGTGGTTTCCTTGAGTCATATTGCAGTCTACATGTATCTCTTATGTGTGACTACCATCTACTGGTCACACTTATCATTACACCATGTACCAAATAAAATAGCTTCGAGGTCGGTAAGCAAAACCATAATTATTCCTTACATTAGGCGCACCGGGTTATAAGGCGCACTGTCGAGTTTTGATGATAAAAAAGGATTTTAAGTGTGCCTTATAGTCCAGAAAATGAGGTAATCTAAAACCTGATTGCCAGGTTCAAACAGTGATGACATCTATTAAACAAGACAAGAAGCAAGGAATTAAACAGAGACAGGATTAAATTTGGCTCAATTGAGGAGAAACGTCCGGGCTGTACTTTTGTAACAGTCTCACCACGCCTTGAGGAAAGATTGTACGCCTCCACTTTTATTTGGACTTTCCCTGATTACATGGCAACAGCAGTTTCTAAAGGGGTGGGGGTCGTAAACAGCCATCGCCTTTGATTACAAAACAGTTCAAAGAAAAGGTTGTAAAAGAGTTCAAAGAAAAGGTCGTCTGGAGGGGAGTCTGGTCCTGCTTCCTCTCCGCTTTGTAGGTCCCGGGTTAAGACAAAATCTTTCTGTGGATAACAATACATCAAAGAAACAGGACACCTTCATGTTGCTTCCCATCCTAAACAGTGGAGTTTTATAAGCCTTCTTCTTGGTAGGATCAAAGACATCTTTTGTCTTCTCGCCGGGAACTCATTGAAACACAACGTTTTGTGATAACTTACTTAGATACAATTATTCTGACACTGATGCTATCCACATGAGTTGGTGTCACAAACACAAGACTAAACAGAGGATGTCTAACATCACAATTGATTTGGAGCTTAGAGTTCTTAGTTGTATATATTAAATATATGTGTATGCTCTTCATATGGAGCCATTGTGACTGATTTCAATAACATAATCTGCCTTATTACAAATAAACAACAACCCTTGTGAATGACTACTGTGGAGGTCTCGCTCCTCCAGGTTCCTTGGACCACCAATGACGGACATGATAGCTGTGTTCATCTTTGCGAACAATGATTTATTTTGCAATAAATGTTCTTTGGGTCCTTTTTCAGTCATTTTCTGTCCGTCTCGCTCTCACTCTCCTTCATCCTCCGGTTACACCATTAACAACAACCCCCCTCTCCTTCCCGACTGCTGCCTTTAACAGAGCAACAGGTGATCACACAAACACTCACAGCTGTGTCATCTACGCACCTGTCGCTGATCTCGAAGCCCGTTCCTGGCACACCCCACTTCGCTGCAGGCCCGCAGGCCACGCCCCCGCCCCCACAACTACACTCATTTACTGTTAAACCATCAGCTCAACCTAATCAAAAAGGTTTAATCAGAATCAGAATCAGAAATACTTTAATAGTCCCCGAGGGGAAATTAAGATTTTCAGCACAATCCCATTTAACTTTAACTTTAACTTTTTATATTATACATTTGTGAGATTGATAAAATGTTGTTTGCAATGCAACTAAGGTTCTACACTAAACAGACAGTGTTCACCAAATAATACCTTTTACTCTCCTGGAAAAATTTTACAGCATGAGCTCCAAGATCCAAAGAACAAGTGCCCACAACCCCAGGATGTCACACAGCTTTCCATGCAAGTCGTCATGCAAGTGCAGTATGGTTCCAAATCACCCATCTGAAATCGTAATGGAATGTCTTTGACTGTGTGGAAAATAAGCAGGATATTCCTCCTCCTGTGACCTTTGCTTTTACATGCACAACTCAGTGGCACATCCTAAGTGTCTGGAACACATCAGATATCCAAACCTTTTGGCCAAGCAGTTCCATACAATGCACTGAAGGAAATAATTTGGGTCTCAATATTGTCTGGTCTTACAATTTGACGAATAGTATCCTAATTTCCGGACTACAAGCTGCCTTTTTTCTCCACGTTTCGAATCCTGTGGCCGATACAGTCGCGGTACATTTATGTGATTTTTCCGCAGTCAATAAACTAGCACTTCAGGGTGGCATCATCATCATTTTTGTTAATTATCATCAAGATCTGAGATTGTGGAGCCGACTTATTAACGTTTAAAGTTGTGGCGAACCATCAGACCACGCCCATCTTCCATGGCGTAGGCCAGTGGTCCCCAACCTTTTTTTAGCTGCGGACCGGTCAACGCTTGAAAATTTGTCCCACGGACCAGGGAGGGGATTTATTTATTTATTTTTTATTTTATTTTTTTTCATAAAGAAATACAATCATGTGTGCTTACGGACTGTATCCCTGCAGACTGTATTTATCTATATTGATCTATAATGTATATATTGTGTTTTTTCCATCCATCCATCCATTTCCTACCGCTTAATCGCTTCGGGGTCGCGGGGGGCGCTGGAGCCTATCTCAGCTATAATCGGGAGGAAGGCGGGGTACACTCTGGACAAGTCGCCACCTCATCACAGGGCCAACACAGATAGACAGACAGCATTCACACTCACATTCACACACTAGGGCCAATTTAGTGTTGTCAATCAACCTATCCCCAGGTGCATGTTTTTGGAGGTGGGAGGAAGCTGGAGTACCCGGAGGGAACCCACGCAGTCACGGGAAAAACATGCAAACTCCACACAGAAAGATCCCGAGCCCGGGATATATATATATATATATATTTCTTTTTAATTTCTTGTGCGGCCCGGTACCAATTGGGGACCACTGGCGTAGGCAACATTTATTTGCAATTTATCATCGCCCATCTGTCTAGTATTTGCCATTTAAAACGCGGCTCATTTGGTCAAAGTCCCGGGAAGAAGCTCTTTAAAGTGTGAACCCTGTTTTTGGCCTAAAAATGTCAGACAGAAACCAGGACGGCCAACTTGCAATTTATTTTTAAATATGGTTTAAGTTAAAGTTAAAGTACCACTGATTGTCACAAACAGACTAGCTGTGGTGAAATTACCCTCTGCATTTGACCCATCCCCTTTTTCCACCCCCTGGGAGGTGAGGGAAGCAGTGAGCAGCAGCGGTGGCCGCGCTCAGTAATCATTTTGGTGGTTTAACCCCCAATTCCAACCCTTGATGCTGAGTGCCTAGCAGGGAGGTAATGGGTCCCATTTTTATAGTCTTTGGTATGACTCGGCCAAGGTTTGAACTCACGACCTACCGATCTCATTGTTGAGACCTTTACGTGCGTCCTGTCATGATAGATGTGTGCAGCAAATTTTTTGACAATACACGATCCTGGGGGCAGGGGCTAAATTCTTACTAATTTTTAGAGGGGTGCAAGAGAGTGAATTTTGTTACATTTTGAGTTCAGGACCGCCAAAACATAATTTTTTTTGCCAGACCTGACGGGCTCGCAAAATTTGGTGAGTTTTCGCGCGGGTAACGGTGGACCAATTAAATTGTTTACATTAAGTCCAACGCACAATCATTCAGTCAGTCATTTAAAGGCCTACTGAAACCCACTACTACCGACCACGCAGTCTGATAGTTTATATATCAATGATGAAATCTTAACATTGCAACACATGCCAATACGGCCGGGTTAGCTTACTAAAGTGCAATTTTAAATTTTGCGCGAAATATTCTGATGAAAACGTCTCGGTATGATGACATCAGTGCGTGATGTCACGGATTGTAGAGGACATTTTGGGACAGCATGGTGGCCAGCTATTAAGTCGTCTGTTTTCATCGCAAAATTCCACAGTATTCTGGACATCTGTGTTGGTGAATCTTTTGCAATTTGTTCAATGAACAATGGAGACAGCAAAGAAGAAAGCTGTAGGTGGGAAGCGGTGTATTGCGGCCGGCTGCAGCAACAACACAAACACAGCCGGTGTTTCATTGTTTACATTCCCGAAAGATGACAGTCAAACTTTACCATTGGCCTGTGGAGAACTGGGACAACAGAGACTCTTACCAGGAGGACTTTGAGTTGGATACGCAGACGCGGTACCGTGAGTATGCATGCAGCTGCGGCTTCCAAACATTTGATAGCGTGCCGCTATGTGCATGTCACGTAGGTAACTTTGGGGACTTTGGGGAAATATATGTGCTGTATGAACTTTGGGGAGGTGAACGGTACTTTAGGCTGTGGGATTTAGTGTGTTGTGCAGGTGTTTGAGTTGTATTGGCGGGTTATATGGACGGGAGGGGGAAGGTGTTTGTTATGCGGGATTAATTTGTGGCCTATTAAATATAAGCCTGGTTGTGTTGTGGCTAATAGAGTATATATATGTCTTGTGTTTATTTACTGTTTTAGTCATTCCCAGCTGAATATCAGGTCCCACCCGCCTCTCACAGCATCTTCCCTATCTGAATCGCTCCCACTGCCCTCTAGTCCTTCACTCTCACTTTCCTCATCCACGAATCTTTCATCCTCGCTCAAACTAATGGGGAAATTGTCGCTTTCTCAGTCCGAATCGCTCTCGCTGCTGGTGGCCATGATTGTAAACAATGTGCAGATGTAAGGAGCTCCACAACCTGTGATGTCACGCTACTCGTCTGCTACTTCCGGTACAGGCAAGGCTTTTTTATCAGCGACCAAAAGTTGCGAACTTTATCGTCGATGTTCTCTACTAAATCCTTTCAGCAAAAATATGGCAATATCGCGAAATGATCAAGTATGACACATAGAATGGACCTGCTATCCCCGTTTAAATAAGAAAATCACATTTCAGTAGGCCTTTAATGCATTATGGACTCACCCTTATCACGGCAAAGACAACACAATGCATTTCATGTTGTGTATTTAAAGTTGCATGCAAAAACAAGGCAAATCTGCCAGTGGATCCTGACAGCGTGGAGCATTGTCACAAAAAAACTACTATACTAACGGGTTTTCAAACGCTAGACTGCTGCATGCTGAAGAAGATGGCACAAAAACAAGGCTGAGGAAATGTCGATATAGCAATTTTTAGTTTTTTCAACTAAGACACTGAAGAAGTTCAGCAGTTTCATCATGCAGGTGGAGGATGAAGATATTACTTAATGACATTTCTGGTAAGTAAACATTTTGTTTCAAGTTTGCGGCCTATATATTTAAAAAATAAAATGTGTCCAAAAATTAAAGGGGAACTGCACTTTTTCTGGAATTTTGTCTATCGTTCACAATCATAATGAAATCATTTAATGCATTCTAAATATTAAATGGAACATCCTCTATTACGCCCATAAAATCTGATTAATAACCAATATTAACCAAGTATTATTCAATCAATCAATCAAAGTTTATTAATATAGCCCTAAATCACAAGTGTCTCAAAGGGCTGCTCAAGCCACAACGACATCCTCGGCACAGATCTCACATCAGGGCAAGACAAAACTCAACCCAATGGGATACAATGCGAAACCTTGGAGAAGACCGCAGATGTGGGGACCCCCGCCCCGTGAGCAACTGGTGCAATGGAAGTCGAGTGGATCTAGTTAATAGTGTGAGAGTCCAGTCCATAGTGGGGCCAGCAGGGGATCATCTTGAGTGGAGACAAGTCAACAACGCAGAGACGCCATCAAGTGATGCACAGATGAGTGGTCCACCCTGGGTCCCGACTTTGAACAGCTAACGCCTCATCTGTGGTCACCTAATAACCTCTCCACGCAGGAGAGGGGGGCAGAGCAGAAAAGAGACGGCAGATCAACTGGTCTAAAAGGGGGGTCTATTTAAAGGCTAGTGTATACAAATGAGTTTTAAGATGGGACTTAAATGCTTCTACTGATATCGATATTATAAGCGCTGACGCAGACAGACTATTTATAGCAGCGACGTGATCACTACAGTGTGTCCCTATGTTTACATCATTGAGTGGTCTGCTGTTTCCTCGCTTCCCTGTTCCTTAAAAGTTTATTGTAGATAATAAATCATGCCTCTCACCTGGAAAGTAGATGGCTGAGGATGTAATCCAACAAGTTGGTACACTTTAACAGCCATTTAGGACTCTGAACTGGCGAGAAGACACCTGATACCCCCGCCCAACACCCCCTTTCTTCGCTAAGATTATGGTACATTTGATGTGGGATCTGAGGATGTCGTTGTGGCTTGTGCAGCCCTTTGAGACACTCGTGATTTAGGGCTATACAAATAAACTTTGATTGATGATTGATTTAATTGAATTAATCTAAATGGGAACATTTTAGCAGTCGGCATCCTAATGAAAGCAGACATTGTACAGTAAGTGATGTTTTATTATGTTTGTAGGCTCTCATGAAGAAGCAAGCAGCATAATGTAATCTTATCCAGTAGCAATATACAGTCTGTAAATGTTCTTATATTTTCTGTAAAATTGCTGATTATATGCACCATAATGTTGCTGGACACTGACCACTGAATTATTCTGGAATAGAACAAGAAGCAATTAGGAAAGCGGTCGGTAGAAAGCAGATCACAACAATGAGTACAGGCACTTTAAAGGACTGTGGTACATAGCCTGTTGCTAAAGACATATTGATTATATTGAGTACAGCTAAGCCAACCAGTAGTGGAACATCTTGAAGCGAGCAAGTCGGGATCAAATCTAATAAACAAGTTGAGGAATCGGAAAAAGTTGTGTGGACTAAATTAGAAAGATTGAACTCACCGAAGGGCACTGTGTTTTAGGGATGAATTATGCTAACTGACAGAAGGCAGTGATTGATTTTGTCTCTAATAGTGACAATTTTATTCTCAGAGAATGCCATGATATCATCACTACTGAGAGTAATAGAAATAAAAATATCGATAGAACCACGGCACTTGTCAGTGTGACTACATTGCTGAAGAGAAATATGTGCTTGTTTTTCCCCGAATTAAGGCTGAGTAATAAGTTAGTCTGGCATCACAGTGGGGCCTTTCTGTAGATTTTAAACATCTCTTTCCTGGCTGAATGATTTTTGCCATTACCTCTCTATTTTTTTGCTATCTGTGCTTAGACTCCCGAGTTTGAGAATTGCACCAAGGGAATCAAGAGTTTCTTGTAGTAAGGTAATACCGTTCACAAGCGCGTCAATTTGAGATTGACAAGCATTGGAATTTTTGGAATTGATAAAGGCCATTGGGTTGAGAACGAGGGTAATGGCCTCCTTGATTGTAGCGTATGCAGGGCCGGCCCGTGGCATAGGCCGTATAGGCAAATGCTAAGGGCGCCGTCCATCAGGGGGCGCCACGCAAGTGCCACAAATGTTGGAGAGAAAAAAAAAAAAAGAGAGAAAAAAAGGTGGTACTATTATTTCTAAATACAAAAAATAATCCCACGTTAATTAAAATGCAAAGTAAAGCCTATTTAATAGAAATATTATTTGTTACAACATCCCCCCCCCCCGCACGGTGCGCCCCCTCCCTTCCCGTATCATGACTCTTTTTGGACGTCACCACATCCAAAAAGCAACACAAGATGTCAAAACGGCCAAAACTGTCAGGTGCCCAGGGAAGAAAAAAGAGAAAAGAAGAGGAGGACAAACGAGAAAAGACAGAGGTAGCAAGTAGGTAACGTTAGCCTACATGAAATGATTTGTCTGTTACAGAATGTGATAGTAACCTGGCTTTTTAGCATTAAGCTAATGTTACATGAGTCGGCAATTGCTAATCAATAAATAGCTAGTTCTGTTTTAACGTCGGGTTAATATTGTGGAGGGGGCTAAATTGTTATGGAAAATAATAATGTAACATTAGGTAATTACAGTACTCCCACCTACATTCCTCTGGGACATTTGTATTAGATATTTTAAGCAGGTGTTTTTTGTTTACATTGTTATTGCCTTCTGGTTAGCTAATGTTTGCCCTGCAGGTAATAGTCACTTTTCCACCCCTTTATATATTAGGTATAGTTGTAAGTAAAAAAAAAAAAGGTCAAAGACAAAGCTATTCGGTTTCTTGTGAGTATATACACTTCACTGCCGATGTGGGGGGGGGGGGGGGGGGGGGCGCCACCTAAAATCTTGCCTAGGGCGCCAGATTGGTTAGGGCCGGGCCTGAGCGTATGTTCCGGACCATAGAGCGCAGCGGATTATAAGGCGCACTGCCGGCGTATGGTCTAATTTCGATATTTTTTCATATATAAGGCGCACCGGATTATAAGGCGCATTAAAGGAGTCAAAACCATCCGACCGGAACTCTCTAATAACTAAAGTTCCTTGGGTGAGCAGCATCTCCTCATCCGTGGCTCACTGGTGCAACAACAACTCTTTAATAACTAAAGTTCTTTGGGTGAATATTGTAAACTCACTACACCGGTATGTTTTAGCGCTTTCATGGCGAGTTTACTGACAGATATAAGTAAGAACTTCACACTACTTTATATTAGAAATGGCATTCGCGGAGGATGATAAAAAAAAGGAAGAAACTTAATGACTACAGTGTCTACAAAGGCGGACTCGCGCAATTTTTCAGGACTTAAGCAGATCCCAAATACAGATCAGCAGGTACCAGATGGTAAGAAAAGTTGCTTTTGCATTATATTGCGAAACAAAACGCCAGGTAATATGTCTTACCGTGTGACTGTCATCATATTGCAGTCTACGCGTATCTCTTATGTTTGACTGCCATCTACTGGTCACACTTATCATTACACCATGTACCAAATAAAATTGATTCGAGGTCGGTAAGCAAAACCAGAATTATTCCGTACATTAGTTGCACTGGGTTATAAGGCGCACTGTTGAGTTTTGAGAAGAAAAAAAAGATTTTAGGTGTGCCATATAGTCCAGAAAATACGGTATACACACTGTCATCATAGCCAATTAAGGTAGTAATGAGGAGTTTGTCTACTGATTGTATATACAATTTTACTTTTTGTACAAACGTTAGATTGTTTGATTTGTTTGGTTTTATATTGTGTAGTTATATTTATATGGTATTCTGTGACTGTAAATTGTTTGCTTGTTTTCTTATTGATGCTTTTATTTCTAATTTTTTTCTGTATTGTGCAGTTATAATTATATGCTTTTACTTGTAACTGTATTGAATTGTGGACCCCAGGAAGACTAGTGGGTTGTTGAGGCAACCAGCTAATGGGGATCCTTAATAAAAATCAAAAAAAAAAATCAAATGATACATTTATGACAAAACTTTTTTAATGGTGTGAACATTTTGGCTTTTTCTCACCAAGGTTTTTGCTGTTTTTCCCATTTTGCTGTCTTTTTTGTTTAATTGTGTTCCTGCAGTGTGCCAGTGGCCTGTAACAAACGAGTCACAGGCCACAAATGGCCCCAGGGATGCACTTTGGGCTTTTTGTGGCTTTTTGTCACACGGCTTGGCGTCGGCTCTGTGAGCAACCTTAACTCTGTTCGGCTTGTTAGCGTCTCGTTGCCCGTGTTCTCTCGATGTCTGCTACCCGTCAATGTCTGCTCTCCAACGCTACTAAGCGTGCGCACAAACGCAAATATTTCAGATATTTGCCTCGTACAAAAAGTAGCTGCCTTGTGTAAGTGACCTAGTGGCCTACTCAGTGGCCTAGTGGTTAGAGTGTCCGCCCTGAGATCGGTAGGTTGTGAGTTCAAACCCCGGCCGAGTCATACCAAAGACTATAAAAATGGGACCCATTACCTCCCTGCTTGGCTCTCAGCATCAAGGGTTGGAATTGGGGGTTAAATCACCAAAATGATTCCCGAGCGCGGCCACCGCTGCTGCTCACTACTCCCCTCACCTCCCAGGGGGTGTTCAAGGGGATGGGTCAAATGCAGAGGACACATGTCACCACACCTAGTGTGTGTGTGACTATCATTGGTACTTTAACTTTAACTTAACTTTAAGTGATTTTAAGTTAAACTTATTTCATTGTATCATCTGACCAGCAAGCTTATAGACAATTGCAGCGTGAGAAAGTTCACATTGTATTAGGGTTGTCACAATACCAATATTTTGGTACCGGAACCAAACTGTATTTCGATACTTTTCTGAATAAATGGGACCATAAAAAATGGCATTATTGGCTTTATTTTAACAAAAAAATCTAATGGTACATTAAACATATGTTTCTTATTGCAATTGTGTCCTTAAATAAAATAGTGACCATACCAGACAACTTTTATTTTAGGAGTAGGTAAACAAACTCCATTGTTAAGTCAACTTCCCCCAGTGAAAAGCTGGAAATACCCCACGAAAGTGCTGGAAACGACAGATGACGATCACAAACACTCTTTTCATAAGTACAAGACAACATGGATGCATCCAAGGTCCAAGCAATGGGATCTCCTTGACTTTATTTCGTAACAATGACATGTTCGTAAAATCAAGACAACCACAGCCTTCCGAGGAGCTGATTGTTGGAAAATCAACAGATTGGTCAGGTCAACGTTCTTGGACTTCACATCGTCCTTAGTTTGAAAAGTAACTCTCCTTTCGTTTCAGGTCACTTGCCCTTCCTTTTGTGTCATCAGTCTGACGTCATCCCTGATCCCTGATTGTTTCCACCTGTTCCCCATTACCCTCATGTGTCTTATATGCCCACGCCTCCCTTTGTTCGGTGCCAGAATGTCTCGTTCTTTCGTGCCTCTCTAGCTCATGTCCAAGCCTTGTCTCGTCTCTCGTTTAAGTATCAGGATCCTGAATTCCCTTGTTGGTATTTTGAGATTTCTTTTTCTCCTCCTCAGCAGAGTGATTGTTGGTTATTTAGTTTCGGCAGCACGGTGGAACAGGGGTTAGTGCATGTGCCTCACAATACGAAGGTCCTGAGTAGTCCTGGGTTCAATCCCGGGCTCGGGATCTTTCTGTGTGGAGTTTGCATGTTCTCCCCGTGACTGCGTGGGTTCCCTAAGGGTACTCCGGCTTCCTCCCACCTCCAAAGACATGCACCTGAGGATAGGTTGATTGGCAACACTAAATTGGCCCTAGTGTGTGAATGTGAGTGTGAATGTTGTCTGTCTATCTGTGTTGGCCCTGTGATGAGGTGGCGACTTGTCCAGGGTGTACCCCACTTTCCGCCCGAATGCAGCTGAGATAGGCTCCAGCACCACCAAAAGGGACAAGCGGTAGAAAATGGATGGATAGTTTTGCAGCCGAAGTGGTGAGTTTCATTTTTTTCTCACAGCTCTTCCTTTTCCTAAATTTTTTGAGTGACATTTTTGATATCTATTTTTCTAGATAAGCAACAGTGAATAAGTTTTATAGCCATTGTTTCTCTCCTCTTTTGTTATTGATAAATTTCATAGTTTATATCCTGCGCCAAGTATAGTTCGCTATTGATATTTTGTGTTTCCTCCTTTCGGAGTTGTGGAGCCTGCCGCGGAGCGGGGTGTGTAAGGACCGGCCTCGAAGCATAGCTGGCAGGTGATTGGATTACCCAGCTGGGGCTGATCATCCAATCACCTGTCATGTTTATTAGAAGCAGCAGGGCCGAGACACCATTGTTGGGAGTGGGAGTTATGAGCAAACGCGCGCTGGACATGAACAGACTGAAAAGTTGTGGAGCAGAGTGCTGTCCTGGTGTGTGCATACAAAATAAAAGGTTGTTCAACCCAGACTCCCGGGCTTCCGAGAAGTGGTATCACGGGCAGGAGAACCCACAAGAGAGAAACCCTCACAGGAGTGATTTTCGGTTGTTCCTTTTTTGTGGAACCTTTTTCGCCGAGTAGTCAGATTATAGCCTATGTTGTTTTGCCCTGATTCAGGAGGTGAAAAGTAGCTTTCAAAATAAAAGCCTGGCGGATTGTTCCCTACTCTGCATCTGAGTCCTATTTTTGACCAAGCCTGACAAGGGCCTGATAAAAATGGGACCTATTACCTCCCTGCTTGGTACTCATCATCAAGGGTTGGAATTGGGGGTTAGATCACCAAAAAATTATTCCCGGGCGCGATCACCGCTGCTGCCCACTGCTCCCCTCACCTCCCAGGGGGTGATCAAGGATGATGGGTCAAATGCAGAGAATAATTTTCCACACCTAGTGTGTGTGTGTGACAATCATCGCCCATGATCTGTTCAAATTGTTTGAATTAAAATGAAAATGTAAATGGGTTATACTTGTATAGCGCTTTTCTACCTTCCAGCTACTCAAAGCGCTTTGACACTATTTCCACATTCACCCATTCACACACACATTCACACACTGATGGCAGGAGCTGTCATGCAATGCCTTAACCAGGACCCATCAGGAGCAAGGGTGAAGTGTCTTGCTCAAGGACACAACGGACGTGACTAGGTTGGTAGAAGGTGGGGATCGAACCAGGAACCCTCAGGTTGCTGGCACCAGTGTTGGGTTGGTTACTGAAAACCAGTAACTAGTTATAGTTACTAATTACTTTATTTCAAAAGTAACTCAGTTACTAACTCAGTTACTTACACCAAAAAGTAATGCGTTACTGTGAAAAGTAACTAGTTAGTTACTTCTTCTTTTTTTTAAGGCTCCCATTAATACCCTTTTATGCATAAGGAAAGATTGGCCTGGCCCACTAGGATCCCTCTAAATGTTTGTGAACTTTATAGTCTATACATTTAGAGTGATGTGATAATCAAACACTCTAGAAGTCTAGAATGAAAGAGTATATAAGAGAATTGACAGAGTGTGTGTACCTTCAGTGATGAATGATGAGCAGAGGCAGAGTTTGGAGTGTTTTCTTCTGCTTGCTTTCCATTTGTATGTGCTCACTGTCCAGGTACTTGGAAAATGTTTTCCGTGCCATTTGCTGTTTGATGCCGGTATCATGCTAATTAGCTGCCTGAAAGCGGCCTGCATGTCTTCTAGCACATACTCTGCAATGGCTCTATCAATGTTGTCTTGGCTAGCAGGCCCTCCGTTAAAATCCTTAGATGGAGGTGGAGGTGGAGGTGGAGGTGATGTGGCATCGGAGTCTGTGTCTCTCTTTACTAGCTTCGTCGAAGCATGTTGCTTTTGTAGCTGTTTCAGCAGATGTTAATTGCTGTTTTGGGCAGCAGATAAGATCTTTGATCCAAGACACAACTTACATTTAACAAAAATGTTATTTTCTTTGTGCTCGACAAAAGAAAAGTAGTGAGAATATCTCCATGTTAAGAAACTCGACTTCGGCTCCGGCATGATGTCTTGTTGTTAGTAAACACAAACACGCCCCCTCCACCACACGCCTCTTCTCTTGTCCGCTTGTGACACAGGAAGATTCAGAAGGACGACACTGCAGCTTTCCAATAAAACACACGCAGACCTTCTATTTCTAGCCGATACTACATAAAAAATAACATAAAATAACGCAGTAACGTATCATGTACTAATGGTAACTGAGTTACTGAATATAAAAAATAACGCGTTAGACTACTAGTTACAGCCGAATATAACGGCGTTACAGTAAAGCGTTAGTCCCAACACTGGCTGGCACGGCCACTCTCCCAACCGAACCACGCCGTCTCCCAAAATACATTGTCTATAATGACTCCAAGGGCTGTGGGACATGCAGAGTTCTTAAGAAAGTCCAAGTCAAGCATGCAGAGGGTCATTGTTGTCCAGCAACACAACTTCAGTTGTATCCTCTTTTATTTAAAAAAAATTCTGAGCCAACCAGGCCATGACATATATTTAAGCACTCAAGTAGGGCTGCCACAATTGACAAATATATTTGGCAGTCATCGGCATAAAAATGACAAGCTCATGTAGTCCAAAGCAAGCCTTGAGCTGTTTTTTTATTATCGGTATCGTTTTTTTAATTTTTTTATTAAATCAACAAAAAAAACACAAGATACACTTAGTGCACCAACCCAAAAAACCTACCTCCCCCAATTACACTCATTCACACTCATTCACACAAAAGGGTTGTTTCTTTCTGTTATTAATATTCTGGTTCCTACATTATATATCAATATATATCAAAACAGTCTGCAAGGGATACAGTCCGTAAGCACACATGATTGTGCGTGCTGCTGGTCCACTAATAGTACTAATCTTTAACAGTTAATTTTACTCATTTTCATTAATTACTAGTTGCTATGTAACTGTTTTTATATTGTTTTACTTTCTTTTTTTATTCAAGAAAATGTTTTTAATTTTTTTATCTTATTTTATTTTATTAATCTTTTAAAAAAATACCTTATCTTCACTATACCTGGTTGTCCAAATTAGGCATAATAATGTGTTAATTACACGACTGTATATATCGGTTGATATCGGTATCGGTTGATATCGGTATCGGTATTTAAAGAGTTGGACAATATCGGATATCGGCAAAAAGCCATTATCGGACATCCCTAGTACATACGCTCGCACATACTGTACATACACAAATACAATACATACATACACACACATACACATACAAGCACATATACATACATACACTCATGCATATAATCACGTTTCATCAAACATATATTAACCTTGTCCCCCCAGGAGAAACTGGGTAAAACACGGCACACTGATAAAGCGTAACCTATTTCTACTATAGCAATGTACAAGGTTAATATAGTCCGTCTTCTCCCCGTCATCGTTGTTGTAGCGGTATAGCGTGCAAGGACGGGGGCGGAAGAAGTGTCAAAAGATGGAGCTAACTGTTTTAATGACTGTGGAGAGGGGCGTGGTTCACGCGTTCCCTGCGGGCGGGGTGTGTGCAGGGGCCGGCCATGAAGCGGCAGACAGGTGAGTGGATATCTCAGCTGGAACGAGTTATCTAATCACCTGTTCCTTTTATTAGCAGCGTCGGAGACCATGAGGGGGTGGTGTGGGCTGGAGACGACGAGAGCGACACCACGAGAGAGACGCTGAAAAGCGGAAAGAGACTTTGGGGGAGAAAGAAAATAAAACAATTGTAAACGCTGCATCGGATGGTTGTGACAGTTCCTGTGGTCCCAGACGAACCCGTACCTAAGCCTTGCTACAATGACATTCAGACTTTACTTCAATTAATAACGGAGCAGCATCTCCTCATCCGTGGCTCACTAGTGCAACAATAACTCTCTAATAACTAAAGTTCCTTGGGTGAATAATTAAACTCACTACACCGGTATGTTTTAGCGCTTTCATGGCGAGTTTACTGACAGATATAAGTAAGAACTTTACACTACTTTTGTCAGGTTTGTCACTGACAGTTTGGCTATGTTTTAGTTTTTCCTCTGAGTTTGTCTTTATTTCTTGTCAGCGCTTTTATTTTGGTTGTTTCCTGCTTGTCTCCCTGAGCGCCAGTTCCCCTCAGCTGCGGCTGATTGGCACCTGGCCACACCTGGTGTCAATCAGCCAGCTGCTATTTAAACCTGCCTTGCCATCCAGTCTGGGCTGGAGTATTGTCGTTAGAGCTACTACCTGTCGTTGAAGTCGTACCTGTAGCTGTTTGCAGCGTGCTGTCTTTTCGTTCCTAGTTCCTAGTTCCTGATTCCTGGTATCCTGTTTCCTGTCGCCTAGTTCCTGGTATGTGTTTTACATTTATTTTGGACATTAAATTATGTTTTCCCGCACAAAGCCTGCCTTCTATGCATCTTGGGGTTCGTCACCAACAATTTGTGACAGAATACCCCAGCCTAATTCGAACCCCGCAGAGATTTCTAATAACTAAAGTTCCTTGGGTGAATAATTAAACTCACTACACCGGTATGTTTTAGCACTTTCATGGCGAGTTTACTGACAGATATAAGTAAGAACTTTACACTGCTTTATATTAGAAATGGCAACAGCGGAGGATGAATGTCCCATAACAAGAAGATAGAGAAAAAGAAGAAGCTTATCGACTACAAAGACGGACGCGCGTAATTTTTCAAGATTTATACAGATCCCAAATATAGATCAGCAGGTACCAGAATGTAACAAAAGTTGTTTTTGCATAATATTGCGAAACAAAACGCCAGATAATGTCTTACCTTATACACACACCATAATAATACTCGTATTTTGAAGCACATCAAACGGTGCAGCCTACACTTATCTCTTATGTTTGACTGCCATCTACTGGTCACACTTATCATCACACCATGTACCAAATAAAATAGCTTCGAGGTGGGTAAGCTCAACCAAACATTAGGCGCACCGGGTTATAAGGCGCACTGTCGAGTTTTGAAAAAAAAAAAGATTTTATATGCGCCTTATAGTCCGGAAAATATGGTACTTTTTTTGTTGTAATGTTTTTTTTCTTACAAAATGATGTTTCTCTCTGTCACAAGGTACCTACAATCAAAAAATTAACATCTTTGTAAGGAGGTAAACTTACCAAATCAGCAGGAGATCAAAAACTTAGTTTCCAGACCGTAAGGTAGAGAAGTTATTTTTAGTTTCAACGGGAGGTCGCACTCGATAATTGTTTCTGAAAATGACAGTCCCTATTACTGAGCTCCATTCTCTACCATGTTCTGGCCTATGCTCTTTTCACCATGAGAATAGATAATGAATAGGATTACAGTGTGTCTCCCTTTTCCTGCCACTGGTTTCTTGTCTTACAACCACTCCACTGACACCCACTCTATCCTTTCTTTCTTTTCTTTCATTTTCTCCCCAAAAGGAGTCTTTCAGGCATGTCCAATTGGCTCGGGCCACCACATGCATGTGTCCCTGGCGGATAAAAAAAAAAAAAACCTCTTTGTCTCACACACACACACACGTACACACACACACACACACACATTCACTTGCACTGTGCCCGGCTTTAAATGAAGCTGTGACTTAAGGAATAGGCCACTAAAAACATCAGACTTCTCATTACAGACCCTCTATACTGTCCTTGTCCCCTCATCAGTGTGTGTGTGTGTGCCTGTGCGGGAGAGAGAGACACAGATGGATCCCTGTGGTAATATTGTGGGTCCTCGCCTGGTTATGTGCCACATAGGTCCTGTTTAGTGGACCCTTGCTACCTCCGTTCAGTCATACACACTAACACTCACCCAATCACAGACTTTTGCATAGACAAAGTAAATTGGGTGGATTTATATTATTGCTGTTGTAAAACTTCTGTTGTGGCTTGGCCTTGTTTTCCTTATTTTCACACACCAGTTTCTCCTCGCCGTCGCCATCGCCGACTCCTAGAAGATGTTATTTAGCCGGATGGCATTTTCTTTCCGTCAACACATTTTGTACATCACATGGACAAAGATAAGACCTTCTGTGGTCAGATGGAACAAAAAGTTGAGCCGTTTAGCCACAATACCCAGCAATATGTTTGGAGGAGAAAAGGTGAGGCCTTTAATCCCAGGAACACCAGGCCTACCGTCAAGCATGGTGGTGGTAGTATTATGCTCTGGGCTTGTTTTGCTGCCAATAGAACTGGTGCTTTGCAGAGAGTAAATGGGACAATGAAAAAGGAGGATTACTTCCAAATTCTTCAGGACAACCTACAATCATCAGCCCGGAGGTTGGGTCTTGGGCGCAGTTGGGTGTTCCAACAGGACAATGACCCCAAACACACGTCAAAAGTGGTAAAGGAATGGTTAAATTAGGTAGAATTAAGGTTTTGGAATGGCCTTCCCAAAGTCCTGACTTAAACGTGTGGACAATGCTGAAGAAACAAGTCCATGTCAGAAAACCAACACATTTAGCTGAACTGCACCAATTTTGTCAAGAGGAGCGGTCAAAAATTCAAGCAGAAGCTTGTGGATGGCTACCAAAAGCGCCTTATTGCAGTAAAACTTGTAAGCAAATATTAACATTGCTGTATGTATACTTTTGATCCAGCAGATTTGCTCACATTTTCAGTGGACCTATAATAAATTCATAAAAGAACCAAACTTCACGAATGTTTTTTGTGACCAACAAGTATGTGCTCCAATCACTTTATCGCAAAAAAAATAAGAGTTGTAGAAATGATTGGAAACTTGTCACATCGTGGTGAGGGAAGTCCTGTTTTGGGGTTGTCTGGCAAACTTCCTGTTTTATTTTGAAAATTCTAATTCTCCTCTCGTTTCAGGCCACTTGCCCTTCCTCCTGTGTCACTGGTCTGATGTCTCTCCTGATTGCCTGATTGTGTCCACCTGTGTCACCCTCCCTCATGTGTATATAGTCCTCGTCTTCCCCTGTCTTGTTGCCAGAGTATAACGTCTCGCTACGTACCTCCAGCCTTGTCCACAGCCTTGTCCACACCCTTGATAAGTATTGTCTCGCTTTATTTATTGATTTCTTTGTTTCCTCTGAGAGAGTGATTTTCTTTTGCTAAAGTTTTTTCGGTCAAGTCTTTTTGTATCAATTTTCATAGTGCCTTGTCTTCTTTTTTTTTTTCCTCCTTCTGGAGCGCTTTTAGTTTGCAAGCTTCTCGACTTCTTTTCATGAGTGAAATTATCTTTTTGTAGATTATCATAGATTGTTGTTTTTTTGTTATTAGATTTGTATAGAAATTTTGCTATTGCCCTTTTCCTCCTTATGGAGTGATTTTCTGTTTATTGCCCTATGTCCTATGCTACACATCCTCTTGTTACTCAAGTATATCATAGATAGATTTTGTAGCCACTTTGTTTAATCACTCTGTCCAAGAGATAGCAAAGAAAACTAATTAAATAAAGTCTGAGTCAATTGTCTCTCTTCTGCATCTGAGTCCTCATTTTTGCCAAGACTTAACAGTATACTCTGGCCAGTATGGACTCAGCAGAGGCTAAACAACTGACGGAAATCTTGCACACCCAGGAATCACGGCTCGCCCGACAGGAGGAGTTTCAGACGGCGATGGCAGCAAACATGGGTCACCTTTCCTCCCAGTTACAAGGACTACTTGAGCAGTTTGCTCGACCAATTCCGGCGTCACAGCTCCCCACGCCACCCGCTGCTCCCACTCTGTCTTCACCTCCCCCTGGAGCCGGATGCAAGCTGGCCCCTCCGACGCCATACGCTGGCGCTCCTGGTTTGTGCAAAACGTTTTTGATAGACTGTGCTATTAATTTTGAATTGATGCCCCATGCATTTCCCACTGAACGTTCCAAGATTGCTTTCATGATTTCACATCTTACGGATAGAGCTAAGGCGTGGGCTTCTGCCGAATGGGGGCGGAACTCGTCACTCTGCCACTCCTTCACAGACTTTCAAGCTGCGCTAACCAAGACTTTTGACCCGGTGACCTCTAACAGAGAAAAGGCACAAGAACTAAGCAGTTTAAAGCAGGGCAGCGGTTCCGTGTGTGACTACGCCATCCGCTTCCCCACACTGGCAGCAGAAAGCGGGTGGGACGACACGGCTCTTTACGATATTTTTCTGAAAGGGCTCAGTGCTTCCATACAAGATCTCCTCGTTCCCCTGGACCTACCCGACAATCTAGATGCCCTCATCGCGCTCGCCATCAGGACGGACAACCAACGGGCCCAGCTCAAACGACAGCGAGGTGAAGGATCGGAAGCTGCAGAAAGAACCACCCATCCTTTAGCACCTAACTGGTCGACGACTCGGCGCTCACCCCCGGAGCTACATCCTCACTTACGCACCAACCAGGAGGAGGAGCCCATGCAGCTGGGGAGAGCCCGACTGACGCCAGAGGAGCGACGCAAGCGGCTGATGGAGGGGAGATGTTTTTACTGTGGAGAGGGCGGCCATCTTGTCGTTTCATGTCCAACCAAGAGATCCCAGGCGGTGAGTCACATTCTGTCTGTTTCTCAGAGGCCACGCACCCTCACCAAGATCACGTAAACTCATCACACAGTCACAATTCTAGAGGCGCTAATAGACTCTGGGGCAGATGAGAGTCTGATGGACTGGGGTTTAGCTAGGAGACTAGGACTCAAGTCAGAACCACTAGTTAAACCCATTAGGGCCAGGTCTCTGAATGGTAAGGAGCTTTTCACCATCACACACATCAGTGAACCTTTCCAAATGGACATTGACGGCCATCAGGAACAAGTTTGTCCATATTTGATTATTTTTCCTTCTCATCCGTTGATCTTGGGGTATCCATGGCTGTACCAGCATAACCCTCGTGTGGATTGGAAGACAGGGAAGATCAGTGAATGGGGAAGGGAATGTACCCAGAACTGTAATTTTTCTACGGCCCAGAAAGAAAATGTCAAGGAAATTAATCTTTTCTCTGCTAATCCTGTCACAGACTCAGAATTTCCGGACCTGAATTCTGTCCCCCCCTGTTATCACCATCTACGATAAGTCTTCAACAAGACCAAGGCCCTGTCACTTCCACCCCACCGTTCCTACGACTGTGCCATCGATCTACTGCCCGGGGCCACAATTCCCAAGGGTCGTCTGTACTCCGTCTCTGGTCCAGAAAAAGCTGCGATGAACGATTACATCTTGGCATCACTGGAAACTGGCTTGATTCGCCCGTCATCATCGCCAGCAGGAGCACGGTTCTTCTTTGTGAAGAAGAAAGACGGGTCGTTAAGGCCCTGCATCGATTACAGTCCCCTGAATGACATTACCATCAAGAACCGTTACCCTCTTCCCCTCATGTCTACTGTCTTCGACCAACTCCAACAGGCTAAAATATTCACCAAGCTGGACCTACGCAACGCTTACCATCTGGTCCGAATAAGAGAGGGAGACGAGTGGAAGACCGGATTCAACACACCCAATGGTCATTATGAATACAGAGTCATGCCTTTTGGTCTCACCAATGCCCCGGCCGTGTTCCAAGCCATGATCAACGAAGTACTAAGAGACTTCCTGGACCATTTTGTCTATGTTTACCTTGATGACATATTAATTTATTCACCTGACAGTGACACTCACCAAGACCATGTAAATCAGGTTTTAAAGAGACTCTTAGACAATGATCTATATGTTAAAGCTGAAAAAAGTGTTTTTCATGCCGACACTGTTTCATTCCTGGGCTTCATTGTAGCCCCTGGAAGAGTGCAGATGGATCCGGCTAAAGTTAGCGCTGTGGCCGATTGGCCGACACCTGACAGCCGCAAGAAAGTTCAGCAATTCTTGGGATTTGCTAACTTTTACAGGCGGTTTGTCAGAAACTTCAGCGCAATAGCTGCTCCTCTCCATGCTCTTACCTCCACCCAGGTGCGGTTCCACTGGTCTCCAGAGGCAGAGAGGGCATTCCAGACGCTCAAGCACCGCTTCACCTCAGCGCCCATCCTCACCATTCCGGACCCGCAGCGCCAGTTCGTCGTGGAGGTGGACGCTTCTAATGAAGGAGTTGGAGCAGTGCTGTCTCAACGCTCTCAGCAGGACGGGAAGATGCATCCCTGTGCCTTTCTGTCGCGGCGGCTGTCCAAAGCTGAAAGAAACTATGATGTCGGGAGTTGCTGGCGGTGAAGCACGCTTTGGAGGAATGGAGGCATTGGCTCGAGGGGGCCGAACACCCATTCATCGTCTGGACAGATCACAAGAACCTGGAATACATAAAGAAGGCTAAGAGACTCAACTCTCGCCAGGCCAGGTGGGCGCTTTTTTTTAATCGCTTTTCTTTCTCGCTCTCCTACAGGCCGGGGTCCCGCAACGTCAAGCCAGACGCCTTGTCACGATTATTCGACCCCGAGCTTGAGGCCAAGAAACCTGAGACCATCCTTCCACTGAACTGTGTGGTAGGAGCGGTAACTTGGCCAATAGAAACTGAGGTAAAGCAAGCTAACGGTGTGGCCCCGCCACCTAGGGGATGTCCTGTTAATCGATTGTTTGTCCCCACTGAGCTGCGTCCCCGGGTGATTCATTGGGCTCACACCTCGCTGCTTTCGTGTCATCCGGGAGTTAAAAGAACTGTTTGTGATCTCCCGGCGGTTCTGGTGGCCAGCCATGGAGACGGAGGTCCGGGAGTACGTAGAGGCCTGTTTGGTCTGTGCCAGGAACAAGACGTCTTCCAGGTCTCGCATGGGACTTCTCCAGCCGCTCCCCTTCCTTTCCAGACCGTGGTCAGACATCTCGATGGACTTCGTTACAGGCCTCCCGGTCTCACAAGGTAACACCACCATCACTGTGGTCGACAGATTCTCCAAAATGGTCAGATTCATCGCTATGCCTAAATTACCATCCGCCAAGGAGACGGCAGAGACTATGATGACTAATGTATTCCGAGTTCATGGATTTCCCAAAGACATTGTTTCAGACCGGGGACCTCAGTTTGCATCACAGTTCTGGGGGGAGATCTGCCGACTCATTGGAGCCAAGGCCAGCCTGACATCAGCATATCATCCGGAAGCCAACGGCCAGACCGAACGACTTAACCAGCAGCTGGAAACCGGCCTCCGGTGCTTGGTCTGCCAGAACCCCTCCACATGGAGCAAACACCTGGTCTGGGTAGAGTATGCGCACAATTCGCTGCCTACATCAGCCACTGGCCTCTCTCCCTTTCATTGTGCCTTAGGGTACCAGCCCCCTCTCTTTCCAGAGAATGAGTCAGAAGTGTCGGTGCCCTCCGCCCATGCCATGGTCTGACGTTGTCACCGCATTTGGGCAGCCGCCCGTCAAGTATTGATCAGACAACAAGATCGGATGAAGAGAGCGGCAGACCGCAAGAGACGACCTGCGCCTAAGTACCAACCCGGTCAGAGAGTCTGGCTTTCAGCCAAGGACCTACATCTCAAGGTCACATCAAAGAAACTGGCACCCCGCTTTGTAGGTCCATTCCCAATTACCTAGCTCGTCGGACCTGCAGCGGTTCGGCTTCGTCTGCCCCGATCCCTCCGCGCCTATCCCACCTTCCACGTCAGTCAGGTCAAACCAGTCAAAGAAAGCACCATGGTCCCACCCACCACGTCCCCTCCACCACCCGAAGTAATTGAAGGTGGACCAGTATACAAAGTTAAACGCTTGTTGGCAGTGCGCAACCGGGGACGGGGCAGACAATTCCTGGTGGATTGGGAAGGATACGGACCTGAAGAGAGACAGTGGGTTCCTTCCCGCCACATTGTCGACCCCACTCTCATCAGGGACTTCTACAGAGACCACCCTGAACAGTCTGGGCCGTCGGGAGTCGGCCATAGAAGGGAGGTACTGTCACATCGTGGTGAGGGAAGTCCTGTTTTGGGGTTGTCTGGCAAACTTCCTGTTTTATTTTGAAAATTCTAATTCTCCTCTCGTTTCAGGCCACTTGCCCTTCCTCCTGTCTGTGTAAGTATTGTCTCGCTTTATTTATTGATTTCTTTGTTTCCTCTGAGAGAGTGATTTTCTTTTGCTAAAGTTTTTTCGGTCAAGTCTTTTTGTATCAATTTTCATAGTGCCTTGTCTTCTTTTTTTTTTTCCTCCTTCTGGAGCGCTTTTAGTTTGCAAGCTTCTCGACTTCTTTTCATGAGTGAAATTATCTTTTTGTAGATTATCATAGATTGTTGTTTTTTTGTTATTAGATTTGTATAGAAATTTTGCTATTGCCCTTTTCCTCCTTATGGAGTGATTTTCTGTTTATTGCCCTATGTCCTATGCTACACATCCTCTTGTTACTCAAGTATATCATAGATAGATTTTGTAGCCACTTTGTTTAATCACTCTGTCCAAGAGATAGCAAAGAAAACTAATTAAATAAAGTCTGAGTCAATTGTCTCTCTTCTGCATCTGAGTCCTCATTTTTGCCAAGACTTAACAAAACTCAAGACAGACATGACATTGTTCTTTACAAGTGTATGCAAACTTTTGACCACGACTGTACATTATTTTTGCACGGTCATAGCTTTACAGTGGGGAGTAAGTAGAGTGAACAGTCAGGGGAAAGAAGAAGAAATGCAAATGTAACGCACCAAAACAATCACCAAAGAGCATCAGTCAATTTTCACAAATCAAACACCACAACACAACTGACAACCTGCAATGAAAATAAATGTTGATGTAATGGGGAAACAATTACACAACAACACTTCATTCACTAACCATACTGCACGTTTTTTTTGAATTAATTATACTTACTTGTTACTTTCCCAGAGAAGTAATTGAATTACTAGTTCAGTTCAGTTGCAGTTTATTTGGAACATGCATACGATACAATGCATCACATATTTCTAGTTGTTTCATTACAGCACGTCCGAAAAGTAGTAGGAAGAAGCAGAGCTTATTTAATCCTACCCCTTTTCATACCATAGCAATTTTATCCCATTTCCTTGTTCTTTGTAACAGAACAGTGAATAAAAAAAATAATAAATACCATAGTAAGTAAACAAATATTAAATACATAAATAATCTTGATCTCAAAAGATCATCATAATTCTTGTCCTGTGTACTTTGTGAACACTTGTAGTTTGAACAGTCTCTTAAACTGAATCATATTGGTGCTTTGTTTTATTTCTTTGCTTAGTCCATTCTATAATTGAATTCCACATACTGATATGCTAAAGGTTTTAAGTGTTGTACTTTCAAACAAATGTTGTCCCGATACCAAAATATTGGTATCGGGACAACACTACAATGTAATAATATGAAACACTAGGTCCATAGACATACAAAGTACAATCTTACGGTGTTTACAAGGTGTAAGTGTCTGATATAATTTAGCCTAAAATCATAATTTAATGTCGTATAATTAAAAAATAAATGATCCATCATTAATGCATGTATTTATCTTTACAATTTTTCTGTTAGTTTTATCTTTGATTTATTTTGCAATTATACAGTCATTACACAGTGTCTTTCATTTGTGTTCCTGTACTGTCTTTGTATAGTTCAACGTATTATGTATCATAGATTCTGTGTTTGTTACTGCATAGTGTTTTTGTCAACTTTGACTCATTCATTCCATTTGTTTATTCCCCATTACTGAATAAGCGATCTGCGAACTCCTAACTTTATTACTAAACATTGTTAATTGCTTTTCTTAGAAAATTGCTAAGCATCAGCGGTCCCCTCCGAGGTTTCTCATTGCATCCCATTGGGTTGAGTTTTTTCTTGCCCTGATGTGGGATCTGAGCCCAGGATGTCGTTGTGGCTTGTGCAGCCCTTTGAGACACTTGTGATTATGGGCTATATAAGTAAACATTGATTGATTTTTTTTAACACCTTTACATGTCCTTACAGCCAGCTGCAGGCCTTCATATACGGTGCTGTAGTAGACTCTTTAAAGGCCTACTGAAATGCGATTTTCTTATTTAAACGGGGATAGCAGGTCCATTCTATGTGTCATACTTGATCATTTCGCGATATTGCCATATTTTTGCTGAAAGGATTTAGTAGAGAACATTGACGATAAAGTTTGCAACTTTTGGTCGCTGATAAAAAAAGCCTTGCCTGTACCGGAAGTAGCAGACGAGTAGCGTGACGTCACAGGTTGTGGAGCGCCTCACATCTGCACATTGTTTACAATCATGGCCACCAGCAGCGAGAGCGATTCGGACCGAGAAAGCGACGATTTCCCCATTAATTTGAGCGAGGATGAAAGATTTGTGGATGAGGAAAGTGAGAGTGAAGGACTAGAGGGCAGTGGGAGCGATTCAGATAGGGAAGATGCTGTGAGAGGCGGGTGGGACCTGATATTCGGCTGGGAATGACTAAAACAGTAAATAAACACAATACTCTATTAGTCACAACACAACCAGGCTTATAGTTAATATGCCACAAATTAATCCCGCATAACAAACACCTCCCCCCTCCTGTCCATATAACGCGCCAATACAACTCAAACACCTGCACAACACACTCAATCCCACAGCCCAAAGTACCGTTCACCTCCCCAAAGTTCATACAGCACATATATTTCCCCAAAGTCCCCAAAGTTACGTACGTGACACGCACTTACGGGCAAGCGATCAAATGTTTGGAAGCCACGGCTGCATGCGTACTCACGGTACCGCGTCTGCGCATCCAACTCAAAGTCCTCCTGGTAAGAGTCTCTGTTGTCCCAGTTCTCCACAGGCCAATGGTAAAGCTTGACTGTCATCTTCCGGGAATGTAAACAATGAAACACCGGCTGTGTTTGTGTTGCTGCAGCCGCCCGCAATACACCGCTTCCCTCCTACAGCTTTCTTCTTTGCTGTCTCCATTGTTCATTGAACAAATTGCAAAAGATTCACCAACACAGATGTTCAGAATACTGTGGAATTTTGCGATGAAAACAGACGACTTAATAGCTGGCCACCATGCTGTCCCAAAATGTCCTCTACAATCCGTGACGTCACGCGTTGACGTCATCATACCGAGACGTTTTCAGCAGGATATTTCACGCAAAATTTAAAATTGCACTTTAGTAAGCTAACCCGGCCGTATTGGCATGTGTTGCAATGTTAAGATTTCATCATTGATATATAAACTATCAGACTGCGTGGTCGGTAGTAGTGGGTTTCAGTAGGCCTTTAAATACATATTAATGTTGCAGGATATATAATTATCGTGTTCTCTTACTTTCTCATTCAATAACTTTTAAAAGTGTTTTTTTTATGTTTTAACATCTCCACTCCTGCAATTGTTATCACATGTTACCATATGGATGGGATTGAAAATATAAAATATATTGAAAAATATACTGTAAATGTGCCATCCAGCTATGTATTATCCATTGCACTGTGAATAAAATTTTATTTATTGGGTAATTTGATATGATTACTATTGAACAAGGACTGATTTGCTATTTATTAACACATTAGGAATACCTTGAATCTTGTTTGTTGGAAATGAAAATATGCTCAAATATTGTTAACCCCCACCTACCGGCAGTCGAGGGCGGTATGGAGCTGAAAGGTAATTTAAGGTGAACTGGACAACGTGTTTTAGATTTAAAAAAGCATAGTGAACAATGGATGAAATTGTATTACTCAGTAGTATTTTCATAAAGTAAATTCCATTTTCTCAATAATGGCATACCGTATTTGGATTGCGGTCATGTTTGATGTCTAGTATTAGCATCGCTGTCATACTTCATTCTTCTTCCTGCTTATGCTTTATTCTGCAGGCAGTATTGTCTCGTGGCTGAGGACTGAGCAAGGGGATGAATAGACGCCTTCTGCAATTAGTCTGATTCACACAGCCCGCGCCACCGCTCGCTCCCTCGACGCAGATCATGCACTGTGCGCGGGGCCCCGCCCGCCATCCTTAGGGGGCCTCGTTTTGAATAAATAAGCGCATTTAAAATGTCAATTAATGAATTACAAGGTGTTTTTTTAAATGAAAAGTCTAGCCTCTTTCTGCTCCTTCATTGTTTAGACTATAATGGGCAATTTCCCCGGGAAATAGTGCAGTGTTAGTGCCGGGCTGCCAAACAGACATGCAATTTAATATTTTAATTATGTTGAATTTGTTATCTTATACTAAAAAAATAATTATTGAGCAATTTCTTCCCCATGGATTTGTTTTAGTAAAAGTACAACAATCATTTTACATATATAAAGTGTGAACACTTTGTAATGGGTAGTGGGCTCGGATAAACATTCCGCTTCGGGCCCTCAATTTAGCCAGGTGCGGCCTCGCATGCAGTAAACCCTGCGCAAGATTATTCTTCATGGTTCCCAGTGTTGACCCAGTGGTGGCCGTGCCAGCAACTTGAGGGTTCCAGGTTCGGTTCCCGTTTTTGCCATCCTAGTCACTGCCGTTGTGACACTTTACCCACCTGCTCCCGGTGCCACCAACACTGGTTTAAATGTAACTTAGATATTGGGTTTCACTATGTAAAGAGCTTTAAGTCTTTAGAGAAAAGCGCTATATAAATGTAATTCACTTCACTTGTTTCTTGTTTTTGTATCTTCCATTATTTTCTACTTAGTTAGACTAAAACTTAGACTTGGACAAACTTTATTGATCCACACAGTAGCTCAGTTACAAAGGATGGAAAGGGCAAGGATGGAAAGGATAATGCAGGTATTAAGTAGACAAAAAAATGTACCATAGTAGCAATATAAAATCTAACATATATGTAATTAGGAATGTCCATAATGGCTTTTTGCCGATATTCCGATATTGTCCAACTCTTTAATTGCCGATACCGATATCAACCGATATATACAGTGGTGGAATTAACACATTATTATGCCTAATTTGGACAACCAGGTATGGTGAAGATAAGGTACTTTAAAAAAATAAAAAAATAAGATAAATAAATTAAAAACATTTTCTTGAATAAAAAAGAAAGTAAAACAATATAAAAACAGTTACATAGAAACTAGTAATTAATGAAAATTAGTAAAATTAACTGTTAAAGGTTAGTACTATTAGTGGACCAGCAGCACACACAATCATGTGTGCTTACGGACTGTATCCCTTGCAGACTGGATTGATATATATTGATATATAATGTAGGAACCAGAATATTAATAACAGAAAGAAACAACCCTTTTGTGTGAATGAGTATGAATGTGTAAATGGGGGAGGGAGGTTTTTTGGGTTGGTGCACTAATTGTAAATGTATCTTGTATTTTTTATGTTGATTTAATTAAAAAAATTAAAAAAAATTAAAACGATACCGATACCGATAATAAAAAAAACGATAACACCGATAATTTCCGATATTACATTTTAACGCATTTATCGGACGATAATATTGGCAGGCCGATATTATCGGACATCTCTATATGTAATATTGACATATTATATATACAGTGTATAGTATGTACTGATATATTATATTATATTATATTTTTTATATAATATATACAATATATAACAAATCCCTATTACCATGTACAATATTACAGTATATGCAACAGCTGCAGCAAAGAAAGAAAAAAGGGGCAGCATAACATAGAGAGTATATTCAGAAGAATATATACATACAATAGTTACAGGTAGGTTTTAGTTGTTTTTTTACTATTGTTTGTCCGGCATCTTCCTGGATTGCATAATAAGTTGAGTTTTAGTCATCATTATTTAGTGTCTACATTTTTTATTCTGCAGCTTTGTCTATGTTTTTTTGTTTTTTTGTGACTTGATGTAGGGCTTTAGGTTGGTGCTTCATTTTGGTACTGTATAAGTATAGAGGGAGCTATAGCTATTCTAACACTTTATTAATTTATTATTTTCAATGTGCTGATGAGCTACGTCTCCTTTTATTGTCCACACATTTTTTTATTGCTTTGTTTATTTTCCTATGATACTGTGCTGAGTCTTTGATTTGTACGATTTTCCATTTTGTCTATTATTTGTGCACTTTCATTGTTGAAGTTGTTCTTGATTTATTGTATCAACTGATTGACCACAGCTGTTACTATTTAAGTGCATCGCTTCCTGTTGGGGATTGCACTTTGACGAAGACGTTGTGGAAACCGGTTTTGTGTTTGGTAGCTCCTGCCCAGTTTATATTACAATTACTAGAAGGACACGAGTGTTGCTGGCCTTGCTTTTTCTTTAAGTACACTTTTTGCCGTGCACCTCTTTATTTTTGTTTAAAAAAAACATAATATTTCTGAAGGATTTAAACTAGTACATGTTATGGTACAGTCAAAATTTAGGAAGCAGTCAAAATTTAGGAAGCAGGGACAGACAACAACACCTTGCTTAATTAAATACATATTTCAGTTTAGTTCGGGGGTTCAGCCATACTTGCCAACCTTGAGACCTCCGAATTCGGGAGATGGGGGGGGTTGAGGTGGGCGGGGTTGAGGGGGTGGGGGTTGGTGGCGCATATTTGTAACAGTGTTAAAGTTGTTTATATGGCCACCCTCAGTGTGACATGTATGGCTGTTGACCAAGTATGTCTTGCAGTCACTTACGTGTGTGTATAAAAGCCGCATACAACATGTGAATGGGCCGGCACGCTGTTTGTATGGAGAAAAAGCGGACCCGACGACAGGTTGTAGAGGACGCTAAAGGCAGTACCATCATGGCACGCCCCCAATATTGATGTTTGGGTGAAAATCAAGAGAAATTCGGGAGAATGGTTGCACCTGGAGATTTTCGGGAGGGGTACTGAAATTCGGGAGTCTCCCGGAAAAATCGTGAGGGTTGGCAAGTATGGGGTCAGCAACCCGCAGCTCTAGAGCCGCACGCTCTGGACCTCTTTCAGAGATGTGTGAAAATGGAAAAAGATGAAGAAAAAAATATATTTTTTGTTTTAATATATTTTCTGTAGGAGAACAAACATGACACAAATTTTCCTAATTAATACAAAGCATGTTTGTATTAAACATGCTTCACTGATGAGAGTATTTGGCAAACACCGTTTTGTCCTACTAATTTCAACGATCCTTGAACTTATCGTAGTTTGTTTACATGTACAACTTTCTCCAATGCTGCCACAGAAAGACGTGTTTTATGTCACTACTTCTTTGTCGCATTTTGTCCACCAAACGTTTTATGCTGTATTATTTATAAAGTTTTTTGGAGAGTGGGTTTTTTTCCTGTATTTTGTATCTTTTTTTTACACTTTGTTTCCGGCTTGTGTTATATTGCTGTGTACTATTTCTGTAAATCTTTCTGGGACACACCAACGAATCGCTACTATTTACTTGTTATAAGGCCCTCAAAATGAATAGACATTTATGTCCTTTCTTCAATTTTAAATCTGATAATGCAAATATTGTATTTAACTAACCCTTGACCCTGTGTAGAAAAAACATGGATCAATGAACCAGTCAAAATGTGTGTTGGCCCATTTCAGACGTTTTTAGTTTCTTTGTTTTTGGACAAGGTTCCCATATCAAAGACTTATTTGAGCTACAGGACTGAAAGTATCGTGAAAGAGTTGATTACAGCGATAGCTCAACTTCCAAGTATTTTGAGATACGAGCAGCCTCTCGATTTTTGTTATGATTGAAGTTGCGAGTTACAAGCCTCCCTGTGTTAGATGGTGTATTGATTGTAGTGAATGCCGTAAGATCCGTCCAAAAACATCCGATCTTACTCGCTAGGATCAGCTCAAGTGCAAGAAATCAAAATAACTTTTTCAACAATTTAAAACTATTAGCAGCTGTCCAGCTTCTACAATCTTTCCACCAAAGTGGGCCACATTCTACATTGGCTACTGAGGCCTACTCCTTTACCCATCCTGGGCATCCAGGCAGTCTGTTGCTTCGCCAAGTTCCGAACCGTGTCTCCAGTCTGTCTGCTGCCCCGGCCTAAAGTGATAGCAACCCTCGCCCATCGTCTGAAAAGAATCCACATCCACTCTTCTCCCACACTACTCTGATTGTGGAGCATCCGCTTTTTCAAGGCCATTAATCGCTGCTATCTCAGCCTTATTTATTATGTTGGATCTAATGAGATGGCAAAACAACAATCAGAACAGACCAAAAAGGATTCCGAAGTCCTCTTCAGTCTGCTGGAAGAGGTAAATACTAGGGGTGAAACGATTATTCAGTTTATCGATTTATATTCCTTAAAACATGCCTGGGCAATTATTTTGGTTGGCCGGTATATCCGATTTTTAGGAACACTAATGCAAAACCTCACAATAATGTCTGATTTAATGCTAAAAAGGTTAAAAAGGCCGCCTTCAAAAACGGAATGGAATTTTACATTTTGTTACTGAATGAGACACCCAGAATGTACATGAAAATAAAGAATGTGGGATTTACAATATTAAGTATGAACGATAAAACACTGAATATTGACAACATATGAACGTCACACCCCCTCTCCCTCCACATATTTCACAATCAAGCGAAATGCAACAAAAATGCAACAAACACAACGAAATATGAACGCAAAGGGTAACAAAAAAACCCCACCTACAATCTGATATATCACTAAGCTTTAGAACGTTGCTATAAAAATCTCCTTCTACGTCTGTCCTTGACACCACATTTCAGGCTGGCCGCTCTGGAAACACTCTGTGGAAAGGCTCTCCAACCACACTGCTTGGTGCCTCGTCTGAGCTGCTGTGACTTAGATTACCATAGTAACTAATTAGGTTACCATAGTAACAAATTAGATTACCATAGTAACTAGTATATCATGCAAAAGCGCAGATTCCAACCATTGAAATACTTTGTATAGTTCAAGACTTACGGTCATTTGAAAACATCACTGCACATCATAATGGCAGCTACACTTTCCATCTTAAAGATCTAAAAAAAATATTTGGGAATGTCCGGCGGGCCAGATTGAAAAGCTTAACAGGCCCCGGGGCCTTAATTTGCCCAGGTCTGCCTTAGAATCAACTCCATCGATCAGTGCTCGGAAGGTTTGCCTTCCGAAAGCTAGGTATTGATCCAAGATCGTTTTAAAAGGGGGTTGATTGATTTTATCGATACTAGAAAAAGAACCAAAAATGGATTTAAGAACGGCAGACTTTTATGAAATTTAGCACGTTTAATGATAAGGACATTGATGTTAAATCTGCCTGCTTGTCTGTGGCGTCATCCAAACAAAAATGGCTGATAGCTACAGATAGCTGAGAGGTTACACATGCTTCCGCACACCTCGGACGCTGACCGTCTTCGGCGATGCCAGGGCGGAGAACAGATACTGTATGGCCGGGTCGAGGACATTTATTTAGCAGGTAAATCTACTGATAAAATGTTGCTTAATGTATTGAAAATTGCTTAATGTTGAAAATATGAGCAGACATTCAATCTAAAGCAGTGGTTCTTAACCTTGTTGGACGTACCGAACCCCACCAGTTTCATATGCGCATTCACCGAACCCTTCTTTAGTGAAAAATAAAAAACATTTTTTTTCAAATTCAAGACAAAGTTATATGTTTTTCGTAACACTTTAGTATGGGGAACATATTCTAAGTAACAAAGACTTAATTTACAGTTTTTTGGACAATAGGGGAACATATCCTGAGTAACAAAGACTTAATTTAGAGTCATTTGGTTAGGGTTAGGGTTAGGGCCAGGGTTAGAGGGTTAGGGTTATAATGAGGCCATGCCGAATAAGGCATTAATAAGTACTTAATAATGACTAGTTAAGAGCCAATATGTTACTAATTTCCACGTTAATAAGCAACTAATTAATGGTGAATATGTTCCCCATACTAAAGTGTTACCATGTTTTTTTACTGGTGCACAAAATGAACCGTGTATGAACATCACCTTGTTCAAAGAACAAAACCAACACAGTGCATAAACTCACAACAAATTACACACCTGCAAATCAGTCTGACTTCTGCTGTTGCCGTATCCGTAATACGTCGATAGGGAGAAGTTTTAATTTACACTATGAGTCGGGTGTGTTTTGACGTCCGCCGAACCCCTGAGGCTGACTCACCGAACCCCTAGGGTTCGATCGAACCCAGGTTAAGAACCACTGATCTAAAGTGTTGGTTGTTCAAATTAGATGTGAATGCATTGGCCATTAATTGTTTACTTGCTTGTATCCATAATTCATTTATGCATAATTCCCTTACAAGAAATAACCCCTGCAGTTTCCAGCATTTATTTCTAAGTTACAGTGCTAGGTTTTTTTTTTTTGCTAAAAAGTTATGAATTGACTTCAACTCACTGGATGTTGTTTGAAAAAAAATGTCATGTCTTGGTGATCATGTTTAGTTTGGCTATGCTCTGTTTGGTTTGTGCACTCTGTCAGTTTCTGTTTTTTCACTCCCTGTTTTGTTTCCATGACTACCAATCAGTTCACCTGTCCTCACGACTCACGCACCTGATTCATCTGAACTCACGCACCTGTTTTCAATCACCACATGACTATTTAAGCCTGTCATTTTCTGTTGGTCGGCCTGGCGACATCACATTCACTCTCTACACACCCTTGTTGATTATCCATGCTGCTCTTTTTCATGTCCTTTTCTCATTCCAAGTAAGTTCTCTTTATTCAGGCCATAGTTTGCAAGTTTTGTTTTTTCCATAGTTCTGCCTTCGTGCGAGTGTTTTATTTTCATAGCCACGTTTTTGTTCTCCGCCATTGTGCGCGCTTTTTGTTTGCTTCTTTTTTTGTAGTCTGTTAGTGTTTAAAAATAAAATATTTACTACCTTCACACCATGTCCGGTCCAAGTTCACTTGCATCTCGGGAAAACAACCACTCCATAGTCTACGTTCTGACAAAAACAATAATATCCCTGAGTTGTATTAGCAACCACTAATTCTGAATCGATTCGAATCGTTGTTAAAATGAATCGTCGTACTTATGTTTATATCATATATGCTTCACTGATGAGAGCATTTGGCAAGCCCCCTAATTTCAGCGATCCTTGAACTCATCAAAGTTTGTTTACATGAACAACTTTCTCCGATGCTGCCACAGAAAGACGTGTTTCATGCCACTCTTTCCTTGTTAAAGTTAAAGTTAAAGTACCAATGATTGTCACACACACACTAGGTGTGGTGACATTTGTCCTCTGCATTTGCTCCATCCCCTTGATCACCCCCTGGGAGGTGAGGGTAGCAGTGAGCAGCAGCGGTGGCCGCGCCCGGGAATCATTTTTGGTGATTTAACCCCCAATTCCAACCCTTGATGCTGAGTGCCAAGCAGGGAGGTAATGGGTCCCATTTTTATAGTCTTTGGTATGACTCGGCCGGGGTTTGAACTCACGACCTACCGATCGCAGGGCGGACACTCTAACCACAAGGCCACAGTTCATTGTCTCATTTTGTCCACGAACTTTGTTGATGTAATTGATTTGCTGGAGTTTTAATCAGGCATATTTGGTCAATCCATGACTGCAAGCTAATCAATGCTAACATGCTATTTAGGATAGCTGTATGTACATATTGCATCATTATGCCTCATTTGTAGGTATATTTGAGCTCATTTAATTTCCTTTACTCATGTCCTCTGTGTATTTCATTTATATTTGCATGTTTTATGACACATTATCTGTATGTAATATTGGCTGCATTTCAGATAGTTGTTTGTGTGCCATGTTGTTCCAGACCACAGCAAACGTTACCCAGCTTGCAAAGATTGTAATAAATCCATTAGAAGAAGACAGCCTGCCGTTTCCTTAAACTTGGACACACACATCTATACCTTTGCTTATTCTGAGCCAGGAATTTCCAGAAGTTATCGCATCCTATGAGAAGCCTTCATTTTACTAATGATTTGTGTAGAAAGGTGTAGAATAAAAATTAAAATACAACATTTCTGTAAATAAAGATTTGCATCACATTTGATAGTAGGCTAATATAGCTAATATAGACACTTACATCATGTGTTGCCTTCATTATATAAGGCTTTTAATTTTTTCAGCTACAGACAGATTTGTGTTTTTGTATTTTTGGTCCAATATGACTCTTTTAATATTTTGGGTTGCCGACCCCTGACTTAGTTATACCTTTATTTCATAGGTTAGCGCCTTGCATGGCAGCTCCCTCCATCAGTGTGTGAATGTGTGTGTGAATGGGTAAATGTGGAAGTAGTGTCAAAGCGCTTTGAGTACCTTGAAGGTAGAAAAGCGCTATACAAGTACAACCCATTTATCATTTATTTATAGCTGAGAACGCAAATGACATGGTCACAGGTGATATGACGTGATGTGTGCATGAATGTTTTCACACACATAAAGCTCATATTAGACAGTATTTGAAGGTAAAAGTTTATGCACGGAACTGTGAACAACAACATTATTAAGCCTGCCAGATGTTTTAGGTGTTTTCCAAGTGCATTTGAAATGAAAAAGACGGCATTACCTGAGTTCAAATATGCAAATCTATTTTGATGAGCAATTCAGGTACTCTGAGCAAAAGGCTAGTGGACCCACAAGACCTTCTCTACCTAATGCATGTGTGTGTGTGTGTGTGTGTGTGTGTGTGTGTGTGTGTGTGTGTGTGTGTGTGTGTGTGTGTGTGTGTGTGTGTGTGTGTGTGTGTGTTCTTGTATTTCTACCCTTCTTGAGACATCAACAAGGAAAAGTACCTTCCATATGAGGACCGGTGAACAAGTTAGGACATAAATCATGGTCCCAATAAGGAAAACCATTGCATCTAATAGAGAATGTCTCATTTGCACCCCTGGTGGGGAAATCTATCAAAATTAGGGTGGTCCCAAAAAGGAGGGATTTTTTCAAATTGACTGTGTGTCGGTTTTAAAAGTGCTCCCCCTCTGGTCAACATATGAAATAACAAGTGTGTGTAAGAAATTGAAATGCGCTCCCTTTGGCCTAAATTAATTAAAAAAACTAAAATCAATATGTATATAGAGACATACTGTAATAAATTGAAGTAAATAATGAAGGTTAAAAAAAAATTACAAAAAAATAAAAATAAAAATAACTAAAAGCAGTGTTTTTCTCGCAATGTGTCAACTATTTTCTTATAAAATTGGGAACAATTTATCATATT
>NC_084574.2:21892500-22180000 GCF_033978685.3 Nerophis lumbriciformis
TCTTAATGTCTTGCAAGCGCAAATGTGCAGTTGTCCGGTAGTGACAGGCTGCAGAACAAAACAAGTCAAAATTGAAGACACCAAAGCAGCATGTTGGTCCTTTCAAAGGGGAAACTTGAGTAGAAAACCCCCCCACGATTGACCAGAAAACCAACAAAAAAATTAAATAAATTAAAATAAAATAAAAAACAAAATAAAAAATAAATTAAAAAATATATATATACACACATGTTAGTTCAGAAAAAAACCCAGAGGCTATTTCATCCCTACAAGCCTGTTTCACAGGTTTCCCTGCTCTTCAGGGGATTTTAATCACCTAAATAATTATATTTGCATTTTTTCTGATCAGCATATATTTGGCAACTCACTGAAGACAGAGACGCAAAATGGATTGCACGCCTTATTCTGCTCACCTACTGTACTCAATCCACTTTGCACACGTTTAGTAGATCAGCTTTACACGTGCTATCAGGTTTGCACGTGTTTTAGTCCACGCAAACCTTTAGTAAAACAGGCCCCAAGTATACATACAGTAACCCTTCAGTTTACCGGGAATGAGGATATAAATAAATAAACTGGGGTGACATTCATCATTTGTGGAGGAACTACGGGTAAAAAATGGTCATTTGGCATAATGACACAAATCATTATTTATATGCACTAATGTCCCTGTAACAAATTAATTAAATAAAATGCTGCTTTTAAAATTTTTAATACTCACATTTTGTTAAATGCTGTTTTGAATCATTGAGATGATATAAATCAGGGGTTTTTCCACCTTTTTGACTTTGGGGCCCAACTTTTCCTGGGTTCCCACTCAAATATCAACACTGAATTAGTACTTTTACTCTCGATTTTAATCAGATTTAATAATGATACCTAACCTACTTACAGTTTCCAACCTTGTCAAATTATATGAAACCATGTGTTAATCACAAAGCTTTTCGGACATGCTGTAATGAAACAACTGGAGATATGTGATGCATTACATTGTATCGTATGCATGTTCCAAATAAACTGAAACTGAACTGAACTGAACTGAATTGTATTACAAACAATAATGTGCTAAAATAACAATAACTATAGCAATATATAATAATCAGTATGTTTCTCGAATAAAGTGTCAATCAAATTAAAGTGCAAATGAAAATACAGCTTCTCCACTTTTGTCATAATTTTTGCGCTTAATGGTGCCGTTTGCAACTTCTTTACGGTAACATTTTTCAAAGCAAAAAATATAACAGAACACATTTGTTTGACAATTTTCGAAAATGTTCACAATTATTAAGTAATGACAATTGTACTGGCCCGAATAAAATGATTAGTGTTTACGGCGGTCACTCTCTCAGTCTTATCAACATGTATCTCTTATGTGTGACTGCCATCTACTGGTCACACTTATCATTACACCATGTACCAAATAAAATTGCTTTGAGGTGGGTAAGCACAACCAAATTTATTCCGGACATTAGGCGCACCGGTTTAAAAGGCGCACTGTCAATTTTGGAGAAAATGAAAGGATTTTAAGTGCGCCTTATAGTCCGAAAAATACGGTAAATTAGAATCAAAAGCAAGATTTGGCGCGTTCAACACTTGCATAAAAAAAGTGAAGCGTCCTGCAATGATCTACTCCTACTGTATATACACGCAGTCCCTGCAAAATGTGGTTTCAAATAATGTTGAGCCAAATAAAAACACACTTACCGGTACATATTTAATTTTTTTCTGCTACAACATTAATAGTACATTCGACTTATAAGGCGCACTGACGATTTTCGGGTAAATGAAAGGATTTTAAGTGCGCCATATAGTCCGAAAAATACGGTACTCTTAACAGTTGCATATATAATTTTTTATTTTGCTTTCAGAATTACAATTTGTGTTTGTAATTGTGTGATTTAGTTCAGACTGCACGCCCTGCGCAGTCTTTTCTGTTTCATGCCGACCCTCGGGAGAGCCTAACGCTCACCCGTGGACTGAGAGGGTGACGCCGCAGACCAAGTCAGACCTGCCTCATTGTGACTTGAAAACAAAATGATGGCGGAAAGTGACAGTGAGCATGCTTAATTATATTTGTGATATTATTAATCTCAGTAAGGGACAATGATTGATTAAAAAAAAATAATACTAATAAAAAAACCATGCAAAGTAATTACACCCGCTGTGCAAAGCCCAAATATCAGTCTGTCATAATGACTCATAAAAATGCAGGCGTTCGGGCTCCCAAACGTGCCGGCGTGGACCTCGGCGGAAAGCAGTTTGGCAGTATGGATCTTCCAATTTCATATGCAGTGATTATTACAGCGGGGAATGTTGGGAATACTTTTGATTGGAGCATGCAGAGTAAATGAATCGTCCTGCAAGCACACAATTCTCTGGGTGAGAATGAATTAGACTGATTGAACACTTCAATAAGTGGGAGTGCAAGTCCCTCAACACACACACACACACACACACACACTCTCACACACACACACAGTAGCCCTGAGTGAATGCTACATCCACATTTCACACACATGTGCACGGTGTCATACACACAAACACAATCAATTTACACATCAGGTCTGGTATTGATCACGCTATTTACTGCTCCGGTCCCCTGTCTTGGCCTTTCAATTATGAGAAAAGGAGAGCTGAAATATTGATACACTGTACACCGACAACAAATAAGCTACTTACATGGGCTTTGATTTGTCTCGATTATTTCAATGCGGATAGCCCGCTGGAATGCATTTAAAGGAAAACGATGGTGGATGTAGCACAGACCAAGTGGAACACATAAAATGTTTAATTTAATTCCAATTTATGTCAAAAGATGTGTGATGTTACATTTATGCAGCGGTGTGCCGTCAGGGCCTAACATAACCAGAAATCATGATCATGACTAGAAGAGGCAATTCCCGAAGGAATTGCTTGTGAATGCTCCAATGCTGAAGTTGAACAGAAATGCTGACAGAATGTCAGCATTTCAGTTCAACTAGTCGATTGTATTGTACCATATGTCCCGGCAAGAAATCTGCGTTCAAAGAACTCCGGCTTATTAGTGATTCCCAGAGCCCAAAAAAAGTCTGCGGGCTATAGAGCGTTTTCTATTCAGGCTCCAGTACTATGGAATGCCCTCCCGGTAACAGTTAGAGATGCTACCTCAGTAGAAGCATTTAAGTCCCATCTTAAAACTCATTTGTATACTCTAGCCTTTAAATAGACTCCCCTTTTAGACCAGTTGATCTGCCGTTTCTTTTCTTTTCTCCTCTGCTCCCCTCTCCCTTGTGGGGGGTGGGGGGGTGGGGGGAGCACAGGTCCGGTGGCCATGGATGAAGTGCTGGCTGTCCAGAGTCGGGACCCGAGGTGGACCGCTCGCCTGTGCATCGGTTGGGAACATCTCTGCGCTGCTGACTCGTCTCCGCTCGGGATGGTTTCCTGCTGGCCCCACTATGGACTGGACTCTCACTATTATGTTGGATCCACTATGGACTGGACTCTCACAATATTATGTCAGACCCACTCGACATCCATTGCATTCGGTCTCCCCTAGAAGGGGGGGGGGGGGTGTTACCCACATATGCGGTCCTCTCCAAGGTTTCTCAGTCATTCACATCGACGTCCCACTGGGGTGAGTTTTTCCTTGCCCTTATGTGGGCTCTGTACCGAGGATGTCGTTGTGGCTTGTGCAGCCCTTTGAGACACTTGTGATTTAGGGCTATATAAATAAACATTGATTGATTGATTGATTGAATGTAGTATGAATGTAAGAATAGTTTGAATGTTGAAGAGCTGACACTGAACTGAAATGCTTTATTTTGTCAACATTATTAAGGACAAGTGGTAGAAAATGGATTAATAATCTGCTTATTTTCTTTTTAACATGTTTTATCTACACTTCTGTTAACATGTAATCATCACTTATTCTTCTGTTGTTTGGATAATTTACATTAGTTTTGGATGTGGAAAGGAGGGCGTGGCTTTTGAGCAAGATGGCTGTGTCACGCCAAATTTCTTCCCCCTACAGAGACCCCCCCCCCCCCCCCCCCCCATTTACTTCCGGGGTCATTTCCTCTTACTTACGTCATTTCCTCTTTCGTCATTGACAGCGATCGATAGAATCCAAATCTCCTGAAAATGGTGGTGTCACTGAATGACATTTGTCTTTATCTTTCCCAGGGGACTTACCGTATTTTTCGGAGTATAAGTCGCACCGGAGTATAAGTCGCACCTGCCGAAAATGCATAATAAAGAAGGAAAAAAACATATATAAGTCGCACTGGAGCACGGCCAAACTATGAAAAAAACTGCGACTTATAGTCCGAAAAATACGGTATGTCAAACACCAGCAGGCTTCGAAAAATTCCAAGCGGAGTGTTAGGGAAAATTTCAGGCGGAGTGTTAGGGCCGCTGCTGGGAACTTCTGTCTTCGTGGTAACGTGCAAAAAATATTAATTAACATATAATACTGTTAAATGTCTGTACTTTAAATCAATATTATTGTTGAAACCATTTCACTAATATTAATTAATATATAATACTGTTAAAAGTCTGTACTTTAAATCAACATTATTGTTGGAACCATTTCACTAATATTAATTAATATATAATACTGTTAAATGTCTGTACTTTAAATCAACATTATTGTTGAAACCATTTCACTAATATTAATTAATATATAATACTGTTAAATGTCTACACTTTAAATCAACATTATTGTTGAAACCATTTCACTAATATTAATTAATATATAATACTGTTAAATGTCTGTACTTTAAATCAACATTATTGTTGAAACCTTTTCACTAATATTAATTAATATATAATACTGTTAAATGTCTGTACTTTAAATCAACATTATTGTTGAAACCATTTCACTAATATTAATTAATATATAATACTGTTAAATGTCTACACTTTAAATCAACATTATTGTTGAAACCATTTCACTAATATTAATTAATATATAATACTGTTAAATGTCTGTACTTTAAATCAACATTATTGTTGAAACCATTTCACTAATATTAATTCATATATAATACTGTTAAATGTCTGTACTTTAAATTAACATTATTGTTGAAACTATTTCACTAATATTAATTAATATATAATACTGTTAAATGTCTGTACTTTAAATCAACATTATTGTTGAAACCATTTCACTAATATTAATTCATATATAATACTGTTAAATGTCTGTACTTTAAATTAACATTATTGTTGAAACAATTTCACTAATATTAATTAATATATAATACTGTTAAATGTCTGTACTTTAACTCAACATTATTGTTGAAACCATTTCACTAATATCCTGATGGCTGCTGGTTAGCGCCATGCATGGCAGCTCCCGCCACCAGTGTGTGAATGTGTGTGTGAATGGGTGAATGTGGAAATACTGTCAAAGCGCTTTGAGTACCTTGAAGGTAGAAAAGCGCTATACAAGTATAACCCATTTATCATTTATTTATTTAATATTAATTAATATATAATACTGTTACATGTCTGTACTTTAAATCAACATTATTGTTGAAACCATTTCACTAATATTAATTAATATATAATACTGTTAAATGTCTGTACTTTAAATCAACATTATTGTTGAAACCATTTCACTAATATTAATTAATATATAAAACTGTTAAATGTCTGTACTTTAAATCAACATTATTGTTGAAACCATTTCACTACAATATTGTGTGTGCTGCTGTCCTGTGTCAAAGCCGAAGTGTTATCGATCGTTGTCAATGACGTAAGAGGAAATTACGTAAGTAAGAGGAAATGACGTAAGAGGAAATGACCCCGGAAGTAAATGAGGGGGGTGGGTGCAACTGTTTCTCTCTGCTGAAAGGCCTAATGAAATCCACTGACATCATCTAAATGCACTGACATCCAACAAGAGTCAAGATTGCTCGAAGAACAATGACTACCAACGCAAAGATAGCAGCTGAAATGGTGGGAATTAAAGATTCCCTAAACTTTATATCAAGGGAAATCAGTGAATTGGTGGAACAACAGAGGAAACTGACAGGCCTCATTGAGGAGATCAGGCAGCTAAAGGCTATCATCCAACACAAGAATGAACGGATTGAGCTCCTAGAACAAAGGGTGGATGACTTGGAACAGAATTCCAGAGCTGATAACCTTATGGTCACCTGCCTGGAGACCAGGCATCGGAGTTATGCCCGGGTTGCTGGCCCACCTGATGACCAGCATGCTGAGGAGCTTGACACCTTGGAGCAACAAGTGCTACGCTTCATGAAGAGTAAACATATTCCTCTGGAGAGTCAGCACATATCAGCATGTCACATTCTTCCAAGTAAGGACAAAAAAAACAAGCCTAAAGTCATCATCAAGTTTGCAAATAGAAAGCACAAGGTGGAAATTCTGAAGGCATGTAAAAAGAAAAATAGACTTTATAAGGAGTTTATCAAATCAAGAACAGAGAATGCTGAAAAACGCTATAAGAACTACAAAAACAAGTTGACCATTATATTGAGACAAGAAAAAAGGGAATATTACAAAAGAATGTTGCATGAAAATGAAAATAACATAAAGGCTACATGGAATATTTTGAATAAAGCAATAGAGAATAGGACAAGGCGAACAGAACTACCTAGATATTTAAAAAAAGATAATATGTTAATTGAAAACAAAGATGAAATTGTCAATGAATTAAATCAATTCTTTGTAAATGTAGGACCTATCTTACAAAATAAACAAAATACCAAGAGCTAATGATCAATCAGGGGGTGTCTGGAAAGGGGAAAATAGGGTTATGCAGTCAATGTTTCTTAGTGAAGTGACTAGAGATGCGCGGTTTGCGGACACAACCGCGGAGTCCGCGGATTATCCGCGGATCAGGCGGATGAAATTAAAAACAATAAGATTTTATCCGCTCGCGCGTCGGGTCGGGCGGATTAATTAGATATATTTTTTATTTTTTTATTTTTTTTGCGGGTGGCAGTTAAACCAATTCGGAAATATATATACATAGTTAAATGTTGTTACCCACATACGAAAAACGAGCAGGCACCTGCTGCATATGCCACAACAGAAGAAAAAAAAAGAAAAGAGATGGACACTTTTACGGAGCGGAGAAGGGACGCCTCGCCGGGGTCCGGGACCGAGGCCACTTCCCCCGAGAGGGCCCCACCGGGAGCCGTAGCTGAGGCGATCCGCGAGAAGGGCCCGACGCACGTCCAGGGTCACTACCGCGCCCACCGCACCGACACCCCGCCTCGTCCGCTTTCGCAGTGCGCTCACGAAAGGGGTGGGGCTCACCCTGGTTGATATAGAGAGCAGGACGGTGGCCATGGAATTTCATTTAAGGTTTGTGATAAACCATCAAACTCATTCGTTAAAAGGACTCTATAGTAATATAAAGCAAATTTTTCTGGACATTATCATGCAAGAAAAGTTTATTTTTGGGATCGCGATCACCGCGTAATGATTTTTAAAGGTTGCATTACATTAACTGTCCCATGTGATCAGCCAGTGCGATTGGAAGTCCATGCTCAATTATTGCCTCCGTAAATAAAACTTCGGCATTTATCACATCCAAAGAATCTGTTTGGGCGACGAAAAACGTTGAAAGTTTTCCACTTGTATCGCTAGCAACGGCATTAGACTTGTGTTTTTTTGTCCCAACGTGGTCTTTTACATCGCTAATTCCTCCGTGTCCGATCGAAAAATCTTGTCTGCACAAGGTGCAATTCGCGTAGTTTTCACCCTTTTTTTTTTTTTTTTATTAATATTAGATATATAACAACGGGCGGATGGCGGGCGGGTGCAGTTCTGATCAAACGTTACATCGGGTGGATGGCGGATGGTTGACGACTTTCTGACGCGGTTGCGGATGAAATAAATTGCCTATCCGCGCATCTCTAGAAGTGACTGAAAATGAAATAGTATCTGTGGTTTATAAACTAAAAAACAAGACCTCAATAGACAATGAGGGCATTGACATGAAAATAGTAAAAAACATGAAAATTGTTCTTTTAAAGTAGGAGTTTTCCCAGACAGTATGAAAACAGCTAAGGTCATACCTTTATTTAAAACCGGAGATAAACATCCATCCATGCATTTTCTACCGTTTCTTCACTTCGGGATCGCAGGGGGCGCTGGAGCCTATCTCAGCTACAATCAGTCGGAAGGCGGGGTACACCCTGGACAAGTCGCCACCTCATCGCAGGGCCAACACAGATAGACAGACAACATTCACACACTAGGGCCAATTTAGTGTTGCCAATCAACTTATCCCCAGGTGCATGTCTTTGGAGGTGGAAAGAAGCCGGAGTACCCGGAGGGAACCCACGCAGTCACGGGGAGAACATGCAAACTCCACACAGAAAGATCCCGAGGCCGGGATTGAACTCACGACTACTCAGGATCTTCATATTGTGAGGCAGACGCACTAACCCCTCTGCCAGGAGATAAACATATATTTGGTCATTACAGACCAGTATCTCTCCTATCTCAATTTTCAAAAGTGCTTGAAAAACTGTTTGTTAATAAATTAGACTGCTTTATTGAAAAACATAAATTATTAAATGAAAGCCAGTATGGATTTCGATCAAATAGGTCTACGAGCTTGGCCATCATGAACATTATTGAAGAGATTACAACTGCAATTGATCAAAATAAATACACAATAGGAGTGTTCATTGATTTAAAGAAGGCATTCGACCACTATAGATCATCAAATTCTCATTTCTAAATTATATACTTAAGGAGTTAGAGGAGTTGCACTGGACTGGTTAACCAGCTATTTACAACAACTACAGCAATATGTTGAGATTGATGGTTATAGATCAGAATGTATGAGTATTGAGTGTGAAATTCCACAAGGTTCGATTTTAGGACCCAAACTTTTTATTTTATATATAAATTATATTTGTGAGGTTTCGAAAATTTTACAGTACGTATTATTCGCAGACGATACAAATTTATACTGTTCAGTAGATGACTTGAAATACTTAGCCGATAATATTGAAGAGGAAATGGTTAAACTAAAATTGTGGTTTGATGTAAATAAATTATCTTTAAACTTGGAAAAGACTACATTTATGGTAGTCAGTAATAAAAGAAAGATATAAGTTAGTTTATCCATAAACAATGTGACAATTGAGAAGGTGTCTGAAATCAGATTTCTTGGGGTCATCTTAGATGAAAAGTTGACATGGAAAGCTCATATATTGCATGTGAAAAATAAGCTATCTAAAAGTTTATTTATTTTGAACAAGGTTAAATACAGTTTCCCGTATAATACAATGAGAATGTTATATTGCTCAATTATTCTACCTTATTTCAATTATTGTGCAGAAATATGGGGAAATACATATCACAGCAACATAATGCCTTTATTTCTTTCACAGAAAAGAGCAATTCGTATAATTTTTACAATACGATATAGAGACCACACAAATCCACTCTTCATTAGGTCAGGATTATTAAAACTAAAAGACATTGTAGAATTACATACTCTATTAGTGATGTTCAAAGTCAGGAATAAAGTTCTTCCAAAGGACTTACAAAAGTTATTTGTGTTCACGTCGGAAGATGAGAATCACAGAAGGCCGTTTGATTTTAAACATCCAAGAGTGCGAACAAATTTGAAGCAAATGTGCTTATCTGTTGCTGGTGTGAAAGCATGGAATTCTCTAGACAAAGACTTAAAAAGTTGCAAGAATATCTTTGAATTTAAAAGGAGTTACAAAAAGAGACAACTGGAATTATATCAAACTGATTTTTGATTTTGATTGGAACGTGTCATTTTGAAAATGCTTTAACGAAAATTAAAAGTATGTTGGAGTTCGGGTGTTGGAGAAGGGAACAGTGATAAAGTCATCTAAATAATTTGTGTTAAAAAGGGGTCAGATAAATATAAGAATAGTATTCTTCCATCTGCTCCTTTCTGATCATGGAAATGTATAAGAAAAAACAACAATGAAAGTGTCAACTGTATATGGCTTGTATATATGCATTTTCATGAAAGGAATACAAAGAAATGATGATGATGATGATACCACAAATTTATGGAATCTATCCAATACCAAGTAGTTACAGGATCATACATTGGTCATATTCAAAGTCCTCATGTGACCAGGGACATATTTACCGACTTTATAAACATAACACACATTTTTTTCTAACGAAAATAGATTTTGTGATGCTGAAAAATATCGATGTAATCATAGTAGTATCGACTAGATCGGCACTTTTTAAAAGGCGGTATAGTACCGAATATGATTCATTAGTATTGCGGTACTTTTCCAATACCGGTATACCATACAACCCTAGTAAGAACAATGAAATTGTAATAATATGTGGAGGTAAGTGCGTCAGCGCGCCTGCAGGAGCAAAGGGTGCGCCTCTGGCAATGGTGTTGAGGGCGGAGCACCATCAGCTAGGGGCGGGGCATGTGCGGCACGGCGAGACACAGCTGGCAGGTGATTAGATTTCACAGGTGGTACGTGTTAATCTAATCATCTGTTGTCTTTAACAAGTAAGCAGCCGGTAGCAGAGGGAGAGAGAGGATTGGGAGTGACGGCAACGTCACGACATGCCGGAAAATACTTTGGAAATTCTGTGTAAAAACATTGAAACTTTGTTAAACCTGCGCGCTTGGCTCTTGTGCCGTGTCTACAGTGAAGCGACTTCCACATAATAGACGCCCTATTAAAGCATTATAATTGTTCAATCGTTTTTGTAAATAAGCTGGCTTACCTGAGACACTGCCAATTTGGGGAAGCTATATCCTGTCATAGTCACATGACTGTCACATGACAACCACGCCGAAAGGTTTCCAATAGGTCACTTTGAGACTTCATGAGTTCCAGTGGCCGGCCGTGCGTTTCCCACCGAGGCCTTCAGTGATGTCCTACTTAGTTCGACTTCACCTCTCAAAATAGCGTAATCGATGTCACCACATGGACACAGCTGGAGATACTATATAGAAACACACTTGCACACTACTGCGCATTGAATCCCCTCAACAGTGTATACACCAGTCTACAAACTGGTATTTTTCAGCGCATTTAACATTCAATAAACCCGCTTCAGCAATTAAAACATATCTTACGTGGTACTATCAAAATTAAAAGAATTGTAAAAAACAAATGAAACATGAAAAAATTAAAGGGGAACATTATCACAATTTCAGAAGGGTTAAAACCATTAAAAATCAGTTCCCAGTGGCTTATGTTATTTTTCAAAGTTTTTTTCAAAATTTTACCCATCACGCAATATCCCTAAAAAAAGCTTCAAAGTGCCTGATTTTAACCATCGTTATATACACCCGTCCATTTTCCTGTGACGTCACACAGTGATGCCAACACAAAGAAACATGGCGGATAGAACAGCAAATTATAGCGACATTAGCTCGGATTCAGACTCGGATTTCAGCGGCTTAAGCGATTCAACAGATTACGCATGTATTGAAACGGATGGTTGTAGTGTGGAGGCAGGTAGCGAAAATGAAATTGAAGAAGAAACTGAAGCTATTGAGCCATATCGGTTTGAACCGTATGCAAGCGAAACCGACAAAAACGACACGACAGCCAGCGACACGGGAGAAAGCGAGGACGAATTCGGCGATCGCCTTCTAACCAACGATTGGTATGTGTTTGTTTGGCATTAAAGGAAACTAACAACTATGAACTAAGTTTACAGCATATGAAATACATTTGGCAACAACATGCACTTTGAGAGTGCAGACAGCCCATTTCAGGCGCCCTAAGAACATATATTTTTCCACGATTTCAGCACTCAGGTTAACCATACCTAAATAGACACAAAATACTGCATTACACAATACTCCCCGAATGTACTCGAATGATTGAAAAAAATGTTTTTAAGCTAAATTATTGGTAAACACAGTTTATGTATAATAATTTACGTAAAACCGCGAGTAATGAATAAAGTTTTCATCAATTAATATATTCTGTAGACATACCCTCATCCGCTCTCTTTTCCTGAAAGCTGATCTGTCCAGTTTTGGAGTTGATGTCAGCAGGCCAGGGAAGCTAGGGTCTTTATCGTTGGGAATGCATCTGCTTTGAGTGTCGCAGGATATCCACACATTTTTGCCATCTCTGTCGTAGCATAGCTTTCGTCGGTAAAGTGTGCGGAACAAACGACTGACCATTTCGTCAGCTTTCCCCACACCATCGTATTTTGAACAAATTTCGTCCAATTTCTTGCCACTTTCGCATCTTTGGGCCACTGGTGCAACTTGAATTTGTCCCTGTTCGTGTTGTTACACCCTCCGACAACACACCGACGAAAGTGAGAAAATGGCGGATTGCTTCCCGATGTGACGTCACAACGTGACGTCATCGCTCCGAGAGCGAATAATAGAAAGGCGTTTAATTCGCCAAAATTCACCCATTTAGAGTTCGGAAATCGGTTAAAAAAATATATGGTCTTTTTTCTGCAACATCAAGGTATATATTGACGCTTACATAGGTCTGGTGATAATGTTCCCCTTTAAGAAATAAAATATTTCAACTCACAATAAGTAGCACCCATTCAACGCCATATAAGCCAGTGGTACCGCTCGTAGTCTGTTGATTCGTGTGAAAGTCACGGGCAAACCATTTCACCGTCGGGATAGCTTCCGGTGTCGGCCGACCTCGTCTCACAAGATGTAGTTTCTCTTAAGTATCCTTCTTGAAAATGGCCTTGCAAATATATATCTGCCACCTAATCAACATTTTGCTCTCCTTTTTTGTGAGTACCGGTGAGTTTTTCTGTGGCTTTCTATGGCTCGTATGGCTCCGGTTCCACTTCCTGTTTTCGCAACTTGTGATTGGATACTCACTTGGGACTCCCAAGTGAGTATCCAATCACAGCGTTAGGCCAGCTAGAAGGCCTTACTGACAACAACTCATGATCTGATTGGCTATCGCAATTGTCTATCAACTGTATGTGTCCGTTCACTTACAGTGCAAAGACGCCCGCATTGTTGATTCTGAAGGCTCCGGGAAGATTTGGTACAGCATGGCAACTAGCTGAATTCTGATTGGATACAAACTCTAACCTAAAAACAGCAGCACTGGAAGGAGCATAATATGACATGAAGAGAATATGAATCATTTTAGATATTTAGGGAAAGTAAATTAAAAATGACTTTCATCTTTAATTATGATCATGATTTGTGGTTATGTTAGGCCATCAGAGAAGGCCTTGCTGGCCCTGACTGCACACCACTGATGAGTTCAGGTAAAACACAAAGTTGTGTAGGACATTTTTTTAAAGTGTTCTTACGTGATTGAATGCAACAATTTGATGACAAAGACATAATAAGACCACAGCGTCAAACACACAATCATCTCATGTTTTATGGATTATTTTGTTGTAAATAATTAATTTAAAAATGCCATCTTAATTGATCCAGGCTTTAAAAGCAAAAGGAGATGCCTGGAATTTTTTTTGTTTCGTAAAATTCCTTCTTTCACGAATATAAGCACTTCATATTTGCAGAAAATAAGCAGACAGTATACAAATATATGTTTTAGCAATCCCAAAAACTCTAAATTGTCCATAGGAGTAAATGTGACCATGAACAGCTGGGTCCGTGTACCTTCTGTTCATTCTATTTCCACTTCTTAAATGCAAATCAAAAAACAAATTTTGGACCATTATTTCTATTTTCATTTCTGAAGCAAAAGTTGGACAAGTAATTAATGACACTTTTTTAAAACGACAATAGGACTCCTGCTGAACAAAGATGGTTCATGTACCGGTACCTTCCGTTCATTCTATTTCCAATTCTGAAACGCAAATCAAAAAACTGAATTAGGGCCGTTTTTTGATTTATGCAATGTTTTATAATACTTTTCAACCTTTTTTGAGCCAAAGCACAATTATTTTTATTTCAAAAATCCCACAACAGAAAATGTTAACAAATAACACTCAGTGGCGTATATTGACCAAATATGACGCAATTGCGCCACTAATGTTCAAAGTAGGCTTACACAGCAATGAGCTACCTTGATTTTCATTAAAATATTACCATAACATTTTATTTTGTGCTGTTTTCCTTTTATGGATTTAATTTTTTTTCAGATAAATACAAAAATTGAAAAAAAATGTTAATCCAAAATGCAAAAATGCGTGTTTATCTGTGTGGTAACAAATTGAACCGGAAGCAGTATCTTAGCTTTTCCTTTGCATTTAGCATGTTTTTAGCTCAACGATAACATCTTGGGTCCGTGTACCTTCCATCCATTCTATTTCCAGTTCTGAAACGCAAATCAAAAAACAAATTTAGACCCGTTTTTCGATTTTTATTATACAGGTATATGGCAGATTTGAAAACAAACAAAAAAGTGTTGATTTTCATTAAAATACTGCCATAAAATTAGATTTGTAGATTTGCTGTTTTCCTTTTATGGATTTTTATTTTTCCAGATAAACACAAAAATCCAATATATGTTCATCCAAAGTGCAAAAATGTGTGTTTATCTGTGTGATGACAAAAATTGAATCGGAAGCCTTATCATAGCTTTAGTTTTTAGCGTAACGGTAACATCTTTTTTCATCAGGAGTGTAATGTCGTTTTAAAAAAGTGTCATTAAATCGTTTTCCAACTTTTGTTTCAGAAATGAAAATAGAAAAAAATGGCCCGAAATTTGTTTTTTGATTTGCATTTAAGAATCCGAAATAGAATGAACGGAAAGTACACGGACCTAAAATACTGCTTCCGGTTCAATTTGTCACCACACAGATAAACACTCATTTTTGTATAAATTAGATTTGGAGAGCGCTTTTCTACCTTCAAGGTACTGAAAGCGCTTTGACACTATTTCCACATTCCCTCATTCACACACACACATTCACACACTGATGGCGCATCAGGAGCAAGGGTGAAGTGTCTTGCTCAAGGACACAATGGACGTGACAAGGTTGGTAAAGGTGGGGATCGAACCAGGAACCCTCAGGTTGCTGGCACGGCCACTCTCCCAACCGTGCCAGGGTACATATATTTAATGTACCCTAAGATTTTTTTGTTAAAATAAAGCCAATAATGAAATTTTTTGCGGTCCCCTTTATTTAGAAAAGTACCAAAATATTGGTATCGGGACAACAACCTCCCTGCTTGGCACTCAGCATCAAGGGTTGGAATTGGGGGTTAAATCAACAAAAATAATTCCTGGGCGCAGCCACCACTGCTGCCCACTGCTCCCCTTACCTCCCAGGGGGTGATCAAGGGTAATGGGTCAAATGCAGAGAATAGTTTCGCCACACCTAGTGTGTGTGTGACAATCATTGATACTTTAACTTAACTAATACACACACACCGAACACCCACTGGCAGAAAGTAGATTGGCGCATATGTATATATACATATGTATATATATCCATATGTACACATCCATATGTACAAACCCCGTTTCCATATGAGTTGGAAAATTGTGTTAGATGTAAATATAAACGGAATACAATAATTTGCAAATCATTTTCAACCCATATTCAGTTGAATATGCTACAAAGACACCATATTTGATGTTCAAACTGATAAAACATTTTTTTTTTTTGCAAATAATCATTAACTTTAGAATTTGATGCCAGCAACACGTGACAAAGAAGATGGGAAAGGTGGCAATAAATACTGATAAAGTTGAGGAATGCTCATCAAACACTTATTTGGAACATCCCACAGGTGTGCAGACTAATTGGGAACAGGTGGGTGCCATGATTGGGTATAAAAACAGCTTCCCCCCAAAAAATGCTCAGTCTTTCACAAGAAAGGATGGGGCGAGGTACACCCCTTTGACCACAACTGCGTGAGCAAATAGTCAAACAGTTTAAGAACAACGTTTCTCAAAGTGCAATTGCAAGAAATGTAGGGATTTCAACATCTACAGTCCATAATATCATCAAAAGGTTCAGAGAATCTAAAAAAAATAAAGTTTATGAGTTTGAACATCAAATATGTAGTGCATTCAACTAAATATGGGTTGAAAAGGATTTGCAAATCATTGCATTCCGTTTATATTTACATCTAACACAATTTCCCAACTCATATGGAAACAGGGTTTGTATATATATATATATATATATATATATATATATATATATATATATATATATATACATATGTATATATACATATGTATATATGCATATGTATATATATATATATATATATATATATATCCATATGTATACATCCATATGTATATATACATATGTATAGCCATTACATATTCACATGAAACTTAATATTGAGCAACTCCATGAATAAATAATAAGTCCACTTTAATACCACTTGGTCTGGTCCACTGGTCACGTGACCTCGGCAAAAGCGCGCCAAGGCGAACTTATATGGCGTCATCTGACCGCGCGGCGTTCTTAGGACTGACTCCACGCCACGTGACGCCATGACGAAAGCCAAGTGCCCGGTAAGTCTCTCTTGTGTGCGTGCTTGGGTCTCGCGTTGTGGCATACGTGTGACTACACGCCACTCACAACCTTTATCTCCCCACGTCACGTCACGACACTGACGTTGTCTTTGTGACAGGGAGTTCGCTCCCGCTGTCAGCGCGCCGGTGCGTCCTCGCTCTCCCGGCCAGAGAGAGAGCGCACTGTCACAGACATAGATCATTTAAAACTATTTTTTTTCCTTTTTTTTAATCATAAACCAATAGTTTAAAAATGACACTGCATCTTACTTAGCAAAATAACAATTGTAATGGTTTTTTTTTACACCAGATATAAATTGTACTATTTATGGAATCATTTTGAAATAACTAAATTAAGAGCTTCCTATGGGAAGCATTACTTCTGTCTTTAATAAAATACTACTTTATTGCACATTGCATGCAAATAAATAATTATCTCCAACATTGAGATGAATGAAGTAATGGTAAATGGGTTATACTTGTATAGTGCTTTTCTACCTTCAAGGTACTCAAAGCGCTTTGACACTATTTCTACATTCACTCATTCACACACACATTCACACACTAATGGCGGGAGCTGCCATGCAAGGCGCTAACCACGACCCATCAGGAGCAAGGGTGAAGTGTCTTGCTTAAGGACACAACGAACGTGACTAGGTTGATAGATGGTGGGGATCGAACCAGGAACCCTCAGGTTTCTGGCACGGCCACTCTCTCCAACCGCGCCACGTGAATAAAATGGAGTATTATACATTGTACGCAAATAAATAATCAAGTAGAACATTGAGAAGACTATAGTTTCAGGCCCTGTCTACATTAAGCCGGAAAACTCCTTAAACAACTAATTATTTAGCCTAAGCCCTGTTTCGGCCACACTAAACTATCATTTAAGGTTCCCCTCCTTGGATAATTTTTTACACGGGTTAGTGCGCCGTCTATTTCTTGAATCTCCGGCTTTTAGGTATGTATGGACTCATTGATCGTTTACAAACTGAGTTCGGCGAGGAAGTGATGTCAGAAAGAACGCGCCACAGCCAGCTTCATAATTAAAGCGGTTTCGTAACTCGGAGCTAACCACTGGAAATATGGAGGCGAGTCATCCAGACATGCCGTGTTTCTCCTTCCGTCTGTACAGGCGCTTGTGGAAATCACACATGAATACCTTAAGACAGGGGTGGGCAATTAATTTTTACCGGATTTTTACGCATGAGCAACCCGAGCACTGCGAACACTGCTGGAGGGCCACATCGACAATATTTCAATTAAATTTTGCTCAATATTATTTTTGATATACCGTAAGATAAATAATAATAATAATTAATAATAATAATAATACTTTCATTTAACCTAACTTAACTTTATACAAAAGCAGATTGCTTTTGATGGTTTTATTTTTAACACTGTCTTACACTACACTTCCTGATGTACAATACAATGCAAAAATGTCAATTTCTGCACAGGGTTGATTTAAAGTTTATCCTGCATCCTCTTTAAAAGTCCAACATTTTTCCCTGTCAGATTTGGACAACCATCTGTTGTCACACCTGCCAGCTTGTCCCATTTCAATCCTAACATGTCCAAACACGCATTTACCTATGTGAACAAGTCATTACCTGTGGTTGTCCCTTTTAACTGACTGCATGGCTGCCAGCTCCTCCGTGATTTGAAAGTCTGCAGTTATCCCACGTAAGAAGATGAGCAGCTGGGCGGTGTTACGTACATCACAGCTCTCATCCAAAGCCAGCGAAAAACAGTCAAAGTCGGCCGTTCTGTTCTTCAGCTGAAGCTCCAAGTTTCAGGTGTTGTGCCGGATAATGCACCCCCAGCGTAGAATGCACCCCCTGACGGGAGTGTTATATCAACTAAAGCCCACACTTAAAGTTTCCACGTGCAAGATTGAATCTATTTAAAAAAGTTATTTAAAAAGAAGCCAAAAGTGCAAGAACAATAATGTTCGTGTTGGAGGAGTTGTGAATGAATGAAATATGAAATCCGTGCTGCAGTCTGCAGGTGTACCTAATGTTGTGGCCCAGTAGTGACTGCAGCACGGATTTCATTCATTCACAACTCCTCGTCCATACGTCCATAAATAACACTTTTCATAATAAAAGCAGCACAGTTGTATTGCGTGTACGACATAGATGTTTTTTAAACTTTATTGTGTAATTTGTGATTGCCGCTGTTCACATTCACTCACACGCATACGTCCACACGGCAGTAATACAATTAACGCTTTTCAAAACAAAAGCAGCACCGTTGTATTGCACACTCGACATAGATACTTTATTAAATTTATTTTGTAATTTATGATTGGCCTCACGTGGGCCGGACAGGGACGCACCAAGGGCCGGATGTGGCCCGCGGGCCGCAGAATGCCCAGGTCTGCCTTAAGAGAAAGTGATTGCAGCTATTTGGGATACAACACTTCTCAGACGGCAAGAGAACTTTCCAATGTCCAGGTCAGCTGTGATTCTACTTACCGAAAACCTTTGTCCATTTGTCGAAGGAGAGACAACGAGAATGCGGGCTCCCGTGGATGTGATGAAAAAGGTAGCGTGTGCTTTTTATTACCTGGCCGCCGAGGGAAGACTACAGAAAACATTGAATGCTTTTGGACTGGCAAAGCAGACTGTATCAGTTATTGTCCGCCATGTATGTTGCGAACTCAACGTCTAGGTCCAGAGTATATAAAGTCACCAAAAATGAATGGACAATGAAGGTGAAGGCAAAAGAGTGAGGAGTGTCCTGACCAGATATCTAGATCCCTAAAATGTTCTTTATCACATTGTTTACTTTCACGTGTCCATTAAAGATTTGATTAATTTATGATGGCTCAGGTGTGATTCACTACAATAGGGCCCCACAGCACACTGGATTCCAGTTAATTGAAATACCACAACACTGGATATTGTTCAGATAAGTTCAATTTAATTTAAGAACTTGCACACAAAGCAACACTGGATGTGACTATGAAGTGCGCATTTTCCGCGCATGTGTACTAGGTCGCGTTGCGCCGGGAGGGGGAGGGGGTCTTAAACGACGGCCTTGTGTGTGTGTGTGTGTGTGGACAAGGATAAAGTGAGGTGGGATTTACCCAGGATAACCTTAGCCGGCTTAGTGTAGAAGGGGCCTCAGGAAGTCAAGTGGATAAACGCAGGCTTTTTCCATTCACACATTTTAGCGGTATGCAAAGCGGCACCTTTAGTCGTTGTTCTCTACTTTGCTTCTTTCTCATCATACATGGTATCGTCCTCATAAAATTACATTTAAAAAGTCATTATATACAGTTACTTGTTACTTTATCAAAAAAGTAATTGAATTACTAACGGAATTACTCTTTCAGAAATGTAATTAATTTACTAGGGTTCATGCGTTTTTTTGAAAAGAAACCTTCAAAAATCTGGCTTATGCAGTGACAACTAGGGTTGTCCTGATACCAATATGTTGGTACCAGTACCAAAATGTATTTCGATACCTTTCGGTACTTTTCTAAAAGTCGTCATTGGCTTTATTTTAACAAAATAAATCTTATGTTACATTAAACATGTGTTTCTTATTGCAATTTTTACAGGGACAAACTGTAAAAGTGGATTATAAATCCACTTGTTCATTTACTGTTAATAAATGCTTACTTTCTCTTTTAACATGTTTTATCTACACTTCTGTTAAAATGTTATAATCACTTATTTTTCTGTTGCTTGATACTTTACATTAGTTTTGGATGATACCACAAATGTAGGTATCGACCCGATACCAAGTAGTTACATTGGTCATATTCAAAATCCTCATGTGTCCAGGGACATATTTCCTGAGTTTATAAACATAATATACATTTTGAAAAGGAAAAAAGATTTAGTGACGATAAAAAATATTGATGTAATCATAGTAGTATCGACTGGATACGCTCCTGTACTTGGTATCATTACAGTGGATGCCAGGTGTAGATCCGCCCATGGCGTTTGTTTACATTGTGACGGCGGTGAGCTACGGTGTGTAGTGAAGCAAGTTTAGCTATTCCTCGTCCTGCAGGGATGATACTTGTAAGAAACTTACTTTATTTGTCGCCATGGAGGCGAGGATTTGTGATTTAGAAGTAGCTAAAACACTTCAGACTGCGGCTGGACACTAGCTGCTAGCTAGCTAGCCATGTCTTAAAGCACCTCTTCCTGAGGGCGTTTCAGTCTTATAACTTCACCTTTATTTTTATTTTTTAAGCCAAAATGCGGCCATTCTTCCTTTTATGTGTACACACTGTGTCTGCTTGTAAGTACTCAGTGATTGTGCGCTGCCGAACATGCTTTTCTGCTCGTAAGCCCAGCAATGCCACGACGGGACGATGACGCGCCTTCATGCCCATTAAAAAAAAAGGGGGACGGGGGGCGGGGACCGGTACTCTTTAGAGGCTGTATAGTACCGGTATACCGTACAACCCGAGTTAAGAGGTATCATATTAGAGCAGTATGCGTATGTGTGTGCCTCTAAAATGTGGTGCCTGTTGCAAAGTGTCGTGTGACGCCCAGATAGAGCAGCATTAGCTCACTTGTGTTTGTTAGCTAAGCAGTAGCAGTTCTACGACAGCTCTGTTGAATGTTTTCATTGGATTGTGTTAGTACAAGATAATAAAGAGATTGAATGTGCTTCCATGGCTGTCATATTTGCTGCTCCACAAAGGGGGTATTGTTTAGATTGCAAGCTGAAGCTTGTCACTTCAATCATTTTTTTTTTTTTCTCTTGTAGATAGTAGTAGTGTGTATGTTTTTGTTGTCTGCTGTGTGTGATGTTGCCTCGTTCCATTTAATATCAAGTTCATTTTCGTGTTTCGTTCTGGTTGTTGCTTTAATTAGTGAAAGGATATTTCCTGCGTTGAACTTGCTGTGCTTCAGACACTGTTATGTTTTCATAAAACCACATCAAAAATGGTGTGTCATGTTACATCAAAACACTGATCATCACTCTGTGGTTTCGGATGCAGGAATAAGTTTGCTATCCTGCTGCCGTTTTTAAACACTTTGGCGTGTGCAGTCACGTGTTCCACGCCTGTTGCCACAAAACCAAACTACTGACAAAACTTTCCTCTTTTTTACCATGAATTGATTAACGTGGACCCCGACTTAAACAAGTTGAAAGACTTATTCAGGTGTTACCATTTAGTGGTCAATTGTACGGAAGATGTACTGTACTGTGCAATCTATTAATAAAAGTTTCAATCAAATCAATCAAAAAACAGACGTCTCGCTCTCGTTAGCATTAGCCATGTTTTTTCTAGATTTGCCGCTAACGAAGTAAGGGGGACGGCGCAAGCAAGTGAAGCTTCTGGGAGGGGAGGAGAAAAAATTAGATTTTTAAAATCGTCTTTAACTTTAATTGTATCGCCTAGGCCTAGTTTGTCATTAGCATTCTATCAGACTATATTGTGAATTTTATATATATATATATATATATATATATATATATATATATTAGGGATGTCCCGATCCGATATTTGAATCGGATCGGCCGCCGATATTTGCCAAAAAATGCGTATCGGCAAGGCATGGGAAAATGCGGATCCAGATAACAGTTTAAAAAAAAACTCCGGTCCGTGTTTTCCAACGCACCGATTTAAATAATACATTCCACTTTTCTGCTGCTCCCTAATTTCCGTTCCGCATTTTCCAGCACACCTTCAACACATCCACAGGTCTGTGGATTCTCACGCAGTTGCTTTTAGCTGCTGGCATTACACGACAGGCTCTTCTCACTCTTTCCTGTGTCTCCCTCTCACAGACAGCAAGCGCACCTTTTTACACACGTCACATACTGTCACGTCATACGTCACATACGTATACGCCCTCTCCCACCAGAGAGGTAGCAGCATGGTTAACGTTAGCTGTGATGTTAGCGCAGCCGTGTGACCAACGTTCCCTCTAAGGTGCTCGCATGTGCAATTGCGCACTGCTCAAATGTCCTCTGCGCATAGCAATTATATGCCACGCACAAAATCAAATAAAAAAATAAGCGCATAACAATTTTCGACACACGGACACGACAGAGAAAACAGTTTTCGTCATCATTGTTCAAATATTGTAACGTCTGTTGAGACGCTTATCTCCATTCGGTGCCACACGCCCACACCATCAAAATGCCGAGGCAAACATTTCCAGATCAACACCGTATGAAAAAATTAGTGATTTTTTTTAGTTGCGATTTCCTTCTCTGCATGAAAGTTTAAAAGTAGCATATATTAATGCAGTATGAAGAATAATGTTTTAATGTAGACATGCAAGCCTTGAAAGAAAATTTTGAAAATCAAGACTACATTTCCTGCAAATGGGTGCATTTATACCCTATATTTTAACTTTAGATTTATTCTCATATCAAACTCTTTTGGCTGTCTTTTTGACACTTACATCCGGCGCCCCCCTCCACACCCCGGATTATAAATAATGTAAATAATTCAATGTGATTATCTTGTGTGATGACTGTATTATGACGATAGTATATATATCTGTATCATGAATCAATTTAAGTGGACCCCGACTTAAACAAGTTGAAAAGCTTATTGGGGTGTTACCATTTAGTAGTCAATTGTACGGAATATGTACTTCACTGTGCAACCTACTAATAAAAGTCTCAATCAATCAATCAAAACACATAGAATAATCATACTGCTGTGATTATATGCAGTGTTTATTCAAGGCTAAGGCAAAATATCGAGATATATATTGTGTATCGCAATATGGCCTTAAAATATCGCAATATTAAAAAAAGGCCATATCGCCCAGCCCTAGTTTCAATGATGCCATTTCTGTTTGTCATGTATAATTTTGTCTATTTTGTGTTTATCCTTGAATAAACAGGTCAGTTTCTTGTTATCAACCATTGTGTATTATTCAAACTCCCCCAATTCAGCTGGCTAGTTGTTATCAAGAGTACTAAAACCCTTTTCAACATGATTCTGTCAACTAAGTAGGCTACATAACTTTAAACTTTAATACATGCTCGGATAGGCCAGTATCGGTCAGTATTGGTATCGGATCGGAAGTGCAAAAACAATATCGGTATCAGATCGGAAGTGCAAAAACCTGGATCGGGACATCCCTAATATATATATATATATATATATATATAATGTGTGTATATATATACGTATATATGTATATATATATATATATATATATATATATATATATATATATATATATATGAATATATATATATATATATATATATATATATATGTATGTATATATATATATATATATATATGTATATGTATGTATATATATATATATATACGTATATATGTATATGTATGTATATATGTGTATATATATATATATATATATATATATGTGTATATATATATATATATATATGTATATATATATATATATATATATGTATATATATATATATATACATATATGTATATATATGTATATATATATATGTGTATATATATATACATATATGTATATATCAGTGACGTGCAGTCATTAGAGGCAGGTGAGGCGGGGCCTCACCTGCCATCATGGAAAGAAAACAATTTTTAAAAATAATTATTTTATTAAATTGTTATATGTATCCAGTGATTATACTATAAAGTTATTTTCCATTTAACTTCACCCGTTTTAGATTATTTTTATTTAAAATCGCTGAATTTTCACATTTGCCGTTCAAATACTGAGAAGAGACGGTGCGGTGAACAGCAGCCAGTTGAGGCACGTCACTGCATTGTGCCTCACCATGGATTGCGGACTCGGCTAACTGCTGGCCTGCTGTGCAGTGAGACCGTATTGCTATATAAATTATATTATACATTTCCATAGTTTAGTTAGCGGAGGTTTATAATGTACAGTGTATTTTGTCAACAACTGTATGTGTGTAAAGTATTTCTTGTGCTGAGCGATCATAAAACGGCTGCAAAAGACGCACTGGCTGAGGCTCGCCTCCTGCACCCCCGCCGTAGAATGCACGGCAACCCCTGACGGGAGTGTTATATCAACTAAAGCCCACACTTAAACTTTCCACGTGCAAGATTGAATCTATTTAAAAAAGTTATTTCATAAGAAGCCAAAAAGTGCAAAAACAATAATGTTCGTGTTGGAGGAGTTGTGAATGACTGCAGGGCCACAACATTAGGTACACCTGCAGTCTGCAGCAACAACTCTTCCAACACGAACATTATTGTTTTTGCACTTTTTGGCTTCTTATTAAATAACTTTCGTAACCTATTTTTATGGGCTTTCCTCTTTGTGATGTTAAGTTCCTGTTATGCGCTGTTATACAGTATATGCCTTGAGCTCTTATTTTGAAGGCGCTAAGAGCGAAAGTGATGACACGTTGGAGTTGAACGGAAGTTTTTGAAAGAAGGTAAATAAAGTGGTCCTCGTGTAAACTGGAGCCTCCGTGTTTGTTATTTTGTAGTTTCATACAGTATAGGCGACATTTATAAACCCTCGGTTACACTTTTTTAAATAGATTCAATCTTGCACGTGGAAAGTTTAAGTGAGGGCTTTAGTTGATACAACACTCCCGTCAGGGGGTGCATTAATCCAGCACAACAGCGGCTCATGGACTTATTTTATAAGTAAAGGTAAGACCATAATAACGTTTTTTTTTTATTAAATGTGCTTTTTTGTGTGCTACAGTTTGTATGTGTAAAGTTAAAGTTAAGTTAAAGTACCAATGATTGTCACACACACACACTAGGTGTAATGAAATTTGTCCTCTGCATTTGACCCATCCCCTTGATCACCCCATGGGAGGTGAGGGGAGCAGTGGGCAGCAGCGGCGCCGCGCCCGGGAATAATTTTTGGTGATTTAATAACCCCCAATTCCAACCCTTGATGCTGAGTGCCAAGCAGGGAAGAATGCTGGTATGAGCTTTTAAACATAACCCGTTAACTGCTGCCAATCAAATGGTGAATAAGATACTCTTTAGGGTTCATATGTTTGTAAATCTAACTGTGATGAAGTCAGTGCCTCACCAGCCATCAACCTCACAGCACGTCACTGGTATATATATATATGTGTATATATATATATATATATATATATATATATATATATATATATGTGTATATATATATATATGTGTGTATATATGCAGTGTTGGGTTAGTTACTGAAAACCAGTAACTAGTTACAGTTACTAGTTACTTTATTTCAAAAGTAACTCAGCTACTAACTCAGTTACTTACACCAAAAAGTAATGCGTTACTGTGAAAAGTAACTATTTAGTTACTTCTTTTTTTCTTCTTTTTTTTTTTAAAGCTCCCATTAATGCCCTTTTTGCCTTCATTTCAGTACTGTTATTGCACTGGAGAATAATACAATCTGTTGATCAACTTGACATACATTTTTATTTTCCTTTTAACATAATTAATGAAAAACAGTGCAACATAAAAAGGCATTCCTCCTTTCTTTAAACTTGGACCAATGACCATGAATAAAAAACAAGTTAAAGTGCAACATAAGAAGGCACATCATCTTCCTTGAAACATAAAGCCTGACATCTGGAGTGATGCTGCTGTCTTCCACACTTGGAGCCATGGATTGTAGAATACTTGTTTTCAGTGGCAGGATCATTGACACAGATGGTGAAGTTTCAGTGCTCAGTAGAGATGGAACACTTTTGAGGGGTTTAAGCACCTGGAGGACCTCACCTGCCACTCTCACATCATCATCAGACAGGGTGACATTTGTCTTCAGGGTGTTGTGGGTCAATGCAGAGTATATAGCTGCCTGCTGCTCCAACATATCATAAGTGGAGTTCCACCTCGTTGGGACATCATGTATGAGCAGGCAGCTTTAGCATTTCTTGCTTTGTCTTAAGCACATGAGCAGCTGTTGTGCTTGGGTGGAAGTAAGAAACCTTCCTGATCCTCCCAAAGAGGCGCTCCATCCTATTGACTGAGATTCCCTTCTGTGATGCCAAATTCACTACATGTGCAAAGCACCTATCTGTGGTCCCAGTCCTGCCTCATTCTCTGTAATTATTTGATTTTTGGCATTATCACGTGTGACTGGGATATCTTTATCTTCCAGTCCTCCACTGCTTGTGTCAGTACCTGCGCAAGGTGACTCTCGTAGAGGGGGCGTGTCTTCTCATCTCCCAGTCTGCTGTGATGAAGTGAGCGCTTATAGTTCCGCTGGACGTCCACCCGTCTGTCATGAGCGCAACAGATGATGCTCGGGATAGTTCATCCACAACTTCTTTCTTCTCCTGCTCATAAAGATCTGGCACAATCTTATTGCTGAAGTGGGTGCGCGACGGGATGTCGTAACGTGGTTCAAGCACGTTCAGCATGTGTTTAAAACCCTCGTTTTGCACAACCGAGTCTGCACTTATAAACACACCGATTCAATGGCGGGGGCGTTCAAGCTCCTCCGTTACTCCGCTCGCCATGACCACGCTGTGTGTGGACTGAACGTGCCAACAACTTTTTTTCCCCACACCCACACACACATAGACCGCGCCTCTTTTCTTCTCTCCGGCTTGTGACAGAGGAAGATTCAGAAGAACGACACCGCAGCGCTTCTGTTTCTAGCCGATACTACATCAAAAGTAACGTAAAATAACGCAGTAACGCATCATGTAGTAACGGTAACTAAATTACTGAATAAAAAAAAATAACGCGTTAGATTACTAGTTACCGCCGAAACTAACGGCGTTACAGTAACGCGTTACAAAGTAACGCGTTAGTCCCAACACTGTATATATGTGTATATATATATATATATATATATGTGTATATATATATATATATATATATATATATATATATGTGTATATATATATACATATATGTATATATATATATATATATATGTATTTGTATATATGTATACATATATGTATATATTTATGTATATATGTATATGTATACATATATATGTATGTATATGTATATATATATATATATATATATATATATATATATATATATGTATGTGTGGGGAAAAAAATCACAAGACTATTTCATCTCTACAGGCCTGTTTCATGAGGGGGGGTACCCTCAATCATCAGGAGATGATGAAAATCTCCTGATGATTGAGGGTACCCCCCCTCATGAAACAGGCCTGTAGAGATGAAATAGTCTTGTGATTTTTTCCCCCACACATACATATATTGCGCTCTACTACGGTATCGAGCACTATTTTTTGGATAACCTTATTAAGACATATATATATATATATATATATATGTGTATATATATATATATATATATATATATATATATATATATATATATATATATATATATAGACACGTAAACACACACACAAACAGTCGTGGTCAAAAGTTTACATACACTTGTGAAGAACATAATGACGCTTTTGGTAGCCTTCCACAAGCTTCTGGCAAGCTTCTGGTTGAATTTTTGACCACTCCTCTTGACAAAATGGGTGTAGTTCAGCTAAATGTGTTGGTTTTCTGACATGGACTTGTTTCTTCAGCATTGTCCACATGTTCTCAATGGGGTTTAAGTCAGGACTTTGGGAAGACCATTCTAAAACCTTAATTCTAGCCTGATTTGGCCATTCTTTCACCACTTTTGACGTGTGTTTAGGGTCATTGTCCTGTTGGAACACCCAACTGCGCCCAAGACCCAACCTCCGGGCTGATGATTTTAGGTTGTCCTGAAGAATTTGGAGGTAATCCTCATTTTTCATTGTCCCATTTATTCTCTGTAAACCACCAGTTCCATTGGCAGCAAAACAGGCCCAGGGCATAATACTACCACCACCATGCTTGACGGTAGGCATGGTGTTCCTGGGATTAAAGGCCTCACCTTTTCTCCTCCAAACATATTGCTGGGTATTGTTGGCAAACAGCTCAATTTTTGTTTCATCTGACCACAGAACTTTCCTCCAGAAGGTCTTATCTTTGTCCATGTGATGAGCAGCAAACTTTAGACAAGTCTTAAGGTGTAGCCTCTGGGGCAAGGGTTTCCTTCTTGCATGGTAGCCTCTCAGTCCATGGCGATGCAAAACACGCTTGACTGTGGACACTGACACCTGTGTTCCAGCAGCTTCCAATTCATTGCAAACCTGCTTTTTGGTGGTTCTCGGTTGACTCTTGATCATCCTGACCAGTTTTCTCTCAGCAGCAGATGATAGCTTGCGTTTTCTTCCTGATCGTAGCATTGACAAAACTGTGTCACGCACTTTATACTTACGAACAATTGTCTGCACAGTTGCTCTTGGGACCTTAAGCTGCTTTGAAATGGCTCCAAGTGACTTTCCTGACTTTTTCAAGTCAATTATTTGTTTTTTCAGATCTGTGCTGAATTCCTTTGACTTTCCCATTGGCGCGTTTGTAACCGAGTCTAATGACTGCATCACATAAGGCCTATTTAAATGGGCTCAGAGAAGTGTCATCAATCATAATCACTCACAGGAAGTTAAGAGGCCATGCCATGAAGCTAATTTGATTTGATTGTAACCTTTCTACATCACCAAAATTGATAATGTATGTTGCTGTATGTATATTTTTGACCCAGCAGGTTTGGTCACATTTTCAGTAGACTCATAATAAATTCATAAAAGGACCAAACTTCATGAAAGTTTTTTTGTGACAAACAAGTATGTGCCCCAATCACTCCATCACAAAAAAATAAGAGTTGTAGAAATTATTGGAAACTCAAGACAGCCATGACATTATGTCCTTCACAAGTGTATGTAAACTTTTGACCACGACTGTACATTGCTAAAACAGGCTGTTAATATGGTGTAGTTTCAAAATAGACTATGCAGTCAAAATAGCAATAACAATCCTTAGCAGTAAGATGCTAACTCGTAGCTACTGAACAACCACTAAAAATGACACAAACTTGGGAATGGCTGTTAATACTTCAAATGTGTCTTATACAATGTCAAAATACTCACTTATTATTTGCATAATCTACACAAACATTGAAAATTCTTAACAGAGAGAAAAAGACAGAGACAGTTTTTATTTATTGAAATACATATTAGTGACAGAATCAAAATGCTAGCTGGAGTAGGTCAAATGCAATACAAATATTTGTATGCTGCGCTTAATGAATGAAGTAATCTGACTGCCATGATGGAGTATTATGTATCTGAGTTCAAATACTTCTCCAAAATGAACTTTCATAAAAAAAACAGAAGGTAATCAGACATTTACAACACAGTAACACATTGACTGGTCGAGGAGAGTCGCATGGATGGTTTCTTATTCATTTTTACCGCAGAAGTCGACTGTAAAACACTAATATTCTTTTTAAGCGTCATGGAGCGCAACAGTCCACTGTTGAGTCATCTCCTGTCCCTCACTGGCTTTATATCCTGAGTTCAATTTCCATAGTGTAATTAGCCTTTTTAATCAAGTCGACATTATTACCACTGTGATATGTGTGATATTCCATGACGCTTGTCCCTTTCTCAGACGACAACAAAGTTGATGGCACTTGATATCACCGACTGATAGATCTCTAACATCTTGTTGAATACAATAACGGATTACAGTCTCCTGCAGAAAAAAATGGCAGAGTCTTTTGTGCTGCGCTAACTTAAATGGTGTAAATATGTTTTTATTTGACTCTCTATTAGTGTCAGCAACTGCGTTCTTCCCGTGGTCACCATTGAAATGACATTAATTAGGAACAAAAATCAAAAACCATGCCTGAGGATTTATAAACAGAGTGTATGAAAATCATAAATCACAAAATGTTCTGAAAAATTAAATACAATCAAAGACAATATTAATGCATCACAACGGCATTAGAAAGGGACCTTTATGCTTAATTACAATTGATTAAATCCACCAAATTGGTCTCAAAGACAGCAACTCATTACATACCACTATTTCTTGGGCAGTTCCGAAAAGTAAGAATACTTGATGGATCAATGAGGCTGTTTCGTTCATTACTTTGTTTATGAAAATATTTTTTAACAGACTGCAGTTAGTGAAAATGCAGTAAATAATGGCATTGACTTAGGTACTCTAGCTTTTCAGAAAATGCCTGACGTTTACCAGAGAAAAATCCTTTCGCGATTAACTAAATTCAATACAAAACAAGTCTGTTTCGTATTTTCATACGTACATGTCAATCGATCAATCAAGTTTACCTTAATCACAAATGTCTCAAAGGGCTGCACGAGACATCCTCGGTTTGGATCCCACATCAGGGCACAAAAAACCTCAATCCAATAAGAACAACTAGAAACCTTGGAAGGGACCGCAGATGAGGGGCATTTTTGTCAATAATATCCGTAGAACTGATATTAATAACATTACGTATATTTTCTGTAGTAAGCATTAAATAATTTCGATCACATCTAGAAATTGGTATTGATGGGGATTTTGAGATTATTTGCTTGGTGCTGCGATAGATTTAACGTGTCCTAATTTACCACATCAGTAGAATGCATGTTCACCTCTGGCACAGTCACTACAGAAAAAAACACCGGGAGAGTTTTGTGTAATATTCTACAAAAAATTTTTTTTTCCAGCCTGGCGCAGGTTAGTTCTAGCTTAACTTACTCCTCACCCGGGCTAACAGACACTGTAATTGCCTGTGTCTGTGCTTGCTCTATTGTAGTTAGTCAAGCTTGACTCAAATAGTAATACATATTTTTGGAAAGAGTGATGGCGCCTTCCTGGTTAGGGTGAAGGTCGTCCCTCCTCAACAAGCCTGGTTTGCACCAGAAAGAGGGCCAATTATCAATAAATGTTAGTCTCTGTTCTGTACAAAAACTAGCCAGCCACTTTGTAAGCGAGACTAATTTGCTATTCCTCTCATCATTGCATCTCGCAGGCAGTGGGCCAGAGACACGTACTCGATGCAGAGACATTTTTCCAGCGAGATTACAAGTCCGAGCTATGTTCCTCTTTGTAATCTCTGACTGTTTGATCCTAGTGTCATTGGAGCCGACGTGTACAACTATGTTCGCGTAGCTAGTGGTGCGATTAGCCTGTCGTACGTGTTTATAGGCCTGTTGCGAGTCAGCTCCCTAAGACTAGCTTCAATGTCGGGTGATCTGGCCCCGGAAATACACTTAATTATGGCTGGTTTACTAAACTGTATGTTCCGGGTGATGGAGTCCCCTATGACTAAGGTGTGGTATCCGGTAGACTGGTGTGTAGGACTAGCTAAAAGGTTAAATCTATTATGCGTCTCAACCGGTTCACCGGTGCTTGTAGGCCGCTTAGGGCTAGTACAAGCTGAGCTCGTCAGCTCACGACAGCTAATGTTAGCAAACGTGTGCACGGTGTCTAAAGTTATGAAATTACTCTGCTCTAACTGGCGGACACGGTCCTCTAGTAGGGCCAATCTATCCACGGTGCACAAAGAGCAGAGAGCCATACTCGCGTTGTTTCTTTCACAGAGTCGAGGTCTTGCTGTCGTTCGGGGCAATGGTAGCAGCAGCGTGAGGGAGCAGAATCCTTCAGAGCGTAGTTGCTTTGGACCGCGACTAGTTTATGTTTGAGGATGAATAAAGGAAGCTTAAAACTTATAGTAGATAGTACTTAGCTTTTTCGTGACAGTGAACGACAGCAGACCTTTCCGCACATGACGTTTATTACATGTGAAGTCCCAATGTCCATCCACATTCCATAATGCGACTATTGGTCAATAAATGTATTGCTTTTCCGGTTGACTTATGATGTCACACCAGGCATCTGTGGCTCTACAAGTTAACAGATAAGCTCAGTTGTATCTGATGTTTGCTATAATATTGGCACAGATTACAAATATTACATCTCTAATGGCGGTGGCGGCCTCGCAGGACAAAGACCTAGCAGCGGCGGTGGCGGCCTCGCTGGACTAGGAGCTGACAACGGCGGCCTCCCTGGACGGAGAGCTAACGACCGCACTGGTCAAAGAGCTGACGGCGGCTGCCTCGCTTGATAAAGAATTGGAGGCCTCACTGGACAAAGCTGTGCATCTCCAGTCGCACAGCTGCCAGTCTTAGCCCCTTCCTCAGTTAGCAGATACCAGATTCTGTCATTGGTTGGAAGAGGAAAGCTTTGACCCGGGGCAGCAATTGAAGTAGCCGTGGGCGGGTGGGTGGAGATAGGCTTGGGGGAGGGTTCTGGCTTTCTCCCTTGCATATTCTCCACATTGTTCATGTTCACCCAGAACAGGAAGCTTCCGTGGAGCTGGAGCCGTAACAGGAACAGGAACAGGAAGCTGCCATGACACCAGACAGGAACATGAAGATGCCGTGGCGCCGGAACAAGATGTGCCTGAGTCTTGGAAAGCCGTGGAGTGGGTGAGGTTGAGCCTGTAACATAAATGTTGATTTTTATGCTGTTGTTTGTATTAAAGATTCCACTAAAGCTTTTAGTGAAGAAACACATAATCACTTTTCGTATTATTGTTCCCCCTTTCAGGGGGGTAACAAAAACACTGCAAGTTAGTTCCTCTAATCAGCTTTCTTCGGCACACAGATACCAAACAAAAGTTCTTGAAAGTCGAAAGTACCTTTCACTCTTATTTCTCTTTGTTGTCAAGTATGTTGTAATAGAAATACAAAAAAAAAAGAAATAAACAAGTTGTCCTCACATACTGTAATGGCGGGTGAAACTTTGAATAAGAAACGCCCCAACTTTGCAATCAGCGTTCCAGAGCACAGCCCTCCCCTCTAAGGTTCGTGTGGAACTTCCGAAAATCCCACCTCGCTACTAGTAACTGAAAATTGTTCCTGTAGACCTAAATCTACCTGTGAAGTTTTTGGTGGAAACACAGTGGAGTACTTTATTTACCTGTCAAAGTTGGTGTGGAGGAAAAAGGCCTAATGGTACTGTAAAATTCGCTATGAACTAAAATGAACTGCTAAGTGGCAAAGGAAAACAGTACTTTGATGGTTTGTACATGAAGTGGGTTGTGTTAATGTGAAAACAATTGGTCATATCATACTAACTTTTGTAATAATTTGTTGCACATATCACACAATTTGCTTCTTTACTGTCTTTTATTCTGTATTGTTTCTCTCGACTGGTTCCATTACTGTGTTTCCTCTGCAGATTTATTTACCTCCAGTGCACAGCGGAACAATGACACACCTGCAACCGATTCGCAATTAGTGGTATTTAGAGCAAAGCAGCTGCGGCAAGAAAACTCTGGATTATTTATCTTCCTCACATCCATGCTTCTTATAACCATACCACATATGAGCATCTCATTCTCATTCCATGGTTCTTCTAATACAGTCTAATATCTATATCTATATTGAGATGATTCCTTTTCTTCCTGCTAGACTTAGACTTAGACTTAGACTTAGACAAACTTTAATGATCCACAAGGGAAATTGTTCAACACAGTAGCTCAGTTACAATGATGGAAAGTGTAAGGATGGAAAAGACAATGCAGGTATAAATAGACTAATATAGCGATAAAAAATCTAACATATATATGAATATATACATATGTGTACAGAATAATATATATACAGATTTATTATATTATGTCTATAACATATATGCTATTTCTTCTTTGCCCAGCAATTTTTGAGTTTTAGCATTTGTCGACTTTTGGTTATTTCCTGGTCGTTTTTCATTCATATCTTCGGTCAAATTTTGTATTTTTGCCAGTAGACAATTGTGCTGATTATGAGCTCTTATTTAAAAGCTGTATTCTTAATAATACTGCCCCCATATCTGCATCTAGCGTTCCAATCCAAAACAACAGATTTATTGACTACCGTATTTTTCGGACCATTTTCAGGACTTTTGCAGATCTCAAATACAGATCAGCAGGTACCAGAAGGTAAGAAAAGTTGGTTTTGCATAATATTGCGAAACACATTTGTTTGCTAATGGGTGCCATTTTGCGGTCCTTCGACACGCACTATATAATAATAATCGTATGTTTAATGCGCCGACAAACCATCAAGCGGCGCAGCTTCATAGCTTACCGAAGTCGTACTAAAAACGGGCGGGGCGTCTCGCCTTTCTGCCCGTGTGGGGTGTGGTCTCTCGCTGGCTTGGGGTCTGGCTGTCCCCTGCTTTTCTCGTGCCCTGTCCTCTGCCGGGTGCGTCTGTCTGCGGCCTGCTGCTGGCCCTTGTGGGCGGTACGGTGGGCCGGGCTCTGGGGTTCCTGTCGCTGGCCGGCTTGGCTGCGTGGGGGCGGTGGTCCCTGGTTCCCTGGGCACCACGCCTCCTGTTTGTGGGTTGGGCTCTCGGGGGTGATGGGGCCGTGCTCTGGCTCCCACGCACTCTGGGAGTTGAATGTATTGTACATGCAAATTCACATATGCTCACATACGTACATAGGTACCTACGCTCCCACATACATACACAAATACAGTACATATTTACCTACCTAATGTTCGTACATCCACACGCACATTCAATATACAAACATACACATACACATACTGTACATATACATTCACTGTACAAACACATATACACATTCTGTACATATACATTCATTGTACAAACACATATACACATTCTGTACATATACAAGTACATATGCATACTTACACTCATGCACATAATCACGTTTCATCAAACATATATTAACGTTGTTGCCCTAGGGTAAACTGGGTGTAACACATGGCACACTGACAAAGCTTAACCTATTGTGACTATAACAATCTACAAGGTTAATGTAGGTTGCTTCTCTTTCTCCCCCTCCATTTTTCTGCATTCTTTCGTATCTCAAGTTATCATTACGTATATGTATTGTTGCATTTAAACAACTGTATTGTTGATAATAAAGGTAAATTATTGGTATTGTTCATTATCAATAGCGCTATTTCTATTGGTATTTGTATTGATCCATTTGTAGTGTAATAATGCTCATTGTCATTTCTGTATTATTTTTTTTTTTTCGCTAACTGCTTATTTGCTATTACTTTTACCATCATATTTGTACATGTCATATTTGCTGATGTTGCTCTGTTGTTGTTGTTGTTGTTGTTTGCTGTTGTTGTTTTTGTCTCTCTGTCTAATCCCCCTCTTGTCCCCACAATTTCCCCCTCTGTCTTCTTTTTTCTTCTCTTTCTATCCCCTCCTGCTCCGGCCCGGCTGCACTAAATGATAATATAAATACATTTAATAAAGTCAAATACAAATAAGGCAACAAGAGAAGTATCCTACACTTCTCTTTTGTAAAGTAAATCTGAACAGCCGACATGGGCATCTACATCAACTATATGATTTGCCTGAGAAGCTGGACAGGACACAAAAAACAAACAAAAAACAAAACAAAAAAACAAACAAAAAAAAAACAAAACATTTTGACAGATTTTTGCGCATCAAGTGTAATGTTCTATATTCTCAAAGGAACATTTAAAGTTTTGGTGTTGTTTACTGGCGTCATAATGTAGTCTACACGTATCGCTTATGTGTGAATATGAATGTCAGAATTATGCCGTACATTAGGTGCACCGGGTAAAAAGGCGCACTGTTGATTTTTGAGAAAATTAAAGGATAGTCTTTACAGTCCGAAAAATGAGCTAAATTAAAATCAAAAGCAAGATTTGGCGTGTTCATCATTTGCCTAAAAAAAGTGAAGTGTCATTCAATGATCTACTTCTACTGTATACACACGTAGTCCCTAAAAAAAAAAAAACGTGGTTTCAAATAACGTTGAGCCAAATAAAGACACACTTACATATTTAATTGTTTTCTGCTTCAACATTAATAGAGCACAGATGCCCCTCAATTGAACTCTGTGGTAAAGCATGATTGTGAGTTGGGATTTGTACAAAGTGTCGTCCACAGCGGAATCGTCTCTCTTGAACCTACTTACAACGAAGAAGGAAGACAGACTGCATCACATCAATAATTAAAACAAAAGTAGGAGGATTGAAAGCCACATGGGGGGAAAGTAGACAGAATCGTGAAAATGTGATATAAGAGAACGAAGACAAAAATGACAAGATTGCAGCTCTGTACCGATCCGAAAATGAACTGGAAAGCAATATGTGTTTGCCTTCAAGATATTTATTTAACAGTGTACATTCTGAAAGGATAAATACTGATACTTTTTACTGGGTTTTGGGTTTTATTTGCAATCTGAAAACACCTCGATACACAAACCGTTTGCAGACAGACTGAAAAACAAATGCACCGTATTTTCCGAACTATAAGGCACACTTAAAATCCTTTATGTTTCTTCTCAAAACTCGACAGTGTGCCTTATAACCCGATGTGCCTAATGCAATTAATACGTTTAGTTGAGCTTACCCACCTCAAAGCAATTTTATTTGGTACATGGTGTAATAAGTGTGATCAGTAGATGGCAGTCAAACATAAGAGATAAGTGTAGACTGCACCGTTTGATGTGCCTTCAACATACAAGTATTATTATGGTGTGTGTATAAGGTAAGACATTTTATCTGGCGTTTTGTTTCGCAATATTATGCAAAAGCAACTTTTCTTACCTTCTGGTACCTGCTGATCTGTATTAGGGATCTGCGTGAATCTTGAAAATTTGCGCATGTCCGCCTTTGTAGTCCACGCTGTGATAAGCGTTTTCTTTTCCTCTATCTTCTTGTTATGGGACATTCATCCTCCGCTGTTGCCATTTATAATCTAAAGTAGAGTAAAGTTCTTACTTATATCTGTCAGTAAACTCGCCATTAAAGCGCTGGGGACGGCAACCTGAGGGTTCCTGGTTCAATCCCCACCTTCTGGGGGGTGTATGGTGTTCTTTTTTTTATCGTAAAAAAATACAATCATGTGTGCTTACGGACTGTATCCCTGCAGACTGTATTGATCTATATTGATATATAATGTAGGAACCAAAAATATTAATAACAGAAAGAAACAACCCTTTTGTGCAAATGAGTGTGAATGAATGGGGGCAGGGAGGTTTTTTGGGTTGGTGCACTAATTCTAAGTGTATCTTGTGTTTTTTGTATTGATTTAATTAAAGAAAACAAAAACTTTTTTAAAACATTTTTATTTCTTGTGCGGCCCGGTACCAATCGATCCACGGACCGGTACCGGGCCGCGGCCCGGTGGTTGGGGACCACAAGGAAGTGTTTTACATTTAGAAAAAAAAAAAAAAAATATGACCCTTTTAATGCACCTTATAATCAGGTGCTTTTTGTATGAAAATAGACCTGCGGAAGAAAGTGTTTTCAAATTAGAAAAAAATAATAATAATATCAGTCCTTTTAATGCACCCTGCATCCGGTGCGCCTTATATATGAAAAAAGATCAAAAATAGACCATTCATCGGCAACGCGCCTTATAATCTGGTGCACCCTATTGTCTGGAAAATACAGTATAAATGTGACCGTGAAGCAAAAATTACACCAAATCATATCAAATACATAATATGTAGACCACAACAAAGTGTTTTAAATATAGATCAGAATCATCATTCTGTCGGTCCACTTAACCCAGCAGCAGGCCTAACTGTAATTCCCTCGTTCTCATCTCCTCTTACGGACGCCCCGTCTTTACTTCGGGGTGAACATTTCCTGATATTCATCTACAGGAGTCATGCGTCATTTAAAAAATAAAATAAAATCTTATATGATCAAATGGACAATTTTTGTGTTAGGCTACCAGACATAGCTGAAACTGCACTGTCTGCTTGGCAGGCCTGTTTCAAGGTATTTGGGGGCCTGAGGCAGGGGGGATTGCTTGGGGCCTCAAAATCCCCCCAGCACACCAAAAAATAACCTTAATATCTAAAATGTGTTTGTTTGAAGCACATCACACACACATTTTTGCAGTCCTAAACATTTTAACTCAAACAGGAATGTTGACTATAAACATCTGTATATCAATATGTATACATTATATTAAATGTGTAGTTAACATTAATACAAAACAGAAAATTAACCCAATTAAGTAAATATAAATATGTATATAAAACATAATAAAATATGCAAATAGCATTCAAAAATACAAAATATTTACAATTTGCACACACAAAATAGCGTTGGTTTCTTAAATAGTAAATAAAATAATATAAAATAAAAATAAGAAAACAAAAAATGTTAACATAATTCTATTTGAACATACTTCAAAGCTCGTGACTCAAGAGACCTTTTTCAGTAGGAGCACTGGTGAAAATTTTAAAAAATTTAATTAAGGAGCATAAAAAAATTAGGAGTAATATGATATATCTTAAAGGGGAACTGCATTTTTGGGGAATTGTGCCTATCATTCGCATTCCGTATGTAAGAGAAGAACACATGTTTTACGTTTTTTAATGCATTGTAAGTAGTAAATAAATGCGCTCAAAAGTCAGCTTACAATGGAGCTATTGGGAGTCGCACTATTCTACCTATAAAGCCCTTAAACACACATCCAAACATCCCCATTAGGGTTTTATCTACATGATGTAAGTATATATTTAATGTAGCAACAGGCATATTTATAATAACATTCATTATTTACGTATTTTCCTTTAAAAAAATGCATCATGTTTTCTCTTAATAAAATAATACAACATCACTTATTGTACAATGTCTGCTGTCGTTAGGATGCTGATTGATAGAATTTTGTTATAGTCCCGTTTGGATGACGAATGACTTGTAATCCTTAGTAAAGAAAAAGGAGATAGTGTTTTCGTGTCGTTCTCGCCATTTCCTGCTTTAAAATTGGCTGTCAAAGTATACACATTTTGTCGGAATTCGTCCGCATCTTTCCACAATCAATGTTAGAGGCATTATTTATTATTGAGTAAAAACTTCCACGAGCAAGAAAGCAGCTTACCACTCGATGTCAACATAGGCACACAAGCTTGTGATCACTATGTGATCGCTATAAATAATTTGTTTTTTTGTCAGTGCTTATAATAACAATATCACTAATACTTGGTTAATATTCAAGTCGTGAAATGCAAATGGAGTGTTTTTGGCAGTTTTTTGATGGTTTTTTATAGAGAAATAGAGAACCTCTCATTGGCTCAGTTGTAAGCGAACTTTTATTTATGTAAATTTACGAGTAAGACTGCATTAAAAAAAAAATGCATCGGTCTTCATGTCTTTCATAATGATTGTGAACGATATGTGAAATTCCAAAAGAGTGTGGTTCCCTTTTAAGTATCACAGTTTAATTATTAACACTCAAACAACATGCACATGTGCACTCCTACCAATTAACACAATGTCATCATAAGGCCTATTGCAACCCTCAATTAAACATAGGGTGTGACAATCTGTCACTTCATTCCTGGTTGTGTTTCCTTGTTTGATGTTGATTTCCTGTCAGCGCTCTTATTTTTGTTGCTTTTCCTGCATGTCTCCCTGAGCGCTCGTTCCCCTCACCTGTCCCTGATTGGCAGCCGGGCACACCTGGTTGCAGTTGCCAATCAGGCGGCTATTTATGCCTGCCTTGCCTGTTCCTCAGTGCTCGAGGATTGATGATGTTTGAGAACCTTTGTATGCATGACTGCTTCTCCTCTGTTTAAAGATATAAAAATCCTCTTACCTGCGCATCGATCTCCTGTTTCCTGCCTCTTGGGGTCACAACTACCGCAGCCATGCGGGTGCCTGACATAGAGAACATCCCTAAACTGTGTTAGTACTGTCGCTAACACTAGTGTAGGGCTGGGCAATATGGACCAAAACTCTAATGCCGATATTGTTTGGCTGAATATCGATATACAATATATATCCCGGGCAGCACGGTGGGAGAAGGGTTAGTACAGGGGTCTGCATCCCGCGGCTCTAGAGCCACATGCGGCTCTTTCATGCCACCGCCGTGGCTCCCTTTGGCTTTGAAACAAAATGTCAACAAATAATGGTTACTTAATTAATTACATTTATTCAGTTATTTTTAATCTAACAGTTGTTATTTTGGAGAGTTCTGGTATCTTATCATATGATGATAAAACATTTTGATATATTAATCGAAGGTAGGTAGGTAGGTAGGTAGGTAGGTAGGAAGGTCTTAAATGTCATTGCACAAGTACAATGAAACTTTGTTTTCAGCACAAACCCGTTCCAAATTAGACACACAGTGTACAGGGTGACAGAACAGGAATGCTGATGGGTCGCCACAAGGCGCCCCGTAAAAGATGGGAAAAAGGTAAATGCTGGGGGAGGATGAGTTAAAAAAAATACAATCTCGACTGGGCTCCTAATAGGGCCCAGTCTGGAGTGAGAAAAAACCTCCATAGCAAAGCACATATGCATATTACAACATACATCTCGAGACTTGCAACAGAGGGGAGGGAGTGGGGGCTACGGTGGCTGGGCTGCAGCTCCTCTGGCGCTGCCCAGCCGTCCGTCACCCCTAAGGGATTCGCGTATGTCACAGCCCCTGCGCGTCATCTCTTGCTGCCAAGCAATTGTATTGTTTTTAGTGGTCAACCCCTGGTAAGCTAGCAATGGACGGATAAAAAAAAAACATTTCTGATGAAAATAGAACATTTAATGCTTCATGGACAGATTAATTTGCTTTCATTGATGACTAGGTTGTTATTTTCCCTTTTTAGTCAAATGAAATATGCCGCAGTTGTATGCCTTCAGAAAATTGGCGCGACTATAAGTGGTGTTATTGTCATTTTAGGAATCGAACAGAGTTTGCGGCTCTAGATGGGTTTTATTTGGGGGGAAATGGGCTCAAATGGCTCTTTGTATGCTGAAGGTTGCCGACCCATGGGTTAGTACGTCTGCCTCACAATACGAAGGTCCTGGGTTTGATCCTATGCTCGGGATCTTTCTGTGTGGAGTTTGCATGTTCTCCCCGTGACTGCGTGGGTTCCCTCCGGGTACTCCGGCTTCCTCCCACCTCCAAAGACATGCACCTGGGGATAGGTTGATTGGCAACACTAAATTGGCCCTAGTGGGTGAATGTGAGTGTGGATGTTGTCTGTCTATCTGTGTTGGCCCTGTGATGAGGTGGCGAGCTGTCAAGGGTGTACCTCGCCTTCCGCCCGATTGTAGCTGAGATAGGCTCCAGCGCGCCCCGCGACCCCAAAGGGAATAAGCGGTAGAAAATGGATGGATGGATAATAACACTTAAGTCATACATGTCAACGAGATTTTGTTTGAGCTTTGTCCAGCGGCATAGAAACTGCATTGATGTGCAGGTTGACAATAGTTTACATTTTAGCATTGTCAGGAAAACCGCGATGAGAGGGACGTGGGGGTGGGAACAGTCTGATGGGTGTTACGTTGATGTTGCAGCAATGCAATGTCCAGAGCACAATTATTGAGGTGGTGAAGAGTGAGGTAATAAGATGGTCCGGGGCAGCAAAGGGGCAGGCTGTTCATTTAGCAGTCTCACAGCCTGGGGATACAGACTGTGAGACATTCTGGTGGTCCTGGCGCGAATCGATCTATACCTCCTTCCAGAGGGTAGCAGGTTGAAGAGGCCATGTGCTGGGTGGTATCAGTCCTTCAGGATGTTGTGTACTTTCTTTAGGCAGCGAGTTGTGTACATGGCACTCATCTCTGGGAGTATTGTCCTTGTAATGTTCCCCGCCGCTTTAACCACTCGCTGGAGGGCCTGTTGGTTCGCTTTAGTGCAGCTAGCAAACCACACTAAAAAGTCGTAAGTGAGGACACTGCTGATGGCACAGTTGTAAAAGTTTACCATTGAATTCTGCGGAATATACAGGTAAAAGCCAGTAAATTAGAATATTTTGAAAAACTTGATTTATTTCAGTAATTGCATTCAAAAGGTGTAACTTGTACATTATATTTATTCATTGCACACAGACTGATGCATTCAAATGTTTATTTCATTTAATTTTGATGATTTGAAGTGGCAACAAATGAAAATCCAAAATTCCATGTGTCACAAAATTAGAATATTACTTAAGGCTAATACAAAAAAGGGATTTTTAGAAATGTTGGCCAACTGAAAAGTATGAAAATGAAAAATATGAGCATGTACAATACTCAATACTTGGTTGGAGCTCCTTTTGCCTCAATTACTGCGTTAATGCGGCGTGGCATGGAGTCGATGAGTTTCTGGCACTGCTCAGGTGTTATGAGAGCCCAGGTTGCTCTGATAGTGGCCTTCAACTCTTCCGCGTTTTTGGGTCTGGCATTCTGCATCTTCCTTTTCACAATACCCCACAGATTTTCTATGGGGCTAAGGTCAGGGGAGTTGGCGGGCCAATTTAGAACAGAAATACGATGGTCCGTAAACCAGGCACGGGTAGATTTTGCGCTGTGTGCAGGCGCCAAGTCCTGTTGGAACTTGAAATCTCCATCTCCATAGAGCAGGTCAGCAGCAGGAAGCATGAAGTGCTCTAAAACTTGCTGGTAGACGGTTGCGTTGACCCTGGATCTCAGGAAACAGAGTGGACCGACACCAGCAGATGACATGGCACCCCAAACCATCACCCAACCATGCAAATTTTGCATTTCCTTTGGAAATCGAGGTCCCAGAGTCTGGAGGATGACGGGAGAGGCACAGGATCCACGTTGCCTGAAGTCTAGTGTAAAGTTTCCACCATCAGTGATGGTTTGGGGTGCCATGTCATCTGCTGGTGTCGGTCCACTCTGTTTCCTGAGATCCAGGGTCAACGCAGCCGTCTACCAGCAAGTTTTAGAGCACTTCATGCTTCCTGCTGCTGACCTGCTCTATGGAGATGGAGATTTCAAGTTCCAACAGGACTTGGCGCCTGCACACAGCGCAAAATCTACCCGTGCCTGGTTTACGGACCATGGTATTTCTGTTCTAAATTGGCCCGCCAACTCCCCTGACCTTAGCCCCATAGAAAATCTGTGGGGTATTGTGCAAAGGAAGATGCAGAATGCCAGACCCAAAAACGCAGAAGAGTTGAAGGCCACTATCAGAGCAACCTGGGCTCTTATAACACCTGAGCAGTGCCAGAAACTCATCGACTCCATGCCACGCCGCATTAATGCAGTAATTGAGGCAAAAGGAGCTCCAACCAAGTATTGAGTTTTGCACATGCTCATATTTTTCATTTTCATACTTTTCAGTTGGCCAACATTTCTAAAAATCCCTTTTTTGTATTAGCCTTAAGTAATATTCTAATTTTGTGACACACGGAATTTTGGATTTTCATTTGTTGCCACTTCAAATCATCAAAATTAAATGAAATAAACATTTGAATGCATCAGTCTGTGTGCAATGAATAAATATAATGTACAAGTTACACCTTTTGAATGCAATTACTGAAATAAATCAAGTTTTTCAAAATATTCTAATTTACTGGCTTTTACCTGTATATCCCATTATTTTTTTCTGTAAAGTGAAGTTTGACAAAGTTAAACCCAAATATGTATGTCGAGTGGTTTTATTTGAACAAATACTTCCCATGATAAACTTTTTTGAAATGCTAAAGTTTCATGTGTACATAAAAATATTAAAAACGGGCATATTATGTTTTATTCTACATAGAAAGCACTTAATCTACATAAAATGTAATAGTGGTACTTTGGTCAAAATTTTGCATGGATTATATTTTGCAGACCATCTTCAAGCAGCTTTCTGATGCGTCGTTCTTATTTGCATGCCTCCACTTCAACTGTGTCTTCTCCCTGTCAGCCATATTGTAGTTTTTAGTGCTTCCACTTACTGACAACAGCGTAGGACTACAGTGGCGGACTCGGGTAAATCTCTTCAATATATGAAAATATAGTCGTTGACATAAGTAAATGTCTCCACTGTGCCTTGATTTTAAGTTTTACGGGACTGATGGGGTTCCCAAATACACAAAAACAGGCGCCACAAGGAAGAAAAGTATGTTTTTCTTACAGGACTCAATTTAAGAGGTGTTTCCAGATAAGAAAAAGGAAAAAAAACCTTGAAAATAATACAACAAAACAAATGTAATCTTCAAACTTCTTTAAAAAAAAACAACCATTATCTGTGCTCAATTCTTCAGCCAACACAAACACAAAAGAACAAAACAAGAAATAAAGTGCCTGGATTAAGAGGAAATGTTTAAACGTCAGCTTGAAAATTCAAAAGTGACCTTTTAGAGTGGTGTTTTTTAAGGTTAACATAATTGACATTGTTAGACTTATTTAAGGGGGTCAGAAGCCCCCTAAAATATTCTTAAACCCCCCTAAATAATTTGGTGTGATTTTCTTTTTAATCTTTTTTTTTTTTTTTTTTTTTTTTACAAAAAGTTGCCGAAGAATTCATTATAAATATTAAAAAAAAGTTAAAGTACCATTGATTGTCACACACACACACACTAGGTGGGGCGAAATTATTCTCTGCATTTTACCCATCACCCTTGATCACCCCCTGGGAGGTGAGGGGAGCAGTGAGCAGCAGCGGTGGCCACGCCCAGGGATCATTTTTGGTGATCTAACCCCCAATTCCAACCCTTTATGATGAGTGCCAAGCAGGGAGGCAATGGGTCCCGTTTTTATTGTCTTTGGTATAACTCCATATGCAGGAATATGAATTTAAATAAATAATATAACCCGTCATTATTCTCTATGATTATACATCATTTAAAGACCCTTTGTCTGCGCTTATTATCCAATCCAATCCGTTCCATCAGTAACGCCCGCATTGCTACACTGAAAATCCAGTCGACGTCTTCACTGCTACCATCAATCAATCAAAGTTGATTTATATAGCGTCTCAAAGGGCTGCACAAGCCACAACGACATCCTTGGCTCAGATCCCACATCATGGTAAAGAAAAAACTCAACCCAATGGGAACAACAAGACATTTTGGAGGGGACCGCAGATGTGGGGACCCCCCCTGGGCGACCGGTGCAATGGATGTGGAGTGGATCTAGTTAATAGTGTGAGAGTCCAGTCCATAGTGGGACCTGCAGGGATCATCTTGAATGGAGACACCAGGTCCCGACTTTGAACAGCTAGCGCGTCATCTTTGGTCACCTGATAACCTCTCCATGCAGGAGAGGGGGGCGGAGCAGAAAAGAGACAGCAGATCAACTGGTCTAAAAGGGGGTCTATTTAAAGGCTAGAGTATACAAATGAGTTTTAAGATGGGACTTAGAGATGCTACCTCAGTAGAATTATTTAACTTTTATCGGTAGGGCATTCCAGAGTACTGGAGCTCGAATAGACAACGCTCTATAGCCCGCAGACATTTTGGGGGCTCTGGGAATCACTAATAAGCCGGAGTTCTTAGAACGCAGATTTCTGACCGGGACATATGGTACAATACAATCAGCAAGATAGGATGGAGCTAGACCGTGTAGTATTTCATACGTAAGTAGTAAAACCTTAAAGTCACATCTTAAGTGCACATGAAGCCAGTGTAGGTATATAGGTATATACAGTATAGGCATAATATGATCAAACTTTCTTGTTCTTGTCAAAAGTCTAGCAGCCACATTTTGTACCAATTGTAATCTTTTAATGCTAGACATAGGGAGACCCGAAAATAATACGTTACAGTAATCGAGACGAGACGTGACGAACGCATGAATAATGATCTCAGCATCGCTGGTGGATGAAATGGAACTAATTTTTGCGATATTACGGAGATGAGAGAAGGCCGTTTTAGTAACACTCTTAATGTGTGACTCAAAGGAGAGAGTTGGGTCGAAGATAATACCCAGATTCTTTACCGAGTCGCCTTGTGTAATTGTTTGGTTGCCAAATGTTAAGGTGGTATTATTAAATAAATGTTGGTGTCTAGCAGGACCGATAATCAGCATTTCCGTTTTCTTGGCATTGAGTTGCAAAAAATTAGTAGACATCCATTGTTTAATTTCATTAAGACACGCCTCCAGCTGACTACAATCCGGCGTGTTGTTCAACTTTAGGGCCATGTAGAGTTGGGTGTCATCAGCATAACAGTGAAAGCTAACACCGTATTTGCGTATGATGTCACCTAGCGGCTGCATGTAGATGCTGAATAGTGCAGGGCCAAAAGCCGAACCCTGTGGAACTCTGCACGTTACCTTAACATACTCCGAGGTCACATTGTTATGGGAATCGCACTGCATCCTGTTAATAAGATAGGACTTAAACCAAGACAAGGCTAAGACTGACATACCAATACATGTATTGATACGTGCTAATAGAATATTATGATCGAGGGTATCGAAAGCAGCGCTAAGATCAAGATCTTCTTCCTTTTCCCCTCAGGCAGGAGACTACGGTCCATCCAGACCCACAACTCTCGCCACCTGAACAGTTGTTCCCCCTCGGCCATCGGACTCACGAACAATAACAAGATCTGATAGCTCAAAATTCCTAGTTTGTGAACCCGTTCTCAAACAATGGCAGTAAAAAATATTCTGATTCTGATTCTGATCTGTTACCTTAGGAAGGTCGAGCCAGACACAGCAGAATTACGGCTACTGTATGTTCACTGCGTTCACAACACTGCAGGGTTTTATGTCCAATTCTGATTTTTTTTGTCAAATCTGATCTTTTTATGTAGTCATGACATCACACGGGGACGGCGTGGCGCTGTTGGGAGAGTGGCCATGCCAGCAACCTGAGGGTTCCTGGTTCAATCCCCAGCTTCTACCAACCTAGTCACGTCCGTTGTGTCCTTGAGCAAGACACTTCACCCTTGCTTCTGATGGGTCGTGGTTAGGGCCTTGCATGGCATCTCCCGCCATCAGTGTGTGAATGTTTGGGTGAATGTGGAAATAGTGTCAAAGCACTTTGATTACCTTGAAGGCAGAAAAGCGCTATACAAGTATAACCCATTTACCATTTACGTCCTTCAGTGTTTACTGAAGTAAACCCGGAAGTAGACATGCTTCTATTCTAGTTGTCTCAGTAGTGGCGCATTTGCTGCATTTTTAAGGATTCTGTTCAACATTTTGTGAAACGCGGAGAAGTTTATGAAAGAAGATGTCTCCTGCGGTTTTGCCTCGATGTCCGCTCTAAAGATCGTGTTGGCTATCGATGGTGGAACATTGATTGACGCGAGTTCCTAAAACATAATTTTCGCCTGTTTCTGCTAATTTGTCAACCAATTTATTTTGTATCCATCTATTTCGGTGAATAATGAGGACGCTTATGATAAGCATCAACGTTATTCTCCATTATGCAACCGGAGCGCGGGAGAATTAACACTGAAGTTGCATCAAGCACATCTGTTTTGACGTGTTTGGTGGATATTTACATGAGCATTAAGCTAGGTTGGCATGCATGCAGCGTCAAAAGTGGCCATGGAGCCACGAAGTCTCACCGGTCTTTTGCTGTTTCGTATCTCTTGTTCTTGTTCTTCTTCCACTTCTGGCTTCTTGATGGGCGAATTTGTAAAATTTTTCGACGCGCATTTAGCAAAACATTACATCACGAGTGGCCGTGCACAGACTCTTCCAAAAGTGTGTTGACTGCTGGGAAGGGCCCCTTGAGGGGAATTCCGACAGTGTCATTGACACTGGGTTAAAGTGTCATTGTCATTAATTAATTCCTCATTGTCAGTGTCATTGTGCTTATGAGACGTTTGGCTGCTGGAAGGGGCCCCTTAAGAAGGATTCCGACAATGTCTTTGAATTTATTCTGACATTGTCATTGTATTTTCCAGTAACAAAATAACTAATTGTTGTTGCTGTTAAATTTGAATACATGACTAGTCGGTGTCAGGGGGGCCCCCTTTTTGCTGGAGGCCCTAGGCCAGTGGTTCTTAACCTGGGTTCGATCGAACCCTAGGGGTTCGTGAGTAGGCCTCAGGGGTTCGGCAGAGCCTCCGCCGCGGAGGTCACACACCCGACTCATCATGTAAATAAAAACTTCTCCCTATCGCCGTATTATGGATACGTCCTGGGCATGACGTTAAATTGCATCCGGCAGTGGAGGCTCCTCTATGGGGTCTTGGGGCACTAGGAGGTTAACCCCTTTACTACTGTTACCCCAGGTGGTCCTTGGCAAAGGCCTAGTACCTGACTGCCCCCTAGCCAGGGATACAGTAAAGACCTCAACGTCTTGGACTCCATGCCACTGGACCCTGACTCGATTCTGTCAAGGATCGTGTGGTGACTGTCTGTGCACCAGTTTCCCCCACGTAAAACAAAGTCACGCACAGGTATCCTCCATAAAGGGATACACCCCTACCAGGAGGATCGTCATACTCGTTCGAGTGACCGCCGATGATGATGATTATGGATACGGCAACAGCCGAAGTCACACTGATTTGCAGGTGTGTAATTTGTTGCAAGTTCATGCACCGTGTTGGTTTTGTTCTTAGAACGAGGTGATGTTCATGTACGGTTCATTTTGTGCACCAGTAAAAAAAAAAAACATATCTGTGTCTTGAATTTGAAATAAAAAACTAAACATTTTATTTTTCGCTAAAGAAGGGTTCGGTGAATGTGCATATGAAACTGGTGGGGTTCGGTACCTCCAACAAGGTTAAGAACCACTGCCCTAGGCAATTGCTCAGTTCACCTACCCTGTTGCAACGGACCTGCCGCTCAGTGTCAATCATAAGAGTCATCTAGAAGTCACAACAAACCGTAGGTTAGAAATGTGTGAATGATACGTTAGCAATGTTAGTTTGTGTAGTAGTGTAGCTAGCTTAGCCTTCTACTGTGACGACAATATCACTGTCTTCCGGCAATCTAAAGAAGGATTTTAAGAAAAACGACTTTTAATGGCGAAGTCGGTGACTACTATTTATGGCAATGAAGGAGACAATGAAACAGTAGTTTCGGAATGTGTGATACGTTAGCAATGTTAGCTGGCTTAGTCTTCTAATGTAAGACAATTCTGTCATCAGAAATAAAGAATGATCTTCCTAAAAACTCATTTTAGTTTACCTACCCGGTTGCAACGGGCCTACCGCTCAGTGTCCTGAGCGTTTTCACCTGTTTCTCGGAACACATGGTCTCCGTGCTAGAGAATGGGAGGTGGTGTCGTGCACGTTCGGGATAGCAAGTTGCAAATTAATGTGTGGAAAACACAGCAGTGGATGTGACACGTTAACAACAGTGTGGAGGGTATTTTTTATTTTTCCTCTAATTGATCATGTGTTCCCAGTCCACCCCTGATATTTGGGCACTTGTCCTAGTAAAGGGTGTGTGGTGATGCCCATTGTATGACACTCGCTGTAAGTTTTTATTTCATCTTGCCAAGAAGAAAACAATCGCATCTCTGGGTCATTTTGCTCCAAGAAGACATCTTGTTTTTCCTCTGCATGAATGATCTCGGTGTCAAAGTAAACAGGAGATATTTGTAGTTACTTCGATGTGAACATGTGCGTATGTACGCCAGTGGGTGAATGTAAATGAAATGAAACTGCATTTAATCAATACCTTTAAAAACAGTATGACTCCAGAATGAAAATCATTTTTATAACTAAAGTTATGCTGATGCAGCAGGAGAGTCTATCATAAGAGTTATCTAGAAGTCACAACAAACCGTAAGTTAGAAATGTTAGTTTGAGTAGTTGTGTAGCTAGCTTGGCCTTCTACTATGACAATGGCATCACTGTCTTCCGGCAATCTAAAGATGGATTTTAAGAAAAACTACTTTTAATGGCGAAGTCGGTGACTACTATCCATGGCAATGAAGGAGACAATAAAACAGTAGTTTAGAAATGTGTGATACGTTAGCAATGTTAGCTAGCTTAGTCTTCTTTTTTTTTTTTTTTTTTTTTTTTTTTTTGTTTGTGTCCTGTCCAGCTTCTCAGGCAAATCATATAGTTGATGTAGATGCCCATGTCGGCTGTTCAGATTTACTTTACAAAAGAGAAGTGTAGGATACTTCTCTTGTTGCCTTATTTGTATTTGACTTTATTAAATGTATTTATATTATCATTTAGTGCAGCCGGGCCGGAGCAGGAGGGGATAGAAAGAGAAAAAAAAAAGAAGACAGAGGGGGAAATTGTGGGGACAAGAGGGGGATTAGACAGAGAGACAAAAACAACAACAGCAAACAACAACAACAACAACAATAGAGCAACATCAGCAAATATGACATGTACAAATATGATGGTAAAAGTAATAGCAAATAAGCAGTTAGCGAAAAATAAAAAATAATACAGAAATGACAATGAGCATTATTACACTACAAATGGGTCAATACAAATACCAATAGAAATAGCGCTATTGATAATGAACAATACCAATAATTTACCTTTATTATCAACAATACAGTTGTTTAAATGCAACAATACATATACGTAATCATAACTTGAGATACGAAAGAATGCAGAAAAATGGAGGGGGAGAAAGAGAAGCAACCTACATTAACCTTGTAGATTGTTATAGTCACAATAGGTTAAGCTTTGTCAGTGTGCCATGTGTTACACCCAGTTTACCCTAGGGCAACAACGTTAATATATGTTTGATGAAACGTGATTATGTGCATGAGTGTAAGTATGCATATGTACTTGTATATGTACAGAATGTGTATATGTGTTTGTGCAATGAATGTATATGTACAGAATGTGTATATGTGTTTGTACAGTGAATGTATATGTACAGTATGTGTATGTGTATGTTTGTATATTGAATGTGCGTGTGGATGTACGAACATTAGGTAGGTAAATATGTACTGTATTTGTGTATGTATGTGGGAGCGTAGGTACCTATGTACGTATGTGAGCATATGTGAATTTGCATGTACAATACATTCGACTCCCAGAGTGCGTGGGAGCCAGAGCACGGCCCCATCACCCCCGAGAGCCCAACCCACAAACAGGAGGCGTGGTGCCCAGGGAACCAGGGACCACCGCCCCCACGCAGCCAAGCCGGCCAGCGACAGGAACCCCAGAGCCCGACCCACCGTACCGCCCACAAGGGCCAGCAGCAGGCCGCAGACAGACGCACCCGGCAGAGGACAGGGCACGAGAAAAGCAGGGGACAGCCAGACCCCAAGCCAGCGAGAGACCACACCCCACACGGGCAGAAAGGCGAGACGCCCCGCCCGAGGGACCCAGAGACTCCCCGCAACCGGACGGGAAGACCCCCACCGGCAACCGGGCCCCCACGAGCCCACCCCCCACCCCCGGAGAGCGCGGCGAGGCCAGCCCCCGGCCACCCCACCCAAACCGGCCGCCGCAGGACCACCCAGGCACAGGGCCTCGGGAACCACCCACCCCACCCGCAGGGACCCCAACGATGGAGATGGAACAACCAGCAACCGCCCCGCCGAGCCCCCCCCCTGAGGGAGGGGAAAATTAAAAAATAATATCAATAAAATATATTAAAAAATAAATAAATAAATTAATTAATTAATTAATAATAAAAAAAAGAATTAAAAGAAGATCACAGACATGCTGACAAACAAGGTCACTACCCCAGCAACTGGCCGACTCGCAGCACCTCGGAATACCTTGCAGCACCAAGCTACCACAATAGACGCAGGGACTAGGCCCAACAGGCCCCAACCAAGACGGGCACCCGGAAGGGATGGACAGCGGGACCCAGGAGCTCCAGACACGCAGTTCGGATGCAGTACCCTGAGGCGTCGACCCCCGTCTGACAGGCAGGCCCAGAGCGTACCCCCAGAAATATACATACATACATACATATATACATACACATACACACATACATGTATACATACCCACACATACACATATATACATATACATACACATATGTACACATACACATATATAAACATACATACATACACACACATATACATACATATACACAGTTCGTCAGCCCCGACAGCCATCACGCGCGCGCGCTGCCACCAGTCACGACATCAGCCACACCCCTGCACCAGACCCAGCAGCCACGGGCGCCCACACCACAAACAAACGGCAGCAGAAACAGCAGCCGCAATAACCCCAGACAGCCAGCACCAGCCAATCAAATCAAAGCGATCAAAAAAAAACTGCGACCAGCAACCACACGCCACCAGGACCACGGAGACCAGTCGGCGCCAGCCCGCCAGTCAGCCCGAACGCCAACACGCAAACAAGAGACACCAACAACCCCCCCAACCAAAAGGCCCCCCACCCCAACCCAAACCCGCACAAACACACCACCGCCCAAACAACCGAGACACAGCATCCAGACCAGACACGGGGGCTGCGCCGCCACCACACCAAGTCACCAACAGAGACCCCACAGCGCAAGGTCGGGCCACACGGGCACGGACCCCACCCAACAGGAAGTGAGACCCGCGCGACGCCACACACAAATAAATAATAAGATTTAAAAAAAATAAAAAATAAAATTTAAAAAATAAAATAAAATAAAAATAAGTAAATAATAAAAATAAAAATAATAAATACATTAAAAATAAAAAAATATATATAACAATAATAAATGAATAAAAGCCTGGCAGGCCACCAGACCGCAGTCCCCGCCGGCCGACGAGGCAATGAGGGGTGTGCCGAACCCCAAACCCCCCATGCATGTGTACAAGGCCCCCAGAGTGTCTACTGTGTAGTTAAAATTAGGAGGTCAGCCGTTACAGCTAGCTTAGTCTTCTAATGTAAGACAATGCTGGCACTTGTCCTAGTAAATGGTGTGATGATGGTATGACACACACTGTAGATAGTACAACAATCTGTACTGACTGAAAAACATGAATAATCATATTACATTAGCTGTAAAGTATTAGCCCACATTTCATGTTTTGTTGTTAGACTGTAGCTGTATGGTGATGTGCTGCATGTATCATTATCAATATTATAGTGACTTACTCGATGGACTGTTGTCCGCTTGGGTAAGAACACAATTTATTTCGGCATAGTTTAGCTCTAAGTACCACATTTGCACCTTCAAGTTCCGCCGACCCACTCTCGGCTTCTGTCTGCTCCAAAGTTTTACCCTCTCTTTTGTGCTTGCTTCTTTATTCAGGTTCAAAAAGATAAGGTTGTAAATCTTTATTTGTCCAAAAATAGTCACTTTCGTTGTCTATCACCAAGACTGCCATGATTAGAACAGACTTTTGTTTCCGGAAGTAGGAACACGCATTTGTTGCCTGAAGTCGGAAGTGAGGAAATAAATGTGCTAAGGAAAGAAGCTCCAGTATTGCTTAAAATGACTTAAATATTGTAAATATTACATATTGTTATGAACATGTCTATTACTACATTATATAAATACTTGCAAAACGTTGATGGAGGGTTTTTAAGTTGTTTTGGAGGGCTTTGAAGGGTAAAATGGTCACTTCCATTCGCCGCATCTTGGTAGCATTTTTTATTATCCATTATACCCCTTGGAAAAATAAACAAAAAAACCTGTGTTCTTGGTTTTTTTAAGGATTGTGAACGATAAGCAAAATTAAAAAATAAGTGCAGTTACCCTTTAAGTGCGCCTTATAGTCTGAAAAATACGACACTCGCACAACCATTAGCTTTGTTTGTTGTGACTTAAAGATAGTGATTTGGAGAAGTTTAGCAAGTAAAGTTATCTATCATTGAATGTATATCGTAACAATAACATGACTGCAAATTGTGCTACTCTGGGACTGCTTTTGAAAATGTACACCTGCTCCCTGCATGTACGTGTGGAAGGGACAGCAGGTAGTGACAAGTCTGAAAGCCAAACTCATTTCTTGGGTTGACAAGCAAATTTTATTCAATATAATGTGAAATAGTGAAACATACTGATATTTGGAAATTATATGTTCTGTTTAGGGCAGCACGGTGGAGAAGGGGTTAGTGCATCTGCCTCACAATACGAAGGTCCTGAGTAGTCTTGGGTTCAATCACAGGCTCGGGATCTTTCTGTGTGGAGTTTGCATGTTCTCCCCGTGACTGCGTGGGTTCCCTCCGGGTACTCCGGCTTCCTCCCACTTCCAAAGACATGCACCTGGGGATAGGTTGATTGGAAACACTAAATTGGCCCTAGTGTGTGGATGTGAGTGTGAATGTTGTCTGTCTATCTGTGTTGGCCCTGCGATGAGGTGGCAACTTGTCCAGGGTGTACCCCGCCTTCCGCCCGATTGTAGCTGAGATAGGCTCCAGCGCCCCCCGCGACCCCAAAGGGAATAAGTGGTAGAAAATGGATGGATGGATGGATGTTCTGTTTAAACCACAAACTCATTGGCTTTGTGGTTAGAGTGTCCGCCCTGAGATCGGTAGGTCGTGAATTCAAACCCCGACCGAGTCATACCAAAGACTATAAAAATGGGACCCATTGGGGGTTAAAGTGTGTGTGTGACTATCAGTGGTACTTTTACTTTAACTTTAAAACGGTGCTATCTAGCTAGCTCGTACTCTTGTTTTACGATGTCCTCAGTTACGCTTTGTGGTACAGATTCAATCCCATAAACAATTATTACTGTACAACCGAAAAAGACAACTATTTCCATGCAACAATAATTTTTAAGAGGAGTATTATGTAGGCAAAGTAATACATTGTCGCACTCTCTACACTCACTTTTGTTCTTTTTACAGTAGGCAGAGAGATCCCCTGGGATTCTAGACCGATGGCAGCATAATAAAGAAGATCCAGGACATGCCCGAGTCAGCCCTGACTATAGGCTTTATTAAAAAGGCACATTTTAAATCTACTTCTGATAAAAGAGAGGGTGTTTTACCCTAAGAGTGAATCAGAAAGATTGTTCCACAAGAAAGAAGCCGTCTCTCTGAAAACTTTACCTCCCATTCTATTTTCAAGATTCTTCTGACCCAGAAAAAGGAGTCTTGGATGTTTAGGTACTGGTGGTGGTCGAAACATAAACCTGGCGGTGGGAGGAGTTTATAGGCAATGCAGCATGATGTTTGGCAAGCTTCGAAGAGGTTCTGGAAAGTTGTCTAACAACTCTGTCATGACCCAGTGCCAGGTGTTAGTAGCGCCAGCTGCGCAGTGCCCTCGGTGTGGTCATTGGGCCATACCAGTTGTTCATTTCTAATCAAGCCTCTTACATAACCGCTCTCGCTGTTCAGTCGGTCTGGGAGTTCTGTTCTCTCCACGCGACAGTTGCGTTTTCTGGTTTTCCTCACTTAATGACTGTCTTGCTGTTCACCCTTGGCGACTGTTTATGTTTTGGCCTAACGCTACGTTGCATTTAAGTTTTTGTATGTTTGCCTACAAATTAAAAGGCTCTTACCTGTACGCTGCTGCTGACACTGCCTGTCCTTCTGCACCTTGAGAACTCAACCATCACTCCAATGCGACCAGAACGCAACAGACTCAGAAAGGGGGGACCAGGCTTGCTGACCTCAACTGAGGATATAATCAAGCGGTGGAAGGGATACTTCAAGACCCTTCTCATCCACATGTGCTTTGTAGACTTGGAAAGACATCCGACCGTGTCCCTTGCAGTGTCTTGTGGAAGGTGTTCCGGGAGTTTGGGTTTCGTTGCACACTAATACATGACATTTGATCCCTTCTACCACTGGAGAAGGAGCCTGATTCACATGACCACCAGTAAGTCGAGCCAGTTCACACTCAACTTTGACCTCTGTCTGCTAAGGCTGCCCTTTGTCACCGGTTCTATTAATTTTATAGACATTTTTAGGAGCAGCTTAAGTGTTGATAGGGATGAAGACCAAAACCTGGTTCCGAAACAAAATTTCATAAAAATATAAAGGCATATATAGTTTTTTTAAATTGCATGTTTTCTCATTTTTAAGTACTAGTTCGGGCACAGTTTAAGCACCAACACAGTTTTTAAAATACAGATTTGATATCAGAATTGGTTAAAATGTAAATGATGGCCATTCCTAGGGGTTGTAGAATCTTGTCTCTGGTATTTGAATGATGTGAACTTTTGATAGTCAGGTTTTAATAATGCTTTCAGACAGGCTGACTATATCTCTTGTTGTGTATCAAAGATAGAATGGTCTGTACTAGGGCAAATCAATGAATTAACTCCAAAATTTTGTAAATATTTTACTTTTACAACAGTAAACACCGGAGATAATGAAAGATTCGGTATCAATGCATACATTTTAATAAAACTTGTGGTATAGCCTGATTGTGTACACCCCAATTGTTAGAATTAAGGGATCAAGTGGCAACACAAATTCATGCCCATCAGTGTTGGTGCAAGGAATTTTCAAAATGGGGTCCCAGGGACCCCATCAAGTCAACCACAGGGTCCCACAGTACATTTTTGGGGTCCCACTTTTTTGTAACAGTTTTGAAAACAAATAATAAATGTATGCATTATTCTGTTATATCTCCCATTCTATATTGTGTTTTGGAAAAAGGTTGTCATAAACGTTACTAAATTCATTAAAAAAAGAAGGCAAAAGAAAACACATTTTTATGCATATATATTCAGTTTTAAACATTCATTCGCTTTCTACTTTCCTTCACGGATCTAAACTTTACCGGTGCCGGTATTTTTTTCTATATTTTCATTCAATAAGTGTATTTATTTCAGTATAACAATGTAAAACGTTTTTTGCTTTGGTCATGAAATGATGATAATGGTGTGCCAGGGTATACATGCACATGACACATTTAATTTAGTATTCTCACCTGTATGTAGAGCATCAGTCCTTTAACAACCGCCACATCTACACTTTCATGGCAAATAATGCGAACAGACATAGAATTTGGCAAGTTAGTTTCAATGTAATTTAATACAGTGGCACTCAATGCCTCTAGCATTTCATCTCTGGCTTCATGATGGCCATAAGATGTGTGTTTCATTTTAGGAATGTCAATTTGTGGGGTGAAATCGACGGCCTCGTCGTTCCGACCCAAGAGCAGAACTGCAGGGAGGGCGTTACCCCCGACATTAAATCGGCCCTGGAGGGAACGTCTCCCCTGCGCTCCTAGACCACGGTCTGGGAGCAGACAAGCAGGGAAGGTGTAACATGATGTTTCTTGGTGCCTGGTGAGGCTGGATCTTTGAAAATCAGTGCACACGGACGTAAAGGTGTTCTTTTAATTAGTCCGTTTACATGGCGTGCAAAACATCATTCCATGGTCATAAGTGAGACATTTGCTGAAAAGTGGCTCCCGAAGCCACTTTTCATTGAAGCTTCGGTAAAATGACTGTTTTGTTGTTTGTGGTTACCCATAGGAAGAACCATGCCGAGCTGCATGAAGAACTTGGCTTTAATTAAGACTTTGGGAGGACAGCAATTATACATACGCACTGCATGAGAGAGTGGTGACAACTGATTCCCTATTGTGCACACCCTGGTGGTGTGTTCAAAAACTACATTAACAAAACAGTCAACACCATACTTGCCAACCCTCCCGGATTTTACGGGAGACTCCCAAAATTCAGCGCCTCTCCCGAAAACCTCCCGGGACAAATTTTCTCCCGAAAATCTCCCGAAATTCAGGCGGAGCTGGAGGCCACGACGCCTCCAGCTCCATGCAGACCTGAGTGACGTGTCGACAGCCTGTTTTCACGTCCGCTTTCACACAATATAAACAGCGTGCCTGCCCAATCACGTTATAACTGTAGAATGATGGAGGGCGAGTTCTTGGTTTCTTATGTGGGTTTTTTGTTAGGCAGTTTCATTAACGTCCTCCCAGCGCGGCAACAACACACAACAACAGCAGTCACGTTTTTGTATACCGTAAACAGCAATGTTGTGACACTCTTAAACAGGACAATACTGCCATCTACTGTGCATGCATATGTGACAATAACATCTACGGCTTTTAGATAGTGCAGTGCACAACTGCGCACACAACAAGGAGACGAAGCAAAATGCATCATCAGAGAGGGTGTTCAGCATGGTTAGAAAAATAGTGACAGAGAATAGAACAAGGATGGACAATTCAACCCTTAACTCAACAATGAGTAGATGAGTGTTATGTGTGTGTATGTGTGTAAATAAATGAACACTGAAATTCAAGTATTTATCTTATTTATATATATATATATATATATATAGCTAGAATTCACTGAAAGTCAAGTATTTCTTATAAAATGATTCCCGGGCGTGGCCACCGCTGCTGTTCACTGCTCCCCTCACCTCCCAGGGGGTGATCAAGGGTGATGGGTCAAATGCAGAGAATAATTTTGCCACACCTAGTGTGTGTGTGACAATCATTGGCACTTTAACTTAACTTAATATACATATATGAAATACTTGACTTGGTGAATTCTAGCTGTAAATATACTCCTCCCCTCTTAACCACGCCCCCGCCCTAACCACGCCCCCGCCCCACCCCCAACCACCTCCCCCCCCTCCCGAAATCGGAGGTCTCAAGGTTGGCAAGTATGGCATACTTGCCAACCTTGAGACCTCCGATTTCGGGAGGTGGAGGGTGGCGGGGGGCGTGGTCAGGGGCGGGGTGGGGCGTGGTTGGGGGCGTGGTTAAGAGGGGAGGAGTATATTTACAGCTAGAATTCACCAAGTCAAGTATTTCACACATATATATATATATATATATATATATATATATATATATATATATATATATATATATAAGAAATACTTGACTTTCAGTGAATTCTAGCTATATATATATATATATATATATATATATATATAAAAGACATTTTCAGTGTTCATTTAGTTACACATATACACACACATAACACTCATCTACTCAATGTTGAGTTAAGGGTTGAATTGTTCATCCTTGTTCTATTCTCTGTCACTATTTTTCTAACCATGCTGAACACCCTCTTTGATGATGCATTCCGCTTCGTCTCCTTGTTGTGTGCGCAGTTGTGCACTGCACTCTCTAAAAGCCGTATATGTTATTGTCACAAATGCATGTACACTAGATGGCAGTATTGTCCTGTTTAAGAGTGTCACAACATTGCTGTTTACGGCAGACGAACTGCTTTACGGTAGACAAAACGTGACTGCTGTTGTTGTGTGTTGTTGCCGCGCTGGGAGGACGTTAATGAAACTGCCTAACAATAAACCTGGAGGGGGCGTGGCCTACAGCTCCACCAGAATTTCGGGAGATTTTCGGGAGAAAATTTGTCCCGGGACGTTTTCGGGAGAGGCGCTGAATTTCGGGAGTCTCCCGGAAAATCCGGGAGGGTTGGCAAGTATGAAGTATGGTCAACACGTGCAGGTCGAGTTTGTAGACCCGATCCAAAGTATGTGCATTAAGAAAATAAAAATGCACGTGTGATTTATTTTGAGAGAGATAGTATTTTTTTACTAGTCGTTCTGTGATGGGTTTATATATTTCATACAGATAGTGAATTGTTTGTACTAACCCTACACAGTTAAGATATTTCATCTCAGTTACATTTAGATATTAATTTCACTTATCTTATTTTGTTTTTTCAAGAAGGACTCTACACTAATAGGGAAGGATGTAGCTCATTTGGTAAAGTGACTTGTTTTCTTGTTGTAGTTTTCAAACACACCATCAGGGTGTGCACAATAGGGATTCAGTTGTTACCATTATCTCATGTACAATCGCTGTCCTCCCAAAGTCTTAATTAAAGCCAAGTTCTTCATGCAGCTCGGCATGGTTCTTCCTACGGGTAACCACAAACAACAACACTTCGCTTCTTGGGTTTATTGCTCGTCATGATGAAAACAATAACACGCGGGAAGTCTTGATACTGGAAATGCAGTATTTGTGACCGATAAAACTTTCGGCGAATCAAAATTTAAGAAATTGTACTGGAAAGTTAATTACTTTGTAAGTTAAAGTACCAATGATTGTCACACACACACTCGGTGTAGTGAGATTATCCTCTGCATTTGACCCATCACCCTCACCCCCTGGGAGGTGAGGGGACCAGTGAATATCAGCGGTGGCCACGCCCGGGAATCATTTTTGGTGATTTAACCCCCAATTCCAACCCTTGATGCTGAGTGCCAAGCAGGGAGGTAATGGGTCTCATTAGTCTTTGGTATGACTCGGCTGGGGTTTGAACTCACGACCTACCGATCTCAGGGTGGACCCTCTAATCTCTAGGCCACTGTAGTCTACAGATAAAAACGCAATAACGGACATTTTTTGACTTGGCAAATATGAACAAAACAAAACACTGGCGGAAAGGAATAATCGATTTAAAAAAAAGAAAGTAATCCAGTGTTTTTACCCGGAGAAGGCAGGGTCGGTAAAACAAAAATATATATATCCGCATACTGGGGACGCGCAGACTTCCAGAAATGCGTAAAAAGACACAAAGTGCGTTAAAGCCAACAGTGCCCATAATGGTCTGTCTGACCAGTTTTTCCCCCAATGGTGCTTTTAGGGTTTTTTTGGTTCCCTTTTAGAGAATTTTAAGAGGTGTATGTATTTACTATCTGCCAACCTTCAGTATAACCCATAATTAATAGTTAGATTTTCAAGCGCAGCATAAATGTCAGCAATCAGTGAAGCTGGGGAAACAAGGTCAATCATTTATAGTTAAAGCACAACCCTTTCTACCTGATTATGTCATAGCATACTAGGCTAAAAGACATCGCTTCTCTAACATAAAACAATGTAAGCTCTGTACAAGAGCCTGTAAAGGACTGTATGTTACCTTGGGGGGATGCTATACTTATTCACTATTTACCCAATAAATCTAGTCTAGGAAAGAGTGAGAGGAGACAACTTATATAGTTGAACAATTTACTATATACCAAATAAACATACAATAACCAGACAATAAATAACACATTAATTACACTCATACACTCATCCCCACTCACACGCTACCTCCCCAATAGAACCTCGCGCACTAAACCAATTACACAACACACACACACACACAGTTCAACCTAGGCCCCTTGGCTGGGCCGGAAGATAGTCTGTTGTGGTCCTGCTGAATCGTTGGTGCACGTAGGGGTGGGGTGGGGTGAGTTGCAACTGCTGGATACCGTTGGAGAGGGGGGACACCTCCCGTTGTAGAGAAGAGAAGGGGGGGGGGGGGGTGCACGGCCGTGCTTCCTCTTAGCTCGCCTCACGAGTCCAGTCTGGAGCGAGAGTAGAATCAGCCTCGTCCTGGGTCACCTCTCTGTCGACTAGTCCTTGAGCGCGTGCAATTAACACTCGAACCTCGTGCTGTCCACGTCCCTCGCAGCAATGTAGCCACGATAGCACACAACTAAACTCTCTACAATGTTCCCGCACTCGTTCTCCAAATAGTAAACAGTCACAGGGGAGAGTGTCTCTTCAATAAACTTAATCCAAACGTGACTAAACCTGGCGTTCGTGAAGTCACTGTGCAGCAAACAAACACACGTACGAGCTGCGGTTAGCTGACTAGCAGTTAGCATGCGCTTCACCTCCACTGGCAACATAAAGCGCCCAAATGTCCTTAAAGGGGAACATTATCACCAGACCTATGTAAGCGTCAATATATACCTTGATGTTGCAGAAAAAAGACCATATATTTTTTTAACCGATTTCCGAACTCTAAATGAGTGAATTTTGGCGAATTAAACGCCTTTCTATTATTCGCTCTCGGAGCGTTGTGACGTCACATCGGGAAGCAATCGGACATTTTCTCACTTTCGTCGGTGTGTTGTCGGAGGGTGTAACAACACGAACAGGGACGGATTCAAGTTGCACCAGTGGCCCAAAGATGCGAAAGTGGCAAGAAATTGGACGGAATTTGTTCAAAATACAAGGGTGTGGGGAAAGCTGACGAAATGGTCAGTCGTTTGTTCCGCACACTTTACCGACATGAGCTATGCTACGACAGAGATGGCAAGAATGTGTGGATATCCTGCGACACTCAAAGCAGATGCATTTCCAACGATAAAGTCAAGGAAATCTGCCGCCAGACCCCCATTGAATCTGCCGAAGTGTGTGAGCTATTCAAGGACAAAGGGCCTCGATAGCACGGCAAGCAATGGCGGCAGTTTGTTCCCGCAGACGAGCGAGCTAAACCCCCTGGATGTCTTGGCTCACACCGCTTCTACCGTCCCTTATGCCACCGAAGATGATCAAGAGAAGAATATCGACCCTAGCTTCCCTGGCCTGCTGACATCAACTCCAAAACTGGACAGATCAGCTTTCAGGAAAAGAGAGCGGATGAGGGTATGTCTACAGAATATATTAATTGATGAAAACTTTTTTCATTACTCGCGGTTTTACGTAAATTATTATACATAAACTGTGTTTACCAATAATTTAGCTTAAAAACATTTATTTTTTTCAATCATTCAAGTACATTCGGGTAGTCTTGTGTAATGCAGTATTTTGTGTCTATTTAGGTATGGTTAACCTGAGTGCTGAAATCGTGGAAAAATATATGTTCTTAGCGTGCCTGAAATGGGCTGTCTGCACTCTCAAAGTGCATGTTGTTGCCAAATGTATTTCATATGCTGTAAACCTAGTTCATAGCAATGGTTAAACAACTTAAAGAAAAACATTTACCTCCCCAAATGACACATATGAAATGGAAACAAATAATAATAATAATTAGTCCCTTAACAGAAATCATCTATCTGTAGAACTAAAAGGGACAACTTACACAAGTATGAAAACCTTCAGAACAGCCGCCCCCTGATTTATGTGAAGGAAATCAGTTATACTAATGAAGATTTGATATACGGGTTGAGGGGAGTCGGGTCAGAGTATGGGGGGAGCTCGATTAAGGCGAGCCACTGGTCGATAAATAATAATGATAAATGGGTTATACTTGTATAGCGCTTTTCTACCTTCAAGGTAGTCAAAGCGCTTTGACAGTATTTCCCCATTCACCCACACATTCACACACTGATGGCGGGAGCTGCCATGCAAGGCGCTAACCAGCACCCATCAGGAGCAAGGGTAAAGTGTCTTGCCCAAGGACACAACGGACGTGACTAGGATGGTAGAAGGTGGGGATTGAACCCCAGTAACCAGCAACCCTCCAATTGCTGGCACGGCCACTCTACCAACTTCGCCACGCCGTCCCGGTAGGTTCTCTGGCCAGTGTCCACTATCGTTGAGCGAACTCCTCCCCACTCGGCCCAGGAGCCAATGCGCTCTGGGTAGCGCTGGATCCACTATCATGACTGAAGTGCCCACCTCCAAGTTACTGCGCTCTCTGTGCCACTTGCCACTTGCGACGGCCTTGCATGCTGGGGAGATACTCGGAGGTGTACCTCCTCCAAAACTGGTCAACTATGGCCTGACTGTACTTCCAGGTATGATCACTGACGTCATCCGTTGAAGCATAGGCAGCGAGTAGAAGAGCCGTGTCTGGCCGCCCCATGAGGAGAGAGTTGGGCGTGATTGGATCGAGGTCAGCCAGGTCGCTACTTGCATATCCCAGTGGTTTGGAATTCAGGATCGCTTCCACTTCGACTAACACAGTTGCGAAGACTTCAGCTTTCGGAACCTGTGTTCCAAGGGCAAAGTTAAGAGCCGCCTTTACCGACCTGACCTCCCTCTCCCAGACTCCACCGAAGTGAGGGGCGCCAGGTGGGTTGTACTGGAAGTCGACTTGAAGAGGGGCTAGTTGCTTCTTAAGCTCCTCTGTCATGTCCCTGTAATTCTTCTTCAGCTCAGCTTCCCCACCATGGAAGTTGGTCCCGTTGTCAGACAGGAGGACACGGGGACACCATCTCATTCCAGTGAAGCGACGGAAGGACATAAGAATGCTGGCTGCTGACAGATCAGCCAACACCCCTAGATGAATGGCATTCGAGGTGAGGCATTTAAAGACGATGCCCCATCGCTTTGCTGTTGCACGTCCAACTTCGGCCCGGACAGAGAAGGGCCCGAAGCAATCCATGCCCGTGTGATGGAAGGGCACCTTGTTGAGCTGGAGACGGCCCGCAGGTAGGTCGGACATCATCGGTATGACCGGCCTGGCTCTTAACTTGCGGCACTCTAGGCACCTGCCCTGGTAGCGACGCACCGCCTCCTGGCCGCGGAGTGTCCGATGCCTCCTCCTAAGCTCAGCAAAGAGCCTCTCCGACCCAGGGTGAAGCAATTTGGCATCATGTTGAAGGATCACCAGGTCGGTCACTGGGTGCTTCTGTGGCAGCAAAATGGGGTGCTTGGTATCCTCAGTTAGAGCCTGAGCCCTTCGCAGACGACCTCCGACACGTAAAATGCCTTTCTCATCCAACTCGGGGGCCAGCTGTCTCAGCCGACTGTCATGGGGTAGCTCTACCTTCCGCTCCATGCACACCATCTCTGCAGCACCATGACTTCTGCAGCGGCGTAGTCATCGGCAGTAAGGGGGGGGGTCTCGTCTTTCATGTTAGAGTTCTGATGGCGAAAGGTCAGCTCTTGGAGCTCCTCAATTGTTTTGCAGTCCTCAATGTTTGGCCCATCAGGAACTGCTTGCTCTTGCAGGCCCGTGAGGCGACAGAAGATGGACTTTCGAAGTTCCACCTCCACTTCTGTGGGCTCCGGGTTTGAGGGACGGGGCCACTCTGACTCTGGCTTGGTGAGATACCTAGGTCCCTGGTGGAAGAAATTGGGGAGAGCTAGATGCTTGAGGGTCGTGCCCCTGGTGATAACGTCAGCAGGATTGACATCTGTCGCCACGTATCGCCAGCAGGTAGATCCAACGAGGTCTTGTATCTCTGTGAGCCGAGTTCCTACAAAGACCTTGTACTTGCATGAGTTTGTATGGATGCACTGGAGAACTGGTAGAGTCAGACCACATTGACACTTCATGCTCTTCCAGTCGTAGCTCCTCCTGTAACAGTCGGCCCATCTGGGCCCCGCTGACCGCGGCACATAGCTCAAGACGAGGCATTGACTGCAACTTCTTTGGCGCGACTCTGCTCCGTGCAAGGGCAAAGGACACATGGATCGTGCCGTCAGGCTCTACAGCACGCAGGTACGCCACTGCACCGTAGGCCAGCTCGGATGCATCATAGAAGACATGCAGTGAGACTTGGCTGTCCGTCCAACTCACCCCGGGGGAAAAGTAGCTTCTGGGAAGCTCAATCTTTTTTTAGGGTGGGAAGCTCCTCTTCCCACTCGGACCATCTAGCTCCGAGTATCTCTGGGAGGGGGTCGTCCCATCCCCTCTTCTCAGTCCACAACTCCCTCACCAACACCTTACAACTCCCTCACCAACACCTTAGCTCGGGTGGTGAATGCATTGATGTACCCGAGAGGGTTGTACTGACTCGCGAGGGTCCGGTAGATCGCCCGCATAGTGATGTAGCGACGGGGGCTCAATCTCTTTGTACCGGCAGCACAGCTTGTCCGATTTGAAGCTCCAGAGGAGGCCCAGCGTCATCTCATGCACGTCGTCGCTTGACTGAGTGACGCAGGTCTCACTGCTGTCTGACTTTGCCTCAGCTGGGAGGTCCTTTAAAACGTTTGGGTCATTGCTCGCCCACTGGCAGGCGTCGAAGCCAGCGGTAGCCAGGTGGGTGCGCAGGTTGTGGACCAGACGACGTGCCTCCTCCAGGGTCTAAGTGCTGTGGAGGCAGTTATCTACATAAAAACAGTGAAGGACAACGTCAGCTACCCCCTCGGGTACGGCTCCTTCTGCCACATGGGCCTGCAGGGCGTATGTCGCACAGCACGGGCTGAAGGTTGTCCCAAAGGGAAGCACTTCCCACTGGTAAGTAGAGGGAGGCTCGTCTGGGTTTTCTCGCCACACAAACCTCAAAAGCGGCTTGTCCTCGTCCAGCAGCAGGACCTGATGAAACATTCTTTTTACGTCACCACTGATTGCGATCTGCCGCTGGCGGAAGCGCACCATGACTCCGAGTAGGGAGCGGGTCAGAGTCGGACCAGGAAGAAGGTGCTTGTTCAGGTTCTGTTCGCGGACTTGAAAGCTACAATTGAACACAACCCGATTCTTGCCGTTGTGTTTCACGTTGTGATGTGGGAGGTACCAGGACTCGGTACTAGCTTCCTCCTCCTCGGGTTCCAGCTTCTTGACCAGCCCTGACTCAAACAGCTTCCTCATCTCTTCAGAGTAAGGAGCTGCCGTCTCCGGGTCCTTACTCAACCTTTTCTCTGTGCTTCGCAGACAGGGCATGGCTACCTCATGAGAGACGCGGAAGGTTGGCATAGGTTCCTTACGCAGTAGCGGTGTGGCATACCGGAGGATGCCGCTCGTCTCCACACGTCGGGTATTCTCCTTTAGAAGGACCATGGCTATCTGATCTTCCTTGGAGCGCATATGATGCTTTTCATTCTTGAAAGGAGTAACATCCAGTTGCCATAATTTACAGACATTGTCTAGGAGAACCCCATCGTCGTGCTCGGCCCCGAGGAAGTGCATTCAGGTCTGGCTGGGATTAGCACTCTTCGGGTTGATACGGCCTTGGAGAGTCCAACCAAGTGGGGTGTCCAGGGAGACGGGGCAGCCACGTGGGCCTGGAAGGATGCGCCTTGGGAGGGTCAGCCTTGCTTGATCGGACCCGAGTAGGATGGTCGGTACCACTTCCTCTTCTTGATCAAGACTCAACTCTAGCAGATGGGGGTACTTCGCCTTGAGCGCCTTCATTGGGTAGCCATAGGTCGAAAGGCTCACGTCAGCCGCGGTGAACACATCGCGCGGGGGGTGCACTTCTCCTGTTCGCCCCTTTGCCATGATCTCCAGGGACACTATCTCACCCGCGGCTTGGGTCAGATGGTGAGGATATTCATCTGATGCGGATGACCTTTAAACCCGAGGGCGGTGGCTGCCTCCTTCATCTAGATAGTGCACTCTGCACCGTCATCAATGATTGCATAGGTCGACATCTCCCTCCCGTCATGGCGTAGGACGACCGGCACCATCTTAAGTAACACTCGAGGGTTGTTACCACGGACTAGGTACGACCCTCCTGGACCTCACTGGATGGGTCCCGGGGGAACTCTCCGGTCTCTGGCTTGTCGCTTCTGGTGTTGAGGTCGTGGAGGATCGTGAGGTGTATCCTGCCGCATTCCTCAACCCGACAAGGCCTCTTCAGGATGCATTGCTTGGCCATGTGCTCACGGGCGCACCTCCAACACCACTTGTTGTCCTTGATCCACTGTTTCCTCTCTTCAGTGTTCTTCTTCTCAAACTCTGGACAGTGTTCAAGCCAGTGGGGCCCCGTGTAACACGGGCAAGGCGGTTGAAACTTCTTGTCACCCTGCTTGGGGCCTGCCCTCTCACAGTGGGGGGTGTCCCTCTTCTCCTTAGTGTCAGCCCCTGGGATCGCCGTCATCACCCGGACTGACCCTTCCTTCCTCTTAGTTGCTCGATCAGACCGTTTGTGTCCGCCGTACTTCGGCTCAGCTTTCGTAGGGAGACAGATATGTTTCACCTCACTTCTGAGAAAGTCAGATAGCTCCTCCAAGCTGGCTGCTGGCTGGTCGGGATTGAGCTCGTCGTAGTGCCGCCGAAACCTTTCCTCTCTGTGTCTGGGCAGCTTCCTTATGAAGCGCTCCACAGTGGAGCCTGTGTTCAGTTCCCTGGCTCCAGTCGGTCCCTGCAGCTTCAGCATCGTGACCAGAGAGCGGATGCGGAGGGTGTAGTCATCCAGGACTACGTCGGTTCTGATCTCGGGTAACTCCCCGAGAGCTTCAACCTCGTCGAGGATGTGGTCCCATGGACATCCCCAGCGGCAATCTAGCTCGCTGATGCTGTCGGTGTAGGGATTGAGGGACTTGGCGTGGGAGAAGCAAAGTCTCTTTGCTATCGGTAGCATGCAATGGAGATGGAGCGTGAGCCACTTTTGCTGCTCACTGTGGTACGCCTTCGGTTCTCCAGGTACTCCAGGCTCAGCCGCATCTCCCTGTAGTTCTCCCTGCTGTCTTGAGTAAAGAAGGGAACTATGGAGCCAGGCGAGTGAAGAGGAAGCGGGTCATATGATCCTGCATTACGGCGGGCTGATTGCGATGGTGAGGAGGGGGGAGGGGCGTATGGATACTGCACCCTACGATCCAGAAGGGAGTCCAAGCATTCATCAGGCTCCATTTCCTCCTCGTGTGCGCTCTGGGTTTCTGGGTCCAGGGCTCGAGACCTCTTGATGCTCCTCTTCCTTTCCTCTGGCGAGCCAGGCCTTGAGGGCGTTCTCGATATCCGGCTTGGGGGGAGGGTTATGGTTGTCGGGAGAGAGCGAGCTTAGCGAGCTCCAGGCTCTGGACGGCCGCCTCCTCTAGTGCCTCCGCAGTTGCATGGGTTTGCTGCTCCAGGCGCTCCTTGTCAGCGCGGGCCTCTTCATGCAGACGTCCTCTCTGGCACGGGCTTCTTCGCGCAGCTTCTGCTCTTGTAGCTCTCGGCGTTTCTCTCTGGCGAGGGCGTCTTGGCGCTGGTTCTCCTGGTTGTCAATCAACTGCTGGATTAACTTCTCAGAGAGTAGACTCTCAATGCTCGATCGTCCTGAGTGGCTGCTACGGTGACTGCTACGGTGACTACCCGTACGGCTGCTATGGACGCTGCTGTGCCGGCCAGAAGATAGGCGAGACTTTAAGTTGGGGGGCCTGGCTTGAGGATTAGAGTTCTTGAAGAACTCACCCGGATGGAAGGTTCGGGGGTCGGTCCTGTCTAGTGGGGTGGCGGAATCAGGGGGAATTATTTCCTCACCATTCTGTAAGTTGCCACCTCCTGGTGGATCCTCTTTGTGCCGTTCCTCCTCCTCCGCTTCAACTTGGCTGGCGTGGGGATGACTGATGCCAGCAGCAGGCCCTCCTTTCCCTGTCTCTCTTTATCCCTTGGTAGCGTGGAGAAGGGGTGAATACTGGGTTGCATAGTCAAATCTAACTCGGGTGTTTCAATATTGCCCTCCGCCACTTGGGGTGCTTTACTCTCTAAACTACTAGGGCTGTCAGTCTCACCTAGGGTAGTCAAGTGATAGTACTGTAGTCTGGTGGGTAACCTGCGCTCTCTAACAGAGCGTGCTGGTGATTCTGGTTCTGGGGAGGAGCTTAAGGTTCTCTCACTCTCTTTGGACATCCTAACTGATTAGACTCCGGCTCGAAGGACCAAAATGTACGGGAGCCTGTAAAGGACTGTATGTTACCTTGGGGGGGGGGGGATGCTATACTTATTCACTATTTACCCAATTAATCTAGTCTAGGAGAGAGTGAGAGGAGATATCTTATATAGTTGAACAATTTACTATATACCAAATAAACATACAATAACCAGACAATATTTAACACATTAATTACACTCATACACTCATCCCCACTCACACGCTACCTCCCCATTAGAACCTCCCGCACTAAACCAATTACACAACACACAGACACACACAGAGAGAAGGAAAGGGAGGGGGGGGGGGCACGGCCGTGCTTCCTCTTAGCTCGCCTCACGAGTCCAGTCTGGAGCGAGAGAAGAACCAGCCTCGTCCTGGGTCACCTCTCTGTCGACTAGTCCTTGAGCGCGTGCAATTAACACTCGAACCTCGTGCTGTCCACGTCCCTCGCAGCAATGTAGTCACGATAGCACACAACTAAACTTTCTACAATGTTCCCACACTCGCTCTCCAAATAGTAAACAGTCACAGGGGAGAGTGTTTCTTCAATAAACTTAATCCAAACGTGACTAAACCCGGCGTTCCTGAAGTCACTGTGCAGCAAACAAACACACGTACGAGCTGCGGTTAGCTGACTAGCGGTTAGCATGCGCTTCACCTCCACTGGCAACGTGAAGCGCACAAATGTCCTGAAACTTAAACTAGTGCACTTAACTGTCACTTATGACACACTTAAATAGTAATTTTAGAGTAGTTACTTATCCGATCTGCAACTGTGGTGAACTCTATCTCCCGGGTAGTATTACCGATGCTCCATTGCTTGTCAATGCTGGAGTTCTTTTAACACTTTTTTTACCTGCCGGCGGAAACAGAACTGCCGGTAACCATCGCAACCGTAACCATAGCAATGGTTAAACAACTTAAAGAAAAACATTTACCTCCCCAAACAACACATATGAAATAGAAATAAATAATAATTATAATTAGTCCCTTAACAGAAATCATCTATCTGTAGAACTAAAAGGGACAATTTACACAAATATGAAAACCTTCAGAACAAACTCTATAGCGAACAGGTGAATAGAACACCCAGCCTTTTGTTTATTACCAAATAAGCTAAGCAACTGATGGCCACTGGACAGAAACTCTTTTTAGTCTGGTTGTCATGACTTTCATGCCTGTAGCCTGACAGACAGCTGGAGTGTGAAATCTGTGTGCTGCAGGGTTCGGTCTTAAATAATGTTATTTGTCCTTGACCCAGGTGTTCACATCCCTATTATTCAAAACATGCAACATCTTTAAAAACTAAAAAACGCAATTAAATACCTGAAGCTTAACTAAAGTGTGTACAGAAGTTTACGGGACAACTCTTACCTTGATGTTTTGATTCTGGAATAGTTTAAATGGCTTGAGAAATGTGGAAAGCATTCAAACATTTCTATAGGAGTGTTTGGCCCGGTGAGACATGCTCCCACTGCATCTGTGCATGCGTATGAATCCAAGGAATGCAGAAATGTAATTGTGCATTAAAAAAATCTTTCACATGCTGTAAGTACAAACACTGCCTTAAATTACACCATACGTTTGGGTTTTGTCTTTTTATAGTATACCGTATTTTCCGGACCATCGGGCGCACCAGATTATAAAGTGCACTACCGATGAATGGTCTATTTTCAATATTTTTTCATATTTAGGCGCACCAGATTATAGGGCGCATTAAAGGAGTCATATTATTATTTTTCTTTCTAAATGTAAAACACTTCCTTGTGGTCTACATAACATGCAATGGTGGTTCTTTGGTCAAAATGTTGCATAGAATATGTTTTATAGAACATCTTCAAGCCACTTTCTGACAGTCGTTCAGGATGCACCGTTTTGTGGGCGTTCTTATTTACGTGGCTCACCTTCGGCAACGTCTTCTCCCCGTCATCTTTGTTGTAGCGGTGTAGCGTGCAAGGACGGGGGTGGAAGAAGTGTCAAAAGATGGAGCTAATTGTTTTAATGACATTCAGACTTTACTTCAAACAATAACGGAGCAGCATCTCCTCATCCGTAGCTCACGAGTGCAACAACAATGCCGGAAATGTGTCCCGTGAAAAATCGTCCGACCGGAACTCTTTAATAACTAAAGTTTTTTGGGTGATTAATGTAAACTCACTACACCGGTATGTTTTAGCGCTTTCATGGATATAAGTAAGAACTTTACACTACTTTATATTAGAAATGGCAACAGCGGAGGATGAATGTCCCATAACAAGAAGATAGAGAAAAAGAAGAAGCTTATCGACTACGGTGTCGGCAAGGACTACAAAGGCGGACACCTGCAAATTTTCAGGACTTATGCAGATCCCAAATACAGATCAGCAGGTACCAGAAGGTAAGAAAAGTTGCTTTTGCATTATATTGCGAAACAAATCGCCAGATAATGTCTTACCTTATACACACACCATAATAATACTCGTATGTTGAAGCACAGTACAATCCATCAAGGTGCGGCTTCATAGCTTATCAAAGTCATACTAAAACATTTTGATAGATTTGTGTGTGTGTAGTGTTCTATATTTTCAATGGAACATATAAAATGTCTGTAATGAGATGGGGACTTGTCCAGGGTGTACACCGCCTTCCGCCCGAATGCAGCTGAGATAGGCTCCAAAAGGGACAAGCGGTAGAAAATGGATGGATGGACATATAAAATGTTGGTGTTGTTTACTTGAGTCATATTGCAGTCTACACAGATCTCTTATCTCTTATGTTTGACTGCCATCTACTGGTCACCATGTACCAAATAAAATAGCTTTGAGGTCGGTAAGCAAAACCACAATTATTAGGCGCACCAGGTTATAAGGCGTACTGTCGAGTTTTGAGGAAAAAAAAGGATTTTAAGTGCGCCTTATAATCCGGAAAATACGGTACATTTTCACATTACAAACAACCAAATGTCTAATTAGGTTATGTTTTTTTTTTGTGCTGGGAAACTGAAAGTGCCTTCAGGATGCCTTGTGGCACTTGATTTGACATCTTCACATAAATCGATAACCCAATAAATCGTACAATTGGGACCTGATCTACTAAGATTTAAATACCACGCTCAAAAGACTGTGCGCAAACAATACAATTGTGGTGCAGACTGCCTTATTTAAATAAGCTTTTTCGTGTACTATGCAGCTTTCACCATTCAGACACTTGGATCAATTACTGCACATTCATGTAATCATGCTCCACCTGCGGCATTTTGCTCTGTTTTCAAACAAGCACTAGACATGTACAACTTTTTTTCTGGGCCTTTGAGAAGCAGTCCTGCAGTGCATTTACAATAGAGACACACTTTTTTTTTTTTTGCGCGATGAAGTTGCGTTTATGCGAGAGACTGGCACTAACTGCGAGAGCAGATGCAAGAAGTGTTTTTTTTACGTAGGAGATCTGTTAATATATCTTCAAAATAAAAAAAAGTAACTTCCTTAAAAAAACACCAGCAGGCACCTAAAAAAATTTATTCATTTTAACCAGCCCTTTAAGTCATCCGGCAGCTATAAAATTATACAATGAAATTCCTGAATAGGCAATGTATCTACTGTTCAAATACATTGACAAGCAGGCCCGGCCCTAACCAATCTGGCGCCCTGGGCAAGATTTTAGGTGGCGCCCCCCCACATCGGCAGTGAAGTGTATATACTCACAAGAACCCGAATAGCTTTGTCTGTGACCTTTTTTTTTTTTACTTACAACTATACCTAATATATAAAGGGGTGGAAAAGTGACTATTACCTGCAGGGCAAACATGAGCTAACCAGAAGGCAATAACAATGTAAACAAAAAACACCTGCTTAAAAGATCTAATACAAATGTCCCTGAGGAATGTAAGGTGGGAGTACTGTAATTACCTAACGTTACATTATTATTTTCCATAACAATTTAGCCCCCTCCACAATATTAACCCGACGTTAAAACAGAACTAGCTATTTATTGATTAGCAATTGCCGAATCATGTAACATTAGCTTAATGCTAAAAAGCCAGGTTACTATCACATTCTGTAACAGACAAATAATTTCATGTAGGCTAACGTTACCTACCTGCTACCTCTGTCTTTTCTCGTTTCTCCTCCTCTTCTTTTCTCTTTTTTCTTCCCTGGGCACCTGACAGTTTTGGCCGTTTTGACATCTTGTGTTGATTTTTTGATGTGGTGACGTCCAAAAAGAGTCATGATACGGGAAGGGAGGGGGCACACCGTGTGGGGGGAGGAGGGGGGGGCGTAATGTTGTAACAAATAATATTTCTATTAAATAGGCTTTACTTTGCATTTTAATTAACGTGGGATTATTTTTTGTATTTAGAAATAGTACCAACTTTTTTTTATTTATTTATTTTTTTTCTCCAACATTTGTGGCACTGGCGTGGCGCCCCCTAATGGACGGCGCCCTTAGCATTTGCCTATACGGCCTATGTCACGGGCCGGCCCTGTTGACAAGCATACGTAGGACGGAGCTGCAGCGCAATCGCCTCCTTTCTCACGGTTGTGTGTGCATTTGTGTCAATGTGCAGATACATTGCAGTGCTAAATAAAGACACAAAATAGTGCTCGCAGTTGAGTTTTAGTCATGATAAATCACACTGTGTGCTTAACAATTCAATCAACCATTCAAAGTTTACTTATATAGCCCTTAATCACAAATGTCTCAAATGGCTGCACAAGCCACAACGACATCCTTGACTTAGATCCCACTTCAGGGCAAGAAAAAACTCAACCCAATGGAAACAATGTGAAACCCTGGAAAGGACCGCAGATGTGGGGACCCCCGCCTTGGGTCACCGGTGCAATGGATGCCGAGTGGATACGGTTAATAATGTGAGAGTCCAGTCCATAGTGGAGCCAGCAGAGAATCATCTTGCGTGTAGACAAGCCGGGGCGCAGAGACGTTACCAACTGATGACTAAGGGGTGGTCCACCCCGGGTCCCGAGTTCATAATGTGAAAGTCCAGTCCATTGGGAGGCCAGCAGGGAAATCCTCTTGAATGGAGACAAGTCAGCAGCGCAGATACGTCACCAAATGATGCACAGAGGAGTGGTCCACCCAGTGTCCCGACTTGGAACAGCTAGCGCTTCCTCCGTGGCGGCTGATCCTTGGTTACCTGATAACCTCTCAACACAGGAGAGGGGGGCATAGCAGAAAAGAGAGACGGCAGATCAACGGCTCTAAAAAGGAGTCTATTTAAAGGCTAGAGTATACAAATGAGTTTTAAGATGGGACTTAAATGCTTTTACTGAGGTAGCATCTCTAACTGATACCAGTAGGGCATTCTAGAGTACTGGAGCCCCAATAGATAACATTATCTGTTTTGTTGTCAAATGTTAAGGTGGTATTATTAAATAGCAGGACTGATAATCAACATTTTGGTTTTCGTAGCATTAAGATGCAACAAGTTGCTGGACAGTCATTGTTTAATTTAATTTAGAAACACTTCTAGTTGACTACAATCTGGCATGTTGGTCAGCTTTAGGGGCATGTAAAGTTGGGTGTCATCAGCATAACAGTAAAAGCTAACACCATATTTGCGTATGATGTCATCTAGCTGTAACATATAAATGCTGAAGAGTACAGGGACAAGAACCGAACCCACGTTACCTTATTATACTCCGAGGTCACATTGTTATGGGCATACTTGCCAACCTTGAGACCTCCAATTTCGGGGGGTGGGGGGTGGGGGGTGGGTGCGGGGGGCGTGGTTAAGAGGGGAGGAGTATATTTACAGCTAGAATTCACCAAGTCAAGTATTTCATATATATATATACCCCTGCGACCCCGAAGGGAATAAGCGGTAGGAAATGGATGGATGGATGGATGGATATATATATATATATATATATATATATATATATATATATATATATATATATATATATATATATAAATAAAAGAAATACTTGAATTTCAGTGTTCATTTATTTACACATATACACACACATAACACTCATCTACTCATTGTTGAGTTAAGGGTTGAATTGTCCATCCTTGTTCTATTCTCTGTCACTATCTTTCTAACCATGCTGAACACCCTCTCTGATTATGTGTGGCACGCACAAAAGTGCTTTCATCAAATGCACTAGATGGCAGTATTGTCCTGTTTAAGAGTGTCACAACATTGCTGTTTACGGCAGACGGACTGCTTTACTGTAGACGTTCTTTATATTGTGGGAAAGCGGACTCAGGTCCGCATGGAGCTGGAGGGGGCGTGGCCTCCAGCTCCGCCTGAATTTCGGGAGATTTTCGGGAGAAAATTTGTCCCGGGAGGTTTTCGGGAGAGGCGCTGAATTTCGGGAGTCTCCCTGAAAATCCGGGAGGGTTGGCAAGTATGGTTATGGGAGACACACTGCATCCTGTCAGTAAGATAGGAAATAAAACCAAGTAAAGTCTAAGTCTGTTATACCAATACGTGTTTTGATATATTCTAATAGAATGTAATGATCGATGGTATCAAATGCAGCACTAAGATCAAATAGCAACAACATGGATGACGCATCAGCATCCATAGTTAGCAACAGATCATTAGTAATTGTTGCGAGGGCTGTCTCTGTAGAGTAGTTTGCCCTGAAACCGGATTGAAAGGGTTTAACAGAGATTGTTAGATTATAAGTGTTCATTTAGCTGCTGTGCAACAATTGTTTTGAGGATTTCCGAGATAAAGGGAAGGTGGGACACCGGCCGGTAGTTTAACATGAGGTCAGGATTGAGGTTAGGTATTTTGGGCAGAGGATTAATAACCACTTTTTTGAACACTAGGGGAACAATACCAGAGGAAATTGATAAGTTAATATAATTTAGCACTGATGGTCCTAGTATTACAAACAGCTCCTTGATAAGTTTCTTAGGAAGTAGGTCAAGTAAACATATCAAGATACAGGTGATGGAATTCCTGCTGGGCATTGCTACCTGACGCACCTCCTCCAGTGCTTTTTGAACAGGTGTGCTGTGACACCTCACTGAACATCTCTGTGGGCATAAAAGGGTCATCAGCTGGGGACCACCATTCATCAACGTTTCGCTCCTTTAACCCAGTACGTCTCAAGGTGTAGGAGCGATGGCAGGGATATCTCCCTGTCACCCCCTGCTGATGCCCTAGGTGTTTGCCCCCTAACTCTTATGCTTCCTCCTTAGCCACAGCCAGAAGCTGCCTTTGTCCGCCTCCTCCGCCAGCTCTTTCATGGCTTTCTGATGCCCCGCTCCTGTGCATCCAATGTCTCGGAGTAGGCGGGCAGTTGAGGAACCCACAAAGCCCCTACACCCCACTTTCACAGGGCAGATGACAGCTTTCCAGCCAGCCTCCGTGCACTCTGCTGCCAGGTCAGAGTATTTGGCTCGCTTCCGCTCATTAGCAGCCTCCACCCCCCCTCCCATGGGACAGTGAGAAGAACCGTATTGCAAGCCTCTGACCAGAAGACCAGGTCTGGCCGTAGCGATGTTTCAACGATCTCCCTGGGGAAGTGGAGCTGCTTCCCCAGGTCGACCCTCATGCCCCACTCCTTTCCTGGTGAGAGGAGTCTGGCTGTAGCTCTCTGGCGGGGGGTTGGGGGTTTTGGCACCCTCTCCAGCCCTCGCAAGCTGGATGGGATGTCTGGCTGGAGCGGAAGGTCTGCTATTTGCCTCCTTTCTGCAGGTCTCTGACACCTCTGCCAGCTTTCTCAAGACTTGGTCGTGTCGCCATCTGTAGCGGCCTTGCGACAACGCTGTCGTGCAGCCCGAGAGGATGTGCTGGAGGCTTGCATTGATGGTGTTGCAGAGGGGACAGGTCTCCTCGGCACCAAACCATTGGTGTAGGTTTCGGGGACAGGGCAAGGTGTCGTACGTTGCTCTGATCAGGAAGCTGAGCCTGGCTTGGGGGTTCTTCCACAGGTCAGACCATGACATAGACCTGTCTGTGAGACCTTCCCACGATGTCCAATGACCTTGCTGGCCCTGGGACACCGCTTTGATGTTTAGGTGTTCCTGCTCAGTTCTTGCCACTTCTGCCACTACCATGGCTCTCTGGTCTTCTTTGGAAGCCTTTGACCAGAACAAGGGAACCTTCCTGAACTCTGCCGACCACTTCACGGTGCTTCAGCCTGCAGATTGCCCTGTCGACCTCTTCTTGGGCTTTCCAATTTCTTCCTGTTCTTATCTGGGTGCCTGCTGCTCTCACCAGCTGGTCAGTGGATTCCCTCAGCTCCAGCACCAGCCGAGCCTTCTCTTGCTTGTATCCCAGGCTGATGGATTGCAGTGGTAGTTGAAGCGAGTTCCTACCAAAGAGGCCTACGTCTGAGAGGCACCTTGGTAGTCCCAGCCACTTTCTGATGAACGAGTTTGCCAGTCCGTCCATCTTGCTTACCACTGAGGAGGGTATTTTGCTCATCTTCAGTGGCCACATCACCCTTTGGTACAGTATGAACTGGTAGCACCATACTTTGTACTTCCCAGGGAGTTGGCTTTGATTGATCTTGGCCAGGCCATCTGCGAGCTGCTTCCTCCCTGTCTCCCCCATCTGCCTGTCAGAGAGCTCTGCTGTGTAGGTGCAACCCAGGATACGAACAAGTTGATCTGCCAACAATGGGATGTTCTCACCGCCTGCGACAAAGATGGTGTTTTCACTTCTGACTCCTTTCCTGATAGACAGACTATGTGATTTGGGGGGTTTGATCTTCATCCTCGCCCAGCCCACAAGCTCGTCGATCCTCTTCAGCAGTCTTGTTGTACATGCTGCTGTCTGAAGTATGGTGGTGATGTCATCCATGTAGCCTCTCACTGCTGGTAGCCTCTTTCCGGAAGGCAGTTTCACTCCTCCGACCATCTTCCTAGCCTCTATGAGGATGATCTCGAAAGCTGCAACGAACAGGATGGGCGAGATTGAACATACCATGGCGATGCCTATTTCCAGCTGTTGCCAGCCTGTTGTGAAGTCCTGATGAGTGCAGCACAACTGGAGGTCTCCAAAGTACTTGGCTACCAGGGCTCTGATGCAGACTGGTACATGGAAGAAGTCCAGGGCGAACTCGATGAGTTGGTGGGGGACAGACCCGTATGCGTTGGCAAGGTCCAGCCACACGACATGCAGGTCACCTCTCTCTATCTTCGCCCTTTGGATCTGCTCCCATTTACTGCAGAGTGTTCCACACAGCCTGGGAAGCCTGGCACGCCTGCCTTCTGGCAGCTGGTGTTGATGTACCCGTTGCTTGTGAGGTAGCTGGTTAACCTCTTGGCCAGGATGGAGAAGAAAATCTTTCCTTCGACATTTAGGAGGGCGATGCTCCTGAACTTGCTGATCGTACTGGAGTTCTGCTCCTTTGGGATGAAAACTGTAACCACTCTTTGCCACTCTGAAGGGATGACTTGTTTTTTCCAGGCCACTCTCAGCAGGTTCCAGAGATGTCTCAGGACCCCTGGGCAGTACTTATACAGCTTGTATGGTATCCCATTGGGGCCTGGAGCTGAGGCAGCTCTTGCTTTCCGACCTCTGCCACCTCGCTGAGTTTGGGAAGGGCAGCATTAAAGAGGAAGGCTGGGGGAGCTGGGCGAGGAACATAACCAGGGGATCCCTGCGAAGTTTATTTTGTCCCATTTACAAGTCGCAGGAGTTCCTCTAAAGTTATTTCTTCAAAAAGAGAAGATCACTTTGGAGGGCAATAGCCATCGTACATACATTTGTATCTGCATTAATAGAACCCAGTTGGAGCTGGGACGCGTTATCTTTAATCTCCTTTCTAATGAGTTAAATTTTCTTAGTAATGAATTTCATAAGGTCATCAGCCGAGTGGGATTAGCTACTGGTAGGAGTCCCTTGTTGGGTTAGTTATGCTACTGCATTGAAAAAAAATTTAGGATCCTTTTTATTAAGGTGCCTGAGATTGAAGTAGTAATTTGTTTTAGCTAAAGTAAGCGTGTGTTTACATGTTTTTAAACTATCACTCTTGATAGAAAACCTCAAGTTTAATCACAAGCCATTTGCGTTCTAGCTTTCAACCATGAAAGTTTAAGAGCTCTAGCTCCTTAATTGAACCAGGAGTAGGAGATAAGTACTCTATGCCGAGACATCTCTCTAGTGAAATTACAAGTCCGAGCTCCTTCTTTGCAATCTCTGACTGTCTTATCCTAGTGTCATTGGAGGTGACGTGTACAACTACAGTATATTCGCGTAGCTGGTGGTGCGATTAACCTGTCATACGTATTACTAGGCCTGTTTCGAGTCAGCTCCCTAAGACTAGTTTCGGGTGCTCTGGCACCGGGAATACATTTAATTATGGCTGGTTTACCTACTGTATCTTCCGGGTGATGGAGACCCCTATGACTAAGGTGTGGTGTCCGGTAGACTGGGGTGTAGAACAAGCTGAAGGGCTAAATCTATTATGCATTTCAACCGGTTCACTATGGCATGTAGGCCGCTTTGGGCTGCTATGAACCTATCCATGAGAACGGTGCACAAAGAGCAGGGAGCTATACTCACGTTGTTTCTTTCACCGAGTTGAGTTCTTGCTGTCTTCGGAGCAATGGGCGAAAAATAGCAGTAACATGAGGGAGCCTTCAGAGCGCAGTTGTTCTGGACCGGGACTAGCTTAGCTTTGTTTGCTTGGCAGGTAACTAGCAGAGAGAGAGGCGGTGAGACAGAGAGTGGGTGCTTTGTAGGTTTTATTAGACTATCAAATATGTTGGAAAATAAAGAAAGATGTAAAATATTAGAAGCACACATATAGAAAGTCCCCGCCACCAATCGCAAAGCCCCACTCAAAGCGTGTGTTCTGCATTTAGGTCAGGGTGGCACCTGACAGACACGACGGCAGTATTATACAGACAGCGTTTCACATCAATTTAATTCAGGTGAAAGCAACATTAGTTACATCAGTATAATTTAATGTTAACGTTATGTTGACAGCGCATTTACGATCGGATAATTTTAAAGTAAAAGTGAACTTCATTGCCTTACGTTGTTGGAGTTTTAGCGGGTTGTGCATGACCAAAAATTGCATATTGAGAGAAGATGATCTACCGCATGGGGATGCACAGCGCACACAATGTCCTACATAAAGTACATTACAGTCTGTCATATCATCATCCTTTTGTCACCTAAAAAAAAAACAAAGGACATGACCTCGGTGTTCTCAATGGTAGTTACGGCCATGTTCCTTATCGATACTTGTATGGATGTTGTGGGATTGCAGTGTTTCCCACAGGACAGGCATCTATTTGTGGTGGTGTGGTCGGGGGGTGGCGGCAGCGGCGATGACCAAGAAGAACTCGGAGTTGGAATAAAATTACAACACTTTATGTACATATTTATATACAGATTTGAACAATTAGTTATTCACTGAAATATATTTATTAATTGTGGTTCTTACAAAAAATATATCTTATAAAATATAAAAGCTAAAATGTCTCTTAAAGCTCTGCCCCTTTAATTAGTGCATACATCATCTGTGTGAAGGAGTGAACATCCAACATTATAATTTATTACTAACAAGCAGAACCGCTCTATGTACAGTGCCGTCTAACCTTAAGCGGCAGCAGCTCAACACATGCAGGGTTCAACGTTTTTTTTCTACTTGCCCGACTTCTCAAATCTACTTACCCCAATATTTTTACTTGTCCTGCCTAGGTTTTTTTCTGGCTGTGTAGTGCTTATGGCTTATATCTTACTAAAATCCTTCCCATTGACTATTTACAACACTACACAGTATTTATTATTATTATTATTATTATTATTATTATTATTATTATTATCTATAATTACATTTAAATGGCATTGCATACATGTAAAATTAAATGCTATTTCACATTATTTGACCAGTAGCAGTTACACCCATCTGAACAGGTCAACCACCTGTTTAAAGCCCGATCACAGTTGAAATCTTGAAATGAAGGGCCTTTAATGGCCAAAACATTAACCTGGACAACATTTTAACAGCTGGTTGGCTCAGATTTTATTATTTTCATTGCATTCACATGCTACAGTGGACAATTTAGCTTCAGTATTAATGCAGTAACTGAAGCACCGTCTCCACGTGTGTTTATTGACAACAGGGTTATAACCTGGACACGTTAGCTCGTCGGTATGGTAACAGGTGACTGTTACTGCGTGAGTCTGCCCCGGACCCCGAGTCAAACAGCGGCGGTGTTAATGAAGCAACGTCAGGCTGCTCACCGTCAGTGAAACGCTCGGTGAAATCGTGGATTAACGTTAAATATATGACGAGCCGCGAGCGATGCAGCTATAACCTATCTCACCTGGTAGAGCACCCACTGCGGCCACCCAGTTCGATTCGCTTTGCTCCGTGTCAATCCCCCCTCTCCCGTCTCTCTCCAGCTGTCCTTTCAAAATAAATGCATTCAAACCCCGAATATTTTCTTAATTTTTATTAAGAAAATCCGAGCCGGTGCTGCACACTGCACAGGTTCGGACCACTTTTGAACTTGTTTGCCAAGACGTCTTACCCTCGTATTTTGATCCGGTCGGTCCGTTCTTCTTTTAATTCGTCGTCGTCGTCTTCTTCTTCTTCTTCTGGCCCACCAGGTGAATTAAGTGCTATTGGCGGAGTTACAATGCATAGTAGGCTATCGCCACCTACTGCACCGGAATTGTAACTACAAGCAACATTCACAGACAGAGTCTCATTGCTTTTATGAGCGGTCGAGCGAGTCAAAAGCCGAAAAATCTATTTGTGGCGGACGTAATTCTTTCGTGGCGGGCCGCCACAAATAAATGAATGTGTGGGAAACAGTGGATTGTTGTGGCTAACACATCTCTTTAAAGTTGTGTAGAAGTCTGGGGCGGTACCTCTGGATTGGCAGACCAGTGTGTTCCAATTATAGAGGGATCACACTTTTCAGCCTCCCGGGTAAAGACATTCGATCGTGTCCCTCGCAGTGTTCTCTGTGGGGTGCTCCTGCAATACGGGGTCCGGGGTCCGTTGCTACGGGCATTTCGGTCCCTGGAGTCTGGTTCGCATTGCCTGTAGTAAGTCAGACATGTTCACAGTGGACGTTGGACTCCGCTAGGGCTGCGCTTTGTCACCAGTCCTGTTCATTATTTTTATGGACAGAAATTCTAGGCGCAATCAGGGTGTTGAGGGTTTCCAGTTTGGTGGCCAGATGATTGCATCTCTACTGTTTGCATATTATGTGCTCCTGTTGGTTCAGTCAGGCGGGGACCTTCAGAGTTCACTGGGCTTGCAGCCAAGTGGGAAACTGGTTGGATGAGGCTCAGCACCTCCAAATCTGAGGCCATGGTTTTCAGTCGTAAAAGGATGGACGGCATCCTCCAAGTTGTAAGTGAAGTTCTGCCTCAAGTGGAGGAGTTCTATTATCTTGGAGTCTTGTACACAAGTGAGGGAAGAAATGAATGCGAGATTGACTGACAGATCGCTGCAGCGATGGCAGTGATGCAGTCACTGTATCAGTCTGTTGTGGTGAAGAGGGACCTGAGCCAGAATGTGAAACTCTTTATTTACTGATCAGTCTACGTTCCTGCTGCAAAAATTAGTTTCCTCCTTCACGTCAAGAGGAGCCAGCTGAGGTAGCTCGGACATCTACTGCGGATGCCTCCTGGACGCCTCCCCGGTGAGGTGTTTCGGGCATGTTCAGCTTGGAAGAGCCCACGGGGCAGACCTAAGACATGCAGGAGAGACCATGTCTCACAGATGGCCTTGGAACGCCTCGGTGTCCCCCCCAGTGGAACTAAAGGAGGTGGCCGGGGACAAAGAAGTCTGGGCATCTCTGCTTAAAATGCTGCCCCTGTGACTTGGTTTCTGACAAGCGGCTATGGAAAATGGATGGATGGATGGATACCGGTATTTATCAGTCTATCCATCCATTTTATACCGCTTGTCCCTTTTTTTGGGGTCGCGGGGGCTGTCGGAGCCTATCTCAGCTGGACAAGTCGCCACTTCATCATAGGGCCAACACAGATAGACAGACAACATTCACACTCACATTCACACACTAGGGCCAATTTAGTGTTGCCAATCAACCTATCCTGCATGTTTTTGGAGGTGGGAGGAAGCTGGAGTACTCGGAGGGAACCCACGCAGTCACGGGGAGAACATGCAAACTCCACACAGAAAGATCCCGAGCCTGGGATTGAAGTCAGCACCTTCGTATTGTGAGGCACATGCACTAACCTCTGTGTCACCGTGCTGCCGGTATTTATCGGTACTATATGTAATTTGTGGAAATCCATCCATCCATTTTCTACCGCTTATTCCCTTTGGGGTCGCGGGGGGCGCTGGAGCCTATCTCAGCTACAATCGGGCGGAAGGCGGTGTACACCCTGGACAAGCCGCCACCTCATCGCAGGGCCAACACAGATAGACAAACAACATTCACACTCACATTCACACACTAGGGCTAATTTAGTGTTGCCAATCAACCTATCCCCAGGTGCTTGTCTTTGGAGGTGGGAGGAAGCCGGAGTTAATTTGTGGAAATAAATATGTTAATAAATAGCATTTTAATTAGCATTTATATTAGCACAAATTAAACCCTAAACTTAACCAGGAAACGTCCAACATGATGAACTTTAACATCTCAGAGCAGGGAAGTCTTTTATCAACACCTGTTTTTTTTTAAGTCTTAAAGAAGTCAACTATGTGTGCAGTGTAAGGTGAAATGCAGTTACAGTATATCATCTTCTTGTAAAGACCACACAGATCCATCCTTGTTTGTATTCATTACAATTACTCAGCTGGAAATAATATTTATATATGACATGCATGTGCATAGCACATATCTTTTACATGATACAGTATAGCATATAAATGTACTTTTTTGAGTGGCTTACTCTTGGCCTGTGGACTAATGGATCGCTAGTCGGACGGTTGATGAAACGCTGCCGTGACTCGTCGTTGAGTGAAGTGCATTCACTTCAAACTGACACAAACTGTGCGACTTTGAGAAACTTTTGAGGAGGAAATATTATTGTGATACAAACTTTTGTGTGGTGTTGCTTCGTTATTTGTTATTATTCAGAGCTGATTTCAATGTGGGGCAGTGGTAGCTAAACTGAAGGACTGTCATAATTACGTCGGTCAGCTGGAACAAAAAACACAGATAGCAGTATCGTTAGTCCAGAATCTTCACGGTCGTCATGGACCAACCTAATTGGGAACTGGTAACAAAAAATACCGGTACTCCGTATACATCCCTAATGTTCAGTCTTTCTACAAAACCCGAAACCAGTGAAGTAGGCAAGTTGTGCAATTTTTAAATAAAAACAGGATACAACGATTTCTAAATCCTTTTCAACCTATATTCAATTGAATAGACTGCAAAGACAAGATACTTAACGTTTGAACTGAGAAAGCAAATTTTTTTTTGCAAATAATCATTAACTTAGAAATTAATGGCAGCAACACATTGCAAAAAAGTTGGCACAGGGGCATTTTTACCTCTGTGTTACATGGCCTTTCCTTTTAACAACACTCAGAAAACATTTGGGAACTGAGGAGACCAATTTTTGTAGCTTTTCAGGTGGAATTCTTTCCCATTCTTTCAGCATTTCAGCATTAATGGTGCCTTCACAGATGTGTAAGTTACCCATGCCTTGGGCACTAATACACCCCCATACCATCACAGATGCTGGCTATTGAACTTTGCGCCTACATTCTGGATGGTTCTTTTCCTCTTTGGTCTGGAGGACACAACGTCCACAGTTTCCAAAAACAATTTGAAATGTGGACTCGTCAGACCACAGAACACTTTTCCACTTTGCATCAGTCCATCTTAGATCGGGCCCAGCGAAGCCGGCAGCATTTCTGGGTGTTGTTGATAAATGGCTTTCGCTTTGCATAGTAGAGTTTTAACTTACACTTACAGATGTAGCGATGAACTGAAGTTACTGACAGTGGTGTTCTGAAGTGTTCCTGAGCCCATGTGGTGATATCCTTTACTCACTGATGTCGCTTTTGGATGCAGTATCACCTGAGGGATCGGAGGTCACAGACTTAGCCGCTTATGTGCAGTGTTTTCTCAAGATTCTCTGAACCTTTTGATGATATTATGAACCGTAGATGGTGAAATCCCTAAATTCCTTGCAATAGCTCGTTGAGAAATGTTGTTCTTAACTGTTTGACAATGTGCTCAAGCATTTGTTCACAAAGTGGTGATCCTCACCCCATCCTTGTTTGTGAATGACTGAGCATTTCATGTAAGCTGCTTCTATACCCAATTATGGCACCAACCTGTTCCCAATTAGCCTGTTCACCTGTGGGATGTTCCAAGTAAGTGTTTGATGAGCATTCCTCAACTTTCTCAGTCTTTTTTAACCACTTGTGCCAGCTTTTTTGAAACATGTTGCAGGCATTAAGTTCCAAATGAGCTAATATTTGGAAAAAATAAAGTTTTCCAGTTTGAACGTTAAGTATCTTGTCTTTGCAGTCTATTCAATTGAATATAGGTTGAACTTAGAGAATCTGTCGACTATGGTGAGGATGACAGAAAACCCCCTGGAGATGGGTAGACCTGTGACAAAGTCCAGAGCAATGTTCGACCATGGGCGAGAGGGGATGGGAAGGGGCTGCAGCAACCCCGCAGGAGCTTGATGGGAAGCCTTGCTTCTGGCGCAGACAGTGCATGCAGCCACAAACCTCTTAGTGTCAGTGTGAACAGTAGGCCACCAGAACCGCTGAGTGAGCAGGAACTCAGTGCGTCTGGCACCTGGGTGGCAGGCAATTTTGGAGGTTTGAGCCCACGACAAGACCTCTGGACGGAAGCTTCTCGGCACAAAAAAAGGGGACCAGGAGGACATCCAGCAGGGTATGGGGAGTCCCTGATAGCCTCCGTCTCTATAGACATACGTCTCTCCACCTCTCACTGTACTGCGCCCAGAATCCGGGACTGAGGAAGGATAGTCTCTGGGAGAGTGTCTTCTGTAGGAGGAGAGAACATCCTCGACAAGGCGTCAGGTTTACCATTGAGTGAGCCCGGGCGAAAAGTGATACAAAAGTCAAACCTTGTAAGGAACAGGGACCACCAAGCCTGGCGGGGATTGAGACGTTGGGCAGAGCGTAGCTAGGCTAGGTTTCGATGATCAGTATAAATGATAAAGGGGTGTTTGGCACCCTCCAGCCAGTGCCTCCGTTCTTGAAGGGCGGGGACCATTGCACATTACATACACAAAGCCTAACCAGGCATTTTTTCCTCAAGAAATTCTGACACAAAATCATGTCTGAAGCCCAGAACACTCTACACATTTCCCCAGTTTTAGTTTAGAGATAAGGAACGATTGGCCTGGCCCACTAGGATCCCTCTTTATGTTTGTGAACTTTATAGTCTATACATTTAGAGTGATGCGTTTACAGCCACACAAAAAGTCGGACAATTCCAACACCACACATAAAGTGTAATTCCAGGTCGTTACTCTATGATTTACCAATCAAATGTGTGCCTATTCTAGTGTCATTTATTAGGAATCTTAATTTATAAATATTAATCATTAAATGCTGTTAATATATTAAATACATACTAATAAAAATATATTTTTTACAAACAGGAAGTTGCAGGAAGGTACACATGATCCCCTGCTTACATCTCATTGTGCAACATGTGAATGTTTTAATGGGAACTAAATGCAATGTCTGAAAGGGGTACAAACTATTTCCAAAGCAGGACCTCCACCCAGACAAACAATACAAGTACACAGTTCATGAAAAACAATATTTGTTGTTATTGTCATTGTAAGTGGGCCTAAACACTTATGTTAAAAATGGAAATGACTGCTGTCATTTGATTATAATAATAAGAGAATGTTGTCTGTCTATCTGTGTTGGCCCTGCGATGGGTGGGGACTTTTCCAGGGTGTACACAGCCTTCCGCCAGAATGCAGCTGAGATAGGCTCCAGCGACCCCGAAAGGGACAAGCGGTAGAAAATGGATGGATGGATGGAGATGGAACTTGTTATTTAGTCAGGTTTGGGACAGGTGTGCTGCTGGTGTAGCCACAGTTCTGATGTTGCTCACATGTGCTCCACTGAATGCCAGAGGTGGGACCAAGTCATTGTTTTGCAAGTCACAAGTAAGTCTCAAGTCTTTGCCCTCAAGTCCGAGTCAAGTCCCGAGTCAAGACAGGCAAGCCCCGAGTCAAGTCCAAAGTCAAGACTGGAAAGTCTCAAGTCAAGTCCTAAGTCCTGCATTTTGAGTTTCGAGTCCTTTCAAGTCCTTTTAACCACAGACTAATATATTAACACAGATTGTGTATGCTTTTCAAACGCTGTATTTATTTATTAAAACAAGTGCATTTTAAATTGCAGGAAAGAAAATTGTGCTGACATTGCACTTTATAATAGCACTATTAACCAGTCATTTTAAACATTAACTCATTCCTTTACAGAACAAACACATTGAAAAATAAAGTGCAAATGTACTTATTTGTACAAAAGTGTTAACATTGAAAAAACATGACATACACGTGAACATAACAAAAAAGTTGTACTTTTTATATGTCAGGGCCCTATGCTGCATTGCATCTGCAAAAGACCAAATTAGCCAAGAGTCTGTCAGTCATTTGTGCACGATGGGGGCGTAGTATGATGCCATCATGGCTGAAAACTCGCTCCACTGGAGCACTGGAGGCAGGCACTGCCAAGACTCTCATGGCCACTCGGAACAGTGAAGGAAGAGTCTTCATGTTCAATGCCCAGAACAAAAGGGGGGAGAGAGTTGTTTTGGGTTGATGCACTACTTGTAAGTGTATCTTGTGTTTTTTATGTTGATTTAATTAAAAAAAAAAAAAAAATTCTTGTGCGGCCCGATACCAATCGATCCACGGACCAGTACCGGGCCGCGGCCCGGTGGTTGGGGACCACTGAGGTAAACAACCAAAAGTATGTCAGAAAGCTAGCTAAAACGGTACACCAATTCATAATATAGTATACATTTTAACTGACCTTTATTTTACTATTTTTGTCTTTTTTTGGGTGGCTAAAATACGCGGTGCTGCTGACCGCCGTCTAACGTTACGTGTGATATATTGACTAACGTAACCCTGCTTGAAAAAAATCACTGAACAAAAAGTATGAATAAGGTAGTAAACTGCAACAGATTCCCGTGTTTGCAATAACGTTATAACGTTAGCAGTGAGTTAACAGCCTCACTGATTTAACTACACAGCAAATAAAAGTCACGTTACTTAGCCAATAAACGTTATCTTACATTCAAAACTTACCGTTCTTTGTGCAACTTCAAATGCCGGACGAAGTTGGAAGTTGTTGCCTCTCCATCAGTAATTTTCGAACCGCATGTGTTGCATACTGCAAACCGTTTTGTGTTGACCACCTCGTAATTTTTATACCCAAACAAAATTATTTTAGGTATCATTTTTTGTTCACTGGCGTGTGGTTTGGACATGTCTTCTTCGTTGGTTGTCCTGCAATTTGATTGGATGAATGCTGTGTGATGAAAACAAAGTAGATCTAATTTGATTGGCTGTTGTACTGAGACCACACCAGCTGACACACGCAACGCTGATAGACAAGTACACAATGAAAAATACGGAGCGCTCCCGAATAACTTTTTCATCTTTGGGTTTTGGGGAAAGTAGCAAGTCATGTCAAGTCATGTCAATTCAAAAGGCTCAAGTCCAAGTGAAGTCACAAGTCATTGATGTTAAAGTCTAAGTCGAGTTGCAAGTCTTTTTACATTTTGTCAAGTCGAGTCTAAAGTCATCAAATTCATGACTCGAGTCTGACTCGAGTCCAAGTCATGTGACTCGAGTCCACACCTCTGCTGAATGCTCAGGGAGTTTTTGCGTTTGCTCACACACATGAACAATTAGAGGGAACATTGATTGACAGAGTGTGTGTACCTTCAGTGCTGAAGTGGCATCAGAGTCTCTATCTCTCTTTACTAGCTTCGTCGAAGCATGTTGCTTATGTAGCTTGTTTCAGCAGATTTGAATTGCTGTTTTGGGCAGTAGATGGGATCTTTGATCCAAAGCACAATTTACATTTAACAAAAGAAAAGTCGTGAAAATATCTCCATGTTAGCAAACTCGACTTCTGGCTCCGCCATGATCAGACACGCCCCCCTCTCCTCCCTCACACTCACTCACACACAGAGCGCATGTCTCTCTCTCTTCTTCGGCTTGTGACGCAAGAAGAATCAGAACGATGACACAGCAGCGCTCCGATAAAACACACTTTATACTACATAAAAAGTAACGTAAAATAACGCAGTAACGCATCATGTAGTAACGGTAACTGAGTTACTGAATATAAAAAATAACGCGTTAGATTACTAGTTACCGCCGAAACTAACGGCGTTACAGTAACGCGTTACTTTGTAACGCGTTAGTCCCAACACTGTTGGTATCTGATTGATACCCAAATGTGTGGTATCATCCAAAACTAATGTAAAGCATCCAAACAACAGAACAATAAGTGATTATTACATTTTAACAGAAGTGTAGATAGAACATGTTAAAAGAGAAAGTAAGCAGATATTAACAGTAAATGAACAAGTAGATTAATAAATCATTTTCTACCACTTGTCCTTAATAATTTTGACAAAATAATCGAATGGAAAAATGACATAATATGTTACTGCATATGTCAGCAGACTAAATTAGGAGCCTTTGTTTGCTTACTTACTAATAAAAGACAAGTTGTCTTGTATGTTCACTATTTTATTTAAGGACTAAATTGTAATAATAAACATATGTTTAATGTACCCTAAGATGTTTTTGTTAAAATAAAGCCAATAATGCCAATTTTTTGTGGTCCCCTTTATTTAGAAAAGTACCAAAAAGTATCGAAATAATTTTGGTACCGGTACCAAAATATTGGTATAAGAACAACACTAATCCACTGTAATGATACCAAGTACAGGAGCGTTTCTAGTCGATACTACTATGATTACGTCAATATTTTTTGGCATCACATCTTCTTCGTTTTTTTTAAATGTATATTATGTTTATAAACTTAGGAAATATGTCCCTGGACACATGAGGACTTTGAATATGACCAATGTATGACCCTGTAACTACTTGGTATCGGATTGATACCCAAATGTGTGGTATCATCCACAACTAATATAAAGTATCCAAACAACAGAAGAATAAGTGATTATTACATTTTAACAGAAGTGTAGATAGAACATGTTAAAATAGAAAATAAGCAGATATTAACAGTAAATGAACAAGTAAATTAATAAATCATTTTCTACCACTTGTCCTTAATAATTTTGACAAAATAATAGAATGATAAATGACACAATATGTTACTGCATATGTCAGGAGACTAAATTAGGAGCCTTTGTTTGTTTACTTACTACTAAAAGACAAGTTGTCTTGTATGTTCACTATTTTATTTAAGGACAAACTTGCAATAAGAAACATATGTTTAATGTACCCTAAGATTTTTTGCTAAAATAAAGCCAATACTGCCTTTTTTTTGTGGTCCCCTTTATTTAGAAAAGTACCGAAAAGTATCGAAATAATTTTGGTACCGTTACCAAAATATGTCAAGTCCACCTGATGCCAACTATCTCAATTTTGGTCTCACATCAGGTGTAATGTGGTCTCATGACTAAGGACTAATTGGTGTTCTTCATGGACAAATAACGGGTCTTTGGGGGGCAGAATTCTCGCTGGTTGTGAGGGGATCAAATACTCAGTCAATACCACTAAATCAATTTACAACCTTTATTTCATGTTTTTTTTTCAGAGTGTCACCGAGACCACCGTTACATGATCCATCTCTAATCATCTTAATGTAAGTTTTGGTAATTAGATGATGGAAAATGCCAGAGACTCGACATACACACACACACACACACACACACACATAGGCCCACGCACACACACTCACTGATGACCCCAGCCTTTCTCATAACATCTGTGCAGGCTTTTGACGTTGATGGTTTACAAATGCAGATAAATGATCAGTGAATGACAATTCCTGTAATCGTTAGCCCTCCAACTCCTCTCCGCTCCGCCATCCAGAGGCAACAAATCAGTGGACGTGTAAGTGCGGCTGTGCAAGTGTGTGCTATCCATCAAGGGAGAGTGGAAAATGGAGAAGATCCCAAGTGTCACATTTGTCGAGGAGCAGGGAAAAAGGGGGAGGAGAGAGAGAGAAAAGACGTAAAAAAAGGCTTCAATCTATCTTTTTTCTACATTTCTTTATTCCAGTACTTTGCCAGGTTTTTGCCATTTTTCATACTCTTTAATATCCATGAATTGTGCTCCACTGCTTTAGTTTGACAGGCTGACATCCACAGTATATTTAAAGCACAAAGAACCAGTTCTGTCCTCAAGATACCCAAAAAGTCTGTTTCTTACCCATAAGAAGGAAAGATGACGTGTGCGTCAGCAAGTATGTACTCTATAAGCCAGTGTTTTTCAACCACTTGTTATGTACGTGAAGGGTGGAAGGAGACGACACCACAAAAACTCAGGTTACCGGATTTATTGTAACCTTTGATGAGTTTGAGTTTGAGTTTGAGTTTGAGTTTATTTCGAACATGCAAGCATACAACATGATACATCACAATCTCCAGTTTCTCTTTTCAACATGTTCAAAAAGGAGTAGGAAGAAGCAGAGCTTATTTAATCCTACCCCTTTTCTTTTACATAACAGTTGCTAAAACTTTTGTTCACTTCCTGTTCTCAATTTATTCACAATACACCCCATAAGTAATCACAATAAAATAAGTAAATAAATAATAATTGGTGAATTAAGTTAGATTTCATATGTTGAGATAAGTAAGATTATTTTGTGAGTGAAAGAATGAAGGAATGGATGAGTTAAATAAATTCAGAATGTTTATCACGGTTCTTCTTCTTTGTACTTTGTAAACACTTTAAGTTTGAAGAGTTTCTTGAAGTGGATCATATTAGTACATTGTTTGATTGCTTTGCTTAATCCATTCCATAATTTAATTCCACATACTGATATACTAAAGGTCTTAAGTGTTGTACGTGCGTACAAATGTTTTAAATTACATTTCTCTCTAAGATTATATTTCTCCTCTTTTTTTGAGAAGAATTGTTGTATATTCTTGGGTAGCAGGTTATAGTTTGCTTTGTGTATAATTTTAGCTGTTTGCAAATTCACTATGTCGTAGAATTTCAGTATCTTTGATTCAATAAATAAAGGATTTGTGTGTTCTCTATATCTAACATTATGTATTATTCTAACTGATCTTTTTTGTAACACCGTTAATGAATGAAGTGTACTTTTGTAATTATTTCCCCATATTTCTACACAGTAACTCAGACATGGTAACACTAGTGAGCAGTAATGAATATGAAGTGATTTTTTGTCTAGAACATGTTTTGCTTTATTCATTATTGACGTGTTTCTTGCTACTTTATGTTGTATATTTTTTTACGTGAGATTTCCAGTTCAATTTATCATCAATCATTATACCTAGAAATTTGGTTTCATTTACTCTTTCAATTTCTATTCCGTCTATTTGTATTTGTGTTTGACTTTCTCTTCTACTGTTACCAAATAGCATTATTTTAGTTTTACTGAGATTCAACGATAGTCTGTTTTTGTCAAACCATCTTTTTAATTTGTTAATTTCTTCTGTTATTATTTGTAGTATCTTCTGTGTGTTCTCTCCTGAACAAAACGCTGTTGTATCATCCGCAAATAATACTAACTTTAAATCTTTTGTAACTTTACAAATGTCATTTATATATAGATTGAATAATTTTGGTCCTAGTATTGATCCCTGAGGTACACCACAGGATATATTTAGCGTTGTAGAGGTGTGTTCGCCTAGCTTCACGTATTGTTTCCTGTTCATTAGATAACTTCTTATCCAATTTAAGACTAACCCTCTGATGCCATATCGTTCTAGTTTTTTGATTAAAATATTGTGATTAATTGTGTCAAATGCTTTAGTTAGATCCATAAAAACTGCTGCCGCACATTTTTTTATTATCTATAGCATTGGTAATTTCTTCTGTAATTTCAATTAAAGCCATCGAAGTTGAAACATTAGCTCTGTATCCATATTGATTTTCTTCGAGTATTCTATTTTTATTTATGAAACTCTCTAATCTGTTATTGAACAGTTTTTCAATGATTTTAGAAAATTGTAGAAGTAAGGAAACAGGTCTATAGTTTGTAAATTGATGTTTGTCGCCAGTCTTGTAAATTGGTGCAACTTTAGCTATTTTCATTTTGTTTGGAAATGTACCTGTTTGAAATGATAGGTTACTAATATACATTAATGGTCCTGAGATCTCTTCAATAACCTTTTTTATGGTTTCCATATCAATTTCGTTACAATCAGTTGAAGTCTTAGATTGACATTTTTTCACGATTGTAACTATTTCCTTCTGTGTCACATTACTGAGGAACATGCAGTTGGGATTTCGCTCTATGGTATCATTATAGTCCTCAATTGAAACTGGGTCTGGAATCCTTTCTTCCAATTTTGGTCCAATATTTACAAAATAATAATTGAAGCTTTCAACTACTTCCTTTATGTTGTCATTTTTTTTATTTCCGTCTAAGAAGTATTGAGGGTAGTCCCTCTTAGTGCCATTTTTAATAATGCTATTGAGGATGCCCCATGTTGCTCTCATATTAGTTTTGTTCTTGTCCAATAATTCACTGTAATATTCTTTTCTACATAATGGTAGTATGTATGTTAACTTGTTTTTATACTTTTTGTACTTAATTTCTGCCTCTGTAGTTCTTTGTGCTATAAATTTCCTATATAGTGTATTCTTCTTCTTACAAGCATTTTTTAATCCTTTTGTCATCCATGGTTGATTATTCTTTCTCTGCTTATTACTGAGTTGTATCCATGGACAATGTTTGTTATAAAGTATTATGAACTTGTTTAAGAAATGTTCATATGCTTCATCAACCTCATTTTCATTGTACACATTGTCCCAATCTTGCTTTTGTAGCTCAATTTTGAAAGCAATCATCCTCTTCTCTGTGCACAGTCTTCGAAATGTCCTTTTGTCTTCCATGTCCTTCTTGTAGTTTCCATGATATATTGTAAAAACTGGCAGATGATCACTAACATCGGTTATAAGTAGACCACTTGTAGTGTTATTATCAAAATCATTGGTAAAAATATTATCAATAAGCGTGGCACAGTGTCCTGTAATTCTGCTTGGCTTTGTGATTTTAGGATATAAACTGATGCTGTACATTGTATCAATGAAGTCATCAATAGACTTTTGCTTGTTAGGGTTCAATAAGTCAATATTAAAGTCACCACATAAGAAAATGATTCTTTGACCATTGTCCATGTAAGTAGCCTTGATCCATTCTTCAAATGTTTCTATACTTGACTTAGGTGATCTATATATACAACTGATGAATATGTTTTTGCTTTTTTCCTGACATATTTCAATTGTTATACATTCTAAGATATTATCTATAGCAAATGACATGTTTTTTACCACTTTGTAGTTCAGGTTCTTCATCACGTACACAGCTACTCCTCCTCCATTTTTGTTGGTTCTGTTGATGTAGTTTAGTTCATATCCATCCAGATCAAAATCTATTCCTTTTTTTATCATCAATCCATGTTTCCGTGACAGCAATCACTTTGAAGGGTTCGTTGATGTGTTCCAAAAAGTTCTTAATATTGTTGTAGTTTGCATACAAGCTTCTTCTATAAAAATGAATAATTGACAATTTGTTATCACATTTAATGTTGCTGTTATATTGATCATCCGTATAATAAAAACAATTATTACTGAAGTGGGAGAAAAAATTTGTATCTGGATCTATATCATTTTCCAAATCCTGGTTTTTGTGATCTTTGTTGCAGAAATTTTTTAGTTCCATATTTTCTTGTTCAACAATCTTTGATGTTGTTTCAATAATCTCTATAAGTGTAGGTGGATGCAATCCTGTATCTAGGTCCTCTTGTTTAGTCGTCCCTTGGAACATAGTAGTGTTGATGCTGAATTTAGGTGCTTGTTTTCTGTCAGAGTTCATTATCATCGTTGTTGTGGAAGCTGTGTAAACTTTAAATATTGTCCAGGTCCTTGATGTCATGGACAGCAAGTACTCTTGCTTCTGGACCTCCATTCAGCTTGATGTAGATTTTACAGTTGGCGCTCCAAGTTCCCTGGATTTTTCCCTGCTTTCTCAAGTCGCGTGCTTTCTTGGCGATTCCAGCATTACGTTTTGTGAGATGCTCATTCATGTACACATTTGTTCCCTTCAGCTTCTTTCCCTGTCTCAGCAATGCCATTTTAGATTTTCTGTTTACAAGTTTCACGAGCACGACTGGAGTGGCGTTGTTGTTTCTTCCGTTCAGTGGGATGCATGTTTCGATGGTATTAATGTCAATTTCAATTTCTTTTGATTGCAGAAAGTTGACCACTTGCTGTTCTGCTGAGACCATATCCATTTCATCTGGTTCACCTTCATTATTCACAGCTTTCGCATAGGATCATGGTTTAATTCGGTGCCCTGTCACGATGATATCATTCATCCGTTTATCCTGATCCATTTCATCTATGATATTCCTCAGCATGTTGTTGTCTTCTTGAAGGATTCTTATTTGTTTGCACATTTCAGTGGCTTCATTATTTCTGATGTTTTTGTGAGATTGCAGACTTTCTATATTTTGCTGCAGACTTTTCACATCTCGTTTGTGTTCTTCTTTCATTTCTTTCATTTCTTCTTTCCATCCCTCCATCGTGTATTTCCATACTTCTAACATTTCTTCTTTAAAATCATGGAGTATTTTTTGTATCCCTTCTTGATTCCCATCATGTCCTGTGTCCAGCCTCAAATCTTCTTCCCATTTGTGTCCTGTGTCAGCTGACCCCGAATGTTTCGGGATTTCAGTCTTTCCTTTAGCTTTTCGCATCGCGGCAGTCGCTGACGTCAGTGCCTCTTATGTCTTAACGGCAGTTACTTCTTTAGCAACTTGCGGTACTTTTAACTTGTTTTTTCAACACATTCGTACCTTGCGCCGTTCAGAGATCAATTTGAGGTGTCAGCCTGTCAACTTATATCACTCTGCGACGTCGGAGTCACTTAAAACAGCTGTAAACTCGCCGTAGCTTTTGGTTGCCAGGCAACCGCTTTGAACTGCGACAAGGCGCCTTTGGCTTGAGGCTAACGGCTCTTCCAACTCGCCTTATTTCAGCGTATCTGTGCCTCTCAACTGACCAATATCTGATCGAAGATGCCAGGTGACTCTCCTGTGGCTGTGATCACAAATCAGTGGTCAAAATCTTCAGACTTAACAAAAACTCCGGTAGCAGAAGCGGAGCCTTTTTCTTTTGCGTGGGAGGTGTATGCTACTCTGTGTTTGTTGCAGGACTATGTGTGACTTTAAAGGCCTACTGAAACCCACTACTACCGACCACGCAGTCTGATAGTTTATATATCAATGATGAAATCTTAACATTGCAACACATGCCAATACGGCCGGGTTAGCTTACTAAAGTGCAATTTAAAATTTTGCGCGGAATATCCTGCTGAAAACGTCTCGGTATGATGACGCCGGCACGTGACGTCACGGATTGTAGAGGACATTTTGGGACAGCATGGTGGCCAGCTATTAAGTCGTCTGTTTTCATCGCAAAATTCCACAGTATTCTGGACATCTGTGTTGGTGAGTCGTTTACAATTTGTTCAATGAACAATGGGGACAGCAAAGAAGAATGCTGTAGGTGGGAAGCGGTGTATTGGGGGCGGCTGCAGCAACACAAACACAGCCGGTGTTTCATTGTTTACATTCCCGAAAGATGACAGTCAAGCTTTACCATTGGCCTGTGGAGAACTTGGACAACAGAGACTCTTACCAGGAGGACTTTGAGTTGGATGCGCAGACGCGGTATCGTGAGTATGCATGCAGCTGCGGCTTCCAAACATTTGATCGCTTGCCCGTACGTGCGTGCCGCTATGTGCATGTCACGTATGTAACTTTGGGGACTTTGGGGAAATATATGTGCTGTATGAACTTTGGGGAGGTGAACGGTACTTTGGGCTGTGGGATTGAGTGTGTTGTGCAGGTGTTTGAGTTGTATTGGCGGGTTATATGGACGGGAGGGGGGAGGTGTTTGTTATGCGGGATTAATTTGTGGCATATTAAATATAAGCCTGGTTGTGTTGTGGCTAATAGAGTATATATATGTCTTGTGTTTATTTACTGTTTTAGTCATTCCCAGCTGAATATCAGGTCCCACCCGCCTCTCACAGCATCTTCCCTATCTGAATCGCTCCCACTGCCCTCTAGTCCTTCACTCTCACTTTCCTCATCCACGAATCCTTCATCCTCGCTCAAATTAATAAGGAAATCGTCGCTTTCTCTGTCCGAATTGCTCTCGCTGCTGGTGGCCATGATTGTAAACAATGTGCAGATGTGAGGAGCTCCACAACCTGTGACGTCACGCGCATATCGTCTTCTACTTCCGGTACAGGCAAGGCTTTTTTATCAGCGACCAAAAGTTGCGAACTTTATCGTCGATGTTCTCCCTTCTAAATCCTTTCAGCAAAAATATGGCAATATCGCGAAATGATCAAGTATGACACATAGAATGGACCTGCTATCCCCGTTTAAATAAGAAAATCACATTTCAGTAGGCCTTTAACCATGTGAATATTACCAGACGATGATGTAAGTGCGTGATGGATGAATCTTTCGGCAGTCCAAGAGGGCGAGGCAAAAAGGATGTCCGAAAGCAGGCAGGTATTCGAGGGCAGGAGAGGAGCGACAAGGTCCGTGTCCAGGCGAGGGTCGAGGATCGAGGGAGGCAGTCCAAAGTCTGGAGGTAGGTCGAGGCACAGAGCTAATACGAAGTGTTAACGACGTTCCGGCATAGGTTCCAAGGGTCGACTGGTCTTTATGCTGTCCTCCTGATTATTGCCAGGTGCGCAAATCGCTGACAATCTGCAGCTGCGGCGTTGCGTGGGCGTCAAGCGCCCGGCGCGTGCGGGGGCATGTCCTGGCATACTGTCAGTCTGAGTGTCGCTGGACACCACTGTGCCGTGGCACACTAGTGTGCCGTGAGATATAGTCTGGTGTGCCGTGGGAAATAATGCAACTTCACCTTATTGATCCAAAAAATATTTTTTGCAAATCAATCATTAGAATCTGCAAATAATGTGCCGTTGCTTAGTTCCTTAGCTGTGTAGAACTCGGCAGGGTAACCACGTAATACTCCATGTCAGTAGGTGGCAGTATGTAGTTAATTGCTTTGTAAAAGTCGGAATGTGTCGGGTGAGACGCGGACGGTTTGTTGTGATCCCAATATGCAGGCCACAGCGTGAGGCTGCGTGCAGGTGAACAAATGAACAAAAGGAAAAGGAAATGGCCATGCAAAACGAAAGTAAAACTGAACTGGCTACAAAGTAAACAGAACGCTGGACGACAGCAAAAACTTACGGCGTCCACAAAGTGCATCCGTACATGACATAACAATTAACAATGTCCACACAAAGAAGGATAGCAACAACTGAAATAGTCTTGCTTGCTAACACAAAGCAGGTGCGCGGAATAGCGCTCAAAGGAAGACATGAAACTGCTACAGGAAAACACCAACAAAACAGGAAGGGCCACCAAAATAACAGCGCAAGACAAGAACTAAAGCACTACATACAGGAAAACACTAACAAACTCAAAACAAGGCACGACGACCTGGTGGAGTTAAACTTTTTAACCTTTTCTGCTGGTGGTGTGCCTCCGTATTTTTTAATGAAAAAAATGTGCCTTGCCTCAAAAAAGGTTGAAAAACACTGCTATAAGTACAGTTAACACACACACTTTGTGCATGTGTGTGTGTGTGTGTGTGTGTGTGTGTTAGTGGTGTCCCCATACCAATATTTTGGTACCGGTACCAAAATGTATTTCGATACTTTTCGGTACTTATCAATACTTTTTCTAAATAAAGGGGATCACAAAAATTTGCATTATTGGCTTTATTTTAACAAAAAATCTTAGGGTACATAAACATATGTTTCTTATTGCAAGTTTGTCCTTAAATAAAATAGTGAACATACAAGACAACTTGTCTTTTATTAGTAATTAAGCAAACAAAGACTCCTAATTTAGTCTGCTGACATATGCAGTAACATATTGTGTCATTTATCATTCTATTATTTTGTCAACATTACTAAGGGTAAGTGGTAGAAAATGAATTATTAATCTACTTGTTCATTTACTGTTAATATCTGCTTACTTTCTCTTTTAACATGTTCTATCTTCACTTCTGTTAAAATGTAATAATCACATATTCTTCTGTTTGGATGCTTTACATTAGTTTTGATGATACCACTAATTTGGGTATCAATCCAATATCAAGTAGTTATCTAGTCGATACTACTATGATTACATCGATATTTTTTAGCATCACAAAATCTTTTTTCGTTTTTTTTATTTATTTATATAATGTTTTTAATTTATATTATGTTTCCATGATCGACTTTGTAGTTGTGTCATAGGATTTGTGGCCTCATGTTTTGGACACTCGGCTGAAGAGAGGGGCGGAGCTTTCTACCAATCACCACCTGGTGGTGAGTTGGCTGCGATGGTGGGGGAGGATGCCGGATAGACCTGGCAGGCCCAAACGCATTGTGAGGGTCTGCCGGGAACGTCTAGCAGAGTCTCCTGTCAGAGAGAGTCTCAACTCCCACCTCCGGAAGAACTTTGAACATGTCACGAGGGAGGTGCTGGACATAGAGTCCGAGTGGACCATGTTCCGCACCTCTATTGTCGAGGCGGCCGATTGGAGCTGTTGCCGCAAGGTAGTTGGTGCCTGTCGTGGCGGTAATCCCAGAACCCGTTGGTGGACATCGGCGGTGAGGGATGCCGTCAAGCTGAAGAAAGAGTCCAATCGAGTTCTTTTGGCTCATAGGACTCCGGAGGCATCAGACAGGTACCGACAGGCCAAGCGGTGTGCGGCGTCAGCGGTCGCGGAGGCAAAAACTCGGACATGGGAGGAGTTCGCGGAAACCATGGAAAACGACTTCCGGACGGCTTCGAAGCAATTCTGGACCACCATCCGCCGCCTCACGAAAGGGAAGCAGTGCACTGTCAACACCGTGTATGGTGAGGATGGTGTTCTGCTGACCTCGACTGCGGATGTTGTGGGTCGGTGGAGGGAATACTTCGAAGACCTCCTCAATCCCACCAACACGTCTTCCTACAAGGAAGCAGTGCATGGGGAATCTGTGGTGGGCTCTCCTATTTCTGGGGCTGAGGTTGCTGAGGTAGTTAAAAAGCTCCTTGGTGGCAAGGCCCCGGGGGTGGATGAGATCCACCCGGAGTTCCTTAAGGCTCTGGATTCTGTGGGGCTGTCTTGGTTGACAAGACTCTGCCGCATTTTGTGGACATCGGGGGCGGTACCTCTGGATTGGCAGACCAGGGTGGTGGTTCCTCTCTTTAAGAAGGGGAACCGGAGAGTGTGTTCCAACTATCTCAGCCTTCCCGGTAAGGTCTATTCAGGTGTACTGGAGAGGAGGCTACGCTGGATAGTCGAACCTCGGATTCAGGAGGAACAGTGTGGTTTTCAGTCTGGTCGTGGAACTGTGGACCAGCTCTATACTCTCGGCAGGGTCCTTGAGGATGCATGGGAGTTTGCCCAACCAGTCTACATGTGCTTCGTGGACTTGGAGAAGGCATTCGACCGTGTCCCTCGGGAAGTCCTGTGGGGAGTGCTCAAAGAGTATGGGGTATCGGACTGTCTGATTGTGGCGGTCCGCTCCCTGTACGATCAGTGTCAGAGTTGGGTCCGACTTACTGCAGGCAATGCGGACCAATTTCCAGTGAGGATTGGACTCCGCCAAGGCTGCTCTTTGTCACTGATTCTGTTCATAACTTTTATGGACAGAATTTCTAGGTGCATTCAAGGCGTTGAGGGGGTCTGGTTTGGTAGCTGCAGGATTAGGTCTCTGCTTTTTGCAGATGATGTGGTCCTGATGGCTTCATCTGGCCAGGCTCTTCAGCTTTCACTGGATCGGTTTGCAGCCGAGTGTGAAGGGACTGGGATGAGAATCAGCACATCCAAGTCCGAGTCCAAGGTTTTCGCCTGAAAAAGGGTGGAGTGCCATCTCCCGGTTGGGCAAGAGACCCTGCCCCAAGTGGAGGAGTTCAAGTACCTCGGAGTCTTGTTCATGAGTGAGGGAAGAGTGCATCGTGAGATCAACCAGCGGATTGGTGCGGCGTCTTCAGTAATGCGGACGCTGTATCGATCCATTATGGTGAAGAAGGAGCTGAGCCGGAAGGCAAAGTTCTCAATTTACTGGTCGATCAATGTTCCCATCCTCATCTATGGTCATGAGCTTTGGGTTATGACCAAAAGGACAAGATCACAGGTACAAGCGGCCGAAATGAGTTTCCTCCGCCGGGTGGCGGGGCTCTCCCTTAGAGATAGGGTGAGAAGCTCTGCCGTCCGGGAGGAGCTCAAAGTCAAGCCGCTGCTCCTCCACATCGAGAGGAGGCAGATGAGGTGGTTTCTGGCATCTGGTCAGGATGCCACCCGAAGGCCTCCCTCGGAAGGAGGCCACGGGGAAGACCCAGGACACATTGTGAAGACTATGTCCCCCGGTTGACCTGGGAACGCCTCGGGATCCCCCGGGAAGAGCTGAACGAAGTGGCTGGGGAGAGGAGAGTCTGGTCTTCCCTGCTTAGGCTGCTGCCCTTGCGACCCGACTTCGGATAAGCGGAAGAAGATGGATGGATGGATGGATGGATATTATGTTTATAAACTCAGGAAATATGTCCCTGGACACATGAAGACTTTGAATATGACCAATGTATGATCCTGTAACTACTTGGTATCGGATTGATACAAACCCCGGCCGAGTCATACCAAAGACTATAAAAATGGGACCCATTACGTCCCTGCTTGGCACTCAGCATCAAGGGTTGGAATTGGGGGTTAAATCACCAAAAATGATTCCCGGGCGCAGCACCGCTGCTGCCCACTGCTCCCCTCACCTCCCAGGGGGTGATCAAGGGGATGGGTCAAATGCAGAGGACAAATTTCACCACACCTAGTGTGTGTGTGACAATCATTGGGACTTTAACTTTAACTTATATATAAAGTCCCACTCTTGACGGTGCACAACTGCACTCAAACCAAGCATGAAGTCGAATAAATTGTCTGTGGACCTTCAAGACAGGATTATCTCGAGGCACAAATCTGGGGAAGGGTACAGACAAATATACCTGTATGCTACATTGAAGGTCCCAATGAGCCCAGTGACCTGCAAATGTAAGAAGTCTGAATCCACCAGAACTCTTCCGAGAGCTGGCCGGCCGTCTAAACTGAGCGATCAGGGGTGAAGGGCCCGAGTCAGGGATGTGACCAAGAACCCGATGGTCACTCTGTCAGAACTACAGCATTCCTCTGTGGAGAAAGGAGAACCTTACAGAAGGACAACCATCTCTGCAGCAATCCACTCATCAGCGCTGCATTGTAGAGTGGCCAGACGGAAGCCGTTCCTTCATAAACGTTTTCCAAAATGCACCTGAAACACTCTCAAACCATGAGAAAGAACATTCTCTGGTTGGATGAGACATAAATTGAACTCTTTGGTGTTAATGCCAGGCGTCATGTTTGGAGGAAACCAGACACAGCTCATGACCATCCCTACAGTGAAGCATGGTGGTGCCACATTGTATTAGTGATATTGTTATTATAAGAGCTAATGCTAGGAACTACTTTTATCAGTGAAGTAATTAGTAACTGCTACATCGGGTCTGAGTTGGGTTGGACATTTTTGTGTTTGTTAGAATATTGCTGATTCCTAGGAGGTATACTGACAATTTAAGGATATTTTCCGGGAGATGGTTAATCAAGTGGCCTATTACTCATATTCCTCGTTGTAGACGTTGCGGTGTGCAGTGTGTTTTTATGCATGTCTGTGCTCTCGCATGAGAATTTATACCAAAAGAAAATAACTGCTTGTCTGCTCATTTATCGGACCGACGAGAGACTCCAACATAACTATCTTTTTTTGTGTTCATCGTAAGACCAAAATGTGTCCATACTTCTAAATTTTTACTTCGCAGGAGGTTCTCCCCCCTCCTGCGCAAGAGATCATGGGATTTGTAGTTTCCTTCTAAAACCAGCTCATTTAATAGCGCCAGGAAAAAAAAATACCGTATTTTTTCGGACTATAAGGCACACTTAAAATCCTTTTATTTTTTCAAAATATTTTCTTACAACCCGGTGCGCCTAATGTACAGAATAATTTTGGTTGTGCTTACCGACCTCGAAGCTATTTTATTTGGTACATGGTGGAAGGATAAGTGTAGCCAGTAGATGTCAGTCACACATAAGAGATGCATATAGTCTGCAAGATGACGCAAGTAAACGACACCAAAACTTTAAATGTTCATTTGAGAATATTGAAAATTACACACGGCGCTCAAAAATGTGTCAAAATGTTTAAGTACAACTTTAATAAGCTAAGAAGCCGCACCACTTGATGGATTGTCGGAGTATTACGGCTATCGTAGTAAGACGTACTCTGCTTCAACATACGAGTATTATTATGTGTATAAGGTAAGACATTATCTGGTATTTTGTTTCGCAAAATTATGTAAAACCAACTTTTCTTACCTTGTGGTACCTGCTGATCTGTATTTGGGATCCGCATAAGTCCTGAAAATGTGCGCGCTTCCGCCATTGTAGTCCGTGGTGACACCGTAGTCGATAAGCTTCTTCTTTTTCTCTATCTTCTTGTTATGGGACATTCATCCTAGCTGTTGCCGTTTCTAATATAAAATAGTGTGAAGTTCTTACTTATATCTGTCAGTAAACTCGCCAAGAAAGCGCTAAAACATACCGGTGTAGTGAGTTTACATTATTCACCCAAGGAACTTTAGTTATTAGAGTTCCGGTCGGATGGTTTTTCACGGGACACATTTCCGGTGTTGTTGTTTTTGCACTCGTAAACTCGTATAACAAAGATGACGGGGAGAAGACGCTGCCGAAGGTGAGCCACGTAAATAAGACCGCCCACAAAACGGCACATCCTGAAGCGACTGTCAGAAAGCGACTTGAAGATGATCTGTAAAACATCATCTATGCAACATTTTGACCAAAGAACCAAATGTGTGCCAAAAGTGAGTTTTAAGCTGAACAAATTTTGATCTCGGAATTTGAGACCCACCATCACTAAGACACCTTTAAGCACCTGCTGCCATTTTGGTGGAGTGCTGTTTCTGTTGTTCACTTAGTATTAGTATTTCGCATAGTATTGTTGTTTTTTTTCCTCTGTACCGTCATTTTTAGTTATTTGTCACCGGAGATTGTCCTGATTGTTTTTTTATTGTGTGTTTGTGGACAATATCGCTCTTCCTGAGCATTAATGACTTTCTTTTTTTTGCCATCGCGGCCTCTGTCTTTGCATCCAGGGTCCAATCCAAAACCAGAATGTTACACGTCTAGTGGATAAGTTACCTATGCGCGGAACTCTTTAATGAGACTACTGAGTAAACTGAGTAAATATTTTCCCTAGCCTTTGAACTGAGTGCAGATCTCAAGGCTGTTATGAAGTGTTTTCCCACCATATACACCTTCTAATATACTACCTCCTGTTTACCTTTACCAGACCCGTGGCTAGGAATTCTGGGCCCACTGAAAAAATATTGGTGTGGTCCCCTGTTCTGTCGAACTTGGCTCTTTCCTCGAACAAAGCTACCAGTGGATTTCTCACGCTTTAATTGTCTACATGCTTACTGGTCAGAAGGTACGATGAAAGAAACGTAATTTAAAATCACTACTTACTTTTAAATAGCTGCTCTATGTCCGAGGAAAATGTTTGCATTTGCAGGCCTCGAATTTTAACTTTTTAAGGTCAAGGCAAGTGTTCGAGGCAGGCGATTATTTATATATATATATATATATATATATATATATATATATATATATATATATATATATATATATATACACGTTTGAAAGATAGCACCTGATGGCCATAAGACGTAACTGCACTTTTTGTCCATATAGATAAAAATAGTGTTCATGTATGAGATCTAAGGCTCCCAATTATGGCCAAAGTAATAATTAAGATTATTGTTTTCAATATTGAAATCATTATTACTGAATTGTTAGGTACAGCAGTGTTGGGGTGTGATCGTAATACCATCATGTCATTTGTCATGTCTAATAAAAAGGCTATTGATAAACTTTATCCATACATCTAAAGACCAATATTAGTTTTTTTATATTCTTTAATGATATCAACTTGTCAGCATTTTGTCATTACATGATGCGATGAGGTGGGACTTGTCCAGGGTGTACACTGCCTTCCGCTCGGATGCAGCTGAGATTAGCTCCACCACCCTCCGTGATTCCGAAAGGAACAAGCGGTAGAAAATGGATGGATGGATGATACCTTTCATCTCTACTTTTGCATTTTGAAAGAGGGAGTTTTAAAAAAATAAATAAAGTTTTTTAAATTATTTTTAAAATTATGTACATGTAGAGGCTATATCGGGACAGATCCATTCAGAGTTGGCTAGAAATATGTCGAATAGGAATTAATTATACACAATGAAACATTAACAAAATGCTGTGTCACATGAATGGTTTTTGAAGTAATACCTTTGTGATATGAAAAACACACAAGTAATGTAAAAAAAAACATGGTGTTTACTTTTTGATATCAAAATAAAACACAAAGCCGTTTGGCTAATGAAGATGAAGTCTAATAAAAAAGCTTTGTTGGTTCAGTACAACAGTTTGGCTAACAAAGAAAAAACAGGAGTGACACCTTTCACATCGAATACACAATCTTCACAACCTTTGTTCAGTTTGATGAGATGACAAAACATTTTAGCTCGTATTAATGTTATTTGAACACTGATACAGTTTGGATTTAAATAAAGGTCGAGTGAACATCTCAGTAAGCAAACTGAAGACTTTATAAACAAGTTGTGACAACGTTCACGACACATTGCCAGCAGCATGTTGATAAATGCTGTATTGAGAAAATAAAAGCAACATCAAATATGTTTTCTCCTTCGCTGTGTACTTTTAGTGTGGGGACTAGTGCGTCTGTCTCCAATATTGTCCACACCTGTCTCCATCTAAACAGAGCAGTGCACTCTTAAACGCACGCTGGGAAGCGAGGGAAAAATGTTAAACCAAGCACTTGGCTCTGTTTACTCCGAGGGGAAATCTCCGCAGCAAAGTCTGCGTAGTTCATCCGCCATGATTGTTGTCATATTCATGATTGTTGTCATATTCAATTCTGTTGTTTTTCAGTGTTTTTGATGCTGCCTGGTATAATACACCCAATGTATTTCATTTATTACAATTACCAGCTTAACAAGTCGGTGCATTATTACATAAACTGTGTATTATTAGTTGTCTTATTCTCATTTCACTGATTTGCAAAATGTTATTACACCTTTAACTGCAAATACATTTTTAATTAACCACTCAACAAACAGGTTGTGGGTGTTTTATTGTATTTAACAATCAGTCAAAAAACTAAGTGTCCTGGCTCAAGATAGTCCACAGGTGAATATGTTGCATTTAAAACTAAGAACACATGCAAAACGTTATAAAACAAATATGAAAAGCAACAACAAGCCTCATCTAATCTCAATTAAAGTTTAAATGGGCTTATTTGTTCACTGTAAGTCTCAATAATTAGCTTAACACTAATTTGCTGATGAGGTCTTTGAAGTCCAATTGTCGGCTTAGCTGACTTTCAATTGTAAGTCAAGGCTACTTAGCTTTCTTTGGCTTGTTGTGGATCTCAGATCGTTCTTAACTAGTTTTAGTTTGCTAAACGCCCTTTCTCCACCTGCAACGGTCACAGGAAATGTTATGAAAACTGTCCCAAATTCTAAACTTTTTACTTTGTTTTAGTCAGCTGTTATGGTGTCTTTTAGTTGACATTGCTATGAAAACAAACAAAAAATATATATATTTGAACATTTAACTTTTTTGTATTTAGGCTATTCAAAAGTGCCACAAATACCACATTAAATACAACAATGATCACGGAACTGACCTTCGTCAAATGCTCAGAAGTTGTAATTATGAGCATCTGACAAAGGTAATAATTCAGTAATTATTAATGACTGAGTAGATCTTTAAAGTGTCATAATAAAGTTCAACCCAGCATCTGAAAACCGCATACTGATAGTGATTTGTGTGAAACACACTGTCATACCATTGCTTTACAATAAAACTGGCAACTTTTTTTTTATTTTAATTTTTTTTAATGAACTGACCAATTGTCCAGGGTGTAGCTGGGCCAAATGACCGCTTACATAGGCTCCAGAGTCCAGTGAGGGCCCGGTCAATAATGTTACGGACATTAAATGAATGAACAAGTAGGCTAATTGTTTCAACCCTCAGTAGTTTTATTCTATCATCAAAAAGTTTTTGATGTCCTGGGCTCCAGCTCTGCTGCTCCTACTTCTGGCCTCGCAGTTTGCAGAGCATCTTAATCACTTAAGGCCGATGACAAAGAAACATGGGAGGTACGAACCGGGGTGTGGACCAAATTTTTTTTTTTTCAATGGGGCCAAGGGGGTTGTTGAATTTATAAAAAAAATAATATTGTATAACTTTTGGCTTTGTTTTAATTCGGATTCATTTGTATGACTATATGTTACAAAACACAAAACCAGTGAAGTTGGCACGTTGTGTAAATGGTAAATAAAAACGGAATACAATGATTTGCAAATCCTTTTCAACTTATATTCAATTGAATAGACTGCAAAGACAAGATATTTAATGTTCGAAGTGTAAAATTGTGTTATTTTTTGCAAATATTAGCTCATTTGGAATTTGATGCCTGCGACATGTTTCAAAAAAGGTGGCACAAGTGGCTAAAAAAGACTGATAAAGTTGAGGAATGCTCATCAAACACTTATTTGGAACATCCCACAGATGAACAGGCTAATTGGGAACAGGTGGGTATAAAAGCAGCTTCCATGAAATGCTCAGTCATTCACAAACAAGGATGGGGCGAGGGTCACCTCTTTGTGAACAAATGTGTGAGCAAATTGTCCAACAGTTTAAGAACAACATTTCTCAACGAGCTATTGCAAGGAATTTAGGGATTTCAACATCTACGGTCCGTAATATCATCAAAAGGTTCAGAGAATCTGGAGAAATTGTATTTACTTATTTATTTAATTTTTTAAAATTATTTATTCATTTACAGACAGACATAGTTTTGTATTTCATTATTGTTTCTTTTGTTAATATCAGAGTCTGTTCTGCAAAAAGGTCATCCCGAGAAGCACACAGTTTATGGACAGGGACCCACAGTTAATATATACATCATCATATAGTATACAAAATACAGTACAATACAATACATTTCAGAATCTACCCACCAAATACCCATTTACGATTTTATTTATAAATAAAAAAAAGGAATCATTAAATCCACCAAATCAGTCTTAATATCCTATTATTCAAATTTGATTAAAAGGTCTTGAAGCTCTGCGATAATCTCATCATACATACAGAGGTAAAGACCAAAACTATGCGACTAATGTGAATTCCTCAACCATAAGAAATCACTGCACGTAAGCGATGATAATACGGACCTTCGATCCCTCAGGCGGTACTGCATCAAAAAGCGACATCGATGTGTAAAGGATATCACCACATGGGCTCAGGAACACTTCAGAAAACCACTGCCAGTAACTACAGTTGGTCGCTACATCTGTAAGTGCAAGTTAAAACTCTACTATGCAAAGCAAAATACATTTATCAACAACACCCAAAAACGCCACTGGCTTCGCTGGGCCCGAGCTCATCTAAGATGGACTGATGTAAAGTGGAAAAGTGTTCTGTGGTCTGATGAGTCAACATTTCAAATTGTTTTTGGAAACTGTGGACGTCATGTCCTCTGGAACAAAGAGGAAAAAACCACCTGGATTGTTATAGGCGCAAAGTTCGAACATTAAATATATTGTCTCTGCAGTCCATTCAATTGAATATAAGTTGAAAAGGATTTGCAAATTATTCTATTCTGTTTTTTATTTACTAATTACACAACGTGCCAACTTCACTGGTTTTGGGTTTTGTAGTTCATTGTGTGCATAATCATTTTGTCATAAAAACTACTGGGGTCTGTGTGTGGGCCCTAGCGGACTGTGGCCTCTTAAACTTGTCATCACCTTTACCCCCTTTACGATGGCCTTGACCTTGACTGTCCTTCCATTCAGCACTCTACTGGAATCGAAAATCCTTGAAGGATTTTAATGTTTTTAATGCTAACTATATATATTGCGAGCATACACACACACCTAATTAAATGAGTGTATTGATCTTACCATCATATTTCTACATGCTAACTACAATGTAGTTGTTATAGTAAATCGTTAGGTATTACTATACATGGCTATTTTTAAAGTACCTCACATATAAAAGGATAGACACTAGAGCCCTGAAACGGGGGTGTGAGGTATCATCAAGATAAACCAGCAGAGGAACCGTCACAAAGGGAACTGCAGTCAGATGGGAGTCAGATGAGACAAAGAAAACCCAACCCCCTTTTGGAATAGTTTTGTGACGATCTGTCACATTCGCGTCTTGTTATGTTTCCTTAGTTGGTGTTTATTTCCGGTCAGCGCTCTTATTTTAGATCCATTTCCTGCATGTCTCCCTCACCTGTCCCTGATTGGCAGCCTGGCCACACCTGTTTTCTATCAGCTGGCTGCTATTTATGCCTGCCTCGCCCTCTAGTCAAGGCTCGAGATTGTTTACTGTCTCCGGTTTGCTGTAATCCTGTCTCCTTTTATCCTATTAAAATCATGTTTTCCTGTGCTATGCCTGCCATCTCTGCATCTTGGGGTTCACCACCAGCGATTCCTGACAGAATCATCGAGCCAAATATGAACCCCGCAGAGAGTTGGTAGGCTGTCTGCGAGAAGTGTGCCCGCATGGTCTCCTTGATGGACAAGCTCTGTGGCTTGATTGCGGCACGGACTGGTTCCTCGGTTCCCTTCTACCCGACCCTGTTGTCTGTTCCAGGGGGGCGGCCAGAGTCGGCAGGACCCGCGACCCCCCAGGTGCCTCCCCACTCCCTCAGCCTTTCTTGTGACGTCTGGGATCCGTCCTTTGAGGGGTGGAGGCTAAGGTCAGCTGTGCGACAGGGGAAGCACAGCTCTCACCTTTCCCATTGAGGCCACCGCAGACGCCGCCATCCTCTCCGGCGGGCCTGCGGACCCTATCCTCTGTAAGTGAGCTCTCAATAAACTTACATTGTCCAAGATTGCCTTTTTTTTTGTTCTGTTGAGGCAGATCAAGTTTTTCAGCGCCTTAAATCTGGGTTTACGTCTGGACCAGTGCTGATTAATCCTAACATTGCTCTCCCATTTTTTGTAGAAGTGGACGCTTCTGACTCGGGGTTAGGGGCCGTGATCTCCTAACACGCCAGCTCTGATCAGAAACTGCACCCCGTGCCTTCTTCTCCAGGCCCGTGTAGGGGTTTTGCTGGCACAAAAGACCCCGTGCCTTCTTCTACAGGCCTGCGTAGGGGTTTTGCTGGCCCAAAACATTCTGTGCTTTCTTCTCCAGGTGTCTCTCACCTGCAAAGAGAAATTCTGACATCCAAGACCTCCTGGCTGTTATACTCGCCCTCCAGGATTGGATGCACTGGGTGGAGGGTGCCACACATCCCTTCGTCATCTACAACGACCATCCAAACCTCTCATATACGCTCCGCTCACAGCTTAATCCCTGCCAGGTACGGTGACCGCTTTTCCTCACGAGGTTTGATTTTGCATTACCTACTGCCCTGGTTCACTTAACAGGAAGCCTGATGCTTTGTGCAAGATGCATCAAAGGCCGGTGGCTTCCAGATTGGTTACGTAGCTTGAATCTCGGCATCATTGCAAGAGCAGCCCGCAAATGGCGGTTGCCTCTTTAGGGACTCGCGGCATTCAACAATTGTGTACCTTGTGAAGTGAAGTGAAGTGAATTACATTTATATAGCGCTTTTTCTCAAGTGACTCAAAGCGCTTTACATTGTGAAACCCAATATCTAAGTAACATTTAAACCAGTGTGGGTGGCACTGGGAGCAGGTGGGTAAAGTGTCTTGCCCAAGGACACAACAGCAGTGACTAGGATGGCGGAAGCGGGGATCGAACCTGCAACCCTCAAGTTGCTGGCACGGCCGCTCTACCAACCGAGCTATACCGCCCCTTGTGCTGGTCAGAGCTCAACTGGAGGTCTCAGCCTGTTAACAGAGATCACTCTGTGAGGTCAGAAAGACTTTAAAACTGCCCCAAACTCCCACTCCGTGGGGTTTCAGGTTGCTAAACAACTGCTTTGAATGGCAAAAGGGGCCACTGGCCTGAGGCTACCAGCTCTTCCAATTTGTTTTGTTTGTCTTTCCTATCACCAAATGCTGTTCGAAGATTTAAGCAAATTCTCCTGTAGCTGTGATCATAATCAGCGGTCAGGTGGTAGCAGAAGTGCAGCTTTTTTTTTGCATCCTATACCGTTGACAGAAAGTGATGGTTAAGTCATCCCAGCAACCTCTGCAAAACTGCTTCAACAACTGCAAGTCTGCATCTTGTTTAGCCACACCATTCATTTAGACAACTTCCTGCAAAAGAGTTTGGAATCGACGCAGGTAATCACATGCTTTCTCTCCGCTGTTCTGGTGAGTTTCCAGGAAATTAATATATATAGTTCCTATGCTCCTGTAACATTACCGTAAGCCTTGTCTATTTCATTGAGGTAAGCACTGGGTAATGTGTGTGCTCCTTTGGAAAAAGATACATTCAAGGCTGGGCTCAGTTAGCTGTCAAGTAACATACGATGCTGCTGTGTTTCGGCTAGACTAGAATCCTCTAATATTTGCTTAAAACAAAGCTGCCATTCCCCATAATCGACCTTTGTAGAAGGTTTAGGACAGTTTAGACTTGATTGGTGATACTGGTGAGTCATGTTTCTAAATATGTTCCAAAATTACCTTCTGAACAACTGCAGATAAGGGGTTAACAAGCAATGTGTCATTAGGGACCTGCGTAGTGGTTTTGCTGGCCCATAACATGCTGATTCTGCAAAAGCTAAGGCAGGCCATGCATATAGACATAGCAAAGAAGAGCCCTATTTCAAAAGAGGTTGTGACACTCCTCATCCTCGCTCATCCTGGGACGGCGTGGCGCAGTGGGAGAATGGCCGTGCGCGGCCCGAGGGTCCCTGGTTCAATCCCCACCTAGTACCAACCTCGTCATGTCCGTTGTGTCCTGAGCAAGACACTTCACCCTTGCTCCTGATGGGTGCTGGTTAGCGCCTTGCATGGCAGCTCCCTCCATCAGTGTGTGAATGTGTGTGTGAATGGGTAAATGTGGAAGTAGTGTCAAAGCGCTTTGAGTACCTTGAAGGTAGAAAAGCGCTATACAAGTACAACACATTTATCATTTATCCATGCAGACTGGACACTGGCTGAGAGTTAGTAGGTGGCCGAGTGTGGAGTCGGCTCTTTTGGTTGCTTTGTTGGGTCTGCTCCTGTCTCTGGCCATTCTCCCCACACCCCAGCAGACGATGGTGTGCAACACCGCAGAGGCCACCACAGTGAATATGTTTTTTTTTAATTGCTGTTTTACTTTTGTAGCTATATGTAGAAATGGCTGGTTGCATCAGCTCTGCTCTTTTAATGGCTTTAATGTCCTTTAAGTTCTTTGATGTTTGATTTTTCCCTCTTACACACATGCTAATAATGTATGTGTGCTATGGCTATGATGTTTTTTTTCCTTGGCCTCAGTCTGGAACCCCTCTCCAGGGTCCCAGGCTTAGGCCCTCACCTTTTTTGTAAGGGGCGCCAGAAGTAGGCAGACCCGTCAGCGATCCTGTTCTGTCTCCCTGTAATGTTTGTCTGCTCTTGAATGGGATTGTGCTGAAAATCTTAATTTCCTCTCGGAGATTAATAAAGTATTTCTGATTCTTGATTCTGATCTGTAGCTCCCCCTTTTTTGTGAATGCAGCAGTGTCTTCAAAGACAAGTAATGGCGGATGGTAACATCCAGGTAGGTCCATGGGCAAAACCCTTGGTAAATGATAAAGTAATATAAAGTTATAAAGTCTGTGTCAGGTGTTGAAAACCAGTACACTCTGGTGAGAAATTGGCTATTGGAACAAGAACTGTTATGTGTGTACAGGGGAAGAAGACGACACAGACAACAGGGACATCGTTTAGCTCTATATTTATTATTAAACACTATATATAAACAAGGGAATATGTGTTATGTGTGGGAAATTAACTGTAATGTGTTACCAGTAGTGTTGAGCGAGGGGCAAGGCTGGCTCGGAGGTCCGTGAGCAGGCAGGTAGTTCGGGGGCAATAGAGAGGCGTCAAAGTCCATGTCCAGGCGGGAGGTCGAGATCCAAAAGGGGCAGCCAGAGAACCAGGGGGGAACACAGGGAGACGAGACACACCACTCGTAACGCGGGAACGGAGGAATGCTGCTGGAAGACAACAAGGGGGACACGAGACCAATCAACACAGAGGGGGAGAAACACATAGAGAGAGTATGCATATAGCTTGGACAATTTCGGCTTGCTGTACAAGAACAGGTCGCTACGTTCTGCCACAGGATAGCAGGTTGCGCTGGCTTAAGAAGGCAGCAGAGCTAATCAGCAAAACATGTGTAGATTGCTGATTGGTGATTGAAGGCAGCCGCTTGCTGCAGCTGGAGTGGCGCACGCCGGAGCGCTCTTGGAGGTGCGCCCCAGTGCGCGAAGATGAATGCGCACCGGGTTCGCCCGGGCCGTGACAAGAACAAGACATTCTTTGAGCAGGATGAAAAGCTCAGTATTGATGGTGTGCTACAATGGTAGCAACTGCAACGAAAGGGGATACATGCAAATAATATTAGGGGAAATGGGTTCCTCAGAACCCCAAGTCCTTTTTTTGTATTGCATATAAGTGTACAAACGAATATGTGTGACATAGTGTAGTCATGTGGCTCAGCAGAGTGTGACACCAAAGGGAGAACAACAATGTAGTATGGGGGACCAGACCAGTGCAGTCACAGCCAATAAAAAAACTAGTTCTGATGATTTGTGTATATAATTATTAGCAATATACTAAAACCACTACCCACTATGTTTCAATGTGGTTGCAGTTCTCTGAAAGCTTCAACCTTTTGGAGCCCTCAGCATCTTGTCAAGACTGAATGTAACCAGACATGAAACCACGATCACTAGGGACATGGCTGCTTCCCTGTCGCTGTCATTCTGTCTGTCACACTCACACACACACACACACACACACACACACACACACACACACACACACACACACACACAAATATGTTGTCACTCTGTCCCCAGGTCAGGGCAGGGACATTTTTGCTCCCTTGCTCCTCTCAGTGGAGCTGAGCTTGACAGGTGTCCATTCTTTTAAAGCCGCAACAACTTTTTCTTAGCCACGTATTCATTTGCATTCTCTGCTGTCTTTTGTCACTTTTTGACACTATCATTATAATTTCCAAATGTCAATTTTTATTTAAGGGATAATTATTTTATTAGAAGCCATGGTGACACATGTTTTGGCAACCCTTTAAATATGCTAAAATGTGTCCTATACAACTTGGTGTTTGGCTTGAACTCATGTTGTCCCTAAGTGACAACATGAGTTCAACCCACTTCCGCCGTCCCTTGGATTAACTTGTGTCGTCGTAAGCGGTTGTTGGCATTAGCGAAAATAGCCATTGGTATCAACTTGAGACTTTGGTCAGAGACATAGAGAAGGTGGGTGATCATCCATCCATCCATCCATCCATTTTCTACCGCTTATTCCCTTTTGGGGTCGCGGGGGGCGCTGGAGCCTATCTCAGCTACAATCGGGCGGAAGGCGGGGTACACCCTGGTGGGTGATCAATTATTCTAAAGCCTTTGGTAATTTCCATTCCATTGCAATTTGTTTTTTGCGTAAAAGGGGATAAAAGTGTCATGATCCCACATGACAGCATGGAGATTATTCAATCAATCAATCAATCAATCAATCAATCAACCAATCAATCAAACTTTATTCATATTCATATACCAAACTGCTTGACAAAAAAATAAGAAGAGAAGAAAACACACACGCACACAGCACTATTGATAATACCAAAACATATTATGGCATTGAGTATTGAGGAAAAAAGCCACTACTAAGGCGTTCCCATTGGAGAAAAATTAACAGCATCTAAGATATCAGTGTCAAACATTTTAAAATATATGTTAAGATAAACTATAAATAATACATTAATAAATAAATAAAACATTGTTTTATAATAATAGTAGTAATAAATAAATAATAAATAAATAAATAATAAATAAACAAATACATTTAAAAAAATAAAACTACCATGAGCTTATGTAACGAAATTTCGTTCAAATTTGAATGACAATAAAAAGGAAGTCTAAGTCTAAGTCTAAGTGTAAATGCAATAAATACACTAGAAAATAAAATAACTAAAATTAGGAACCGAGGACGAGTTTAACATGATCAGTAAAAAAGCTGATTAAAAAGGTTTGTCTTTAACATTTTATTTCTGAATGTCAATGGTCTCTGCAGCCATGAGGTTCTGTGGCAGGTTGTTCCATAGGTGGGGTCCATAGTGGTGACATGCTGCCTCAACCTGGGGTGTTTGCTTTGGTATTTGGTAAAGACACAAGTTTAGTGCAAGAAGACCTAAGGATCCGCGAGAGTTGATACGGTAAAGCACAGGTTAAGTAAGTAAGTAACTAAATTTGATTTATAAAGCGTTTTTCACAGATAAAATCACAAAGCATTGTACAAAACATAGGTGAATTAAGAGAACAATTCAATATAAAACAACAGGGGCAACATCATAAAAAAGATACAAAGTGGATTAAAAATTATAGTTAAAAGGTGCATTAACTAAAAGTTTTACTAAAAAGAGAAGTTTTCAAATGTTTCTTAAAAGTGTCAACACAGTCAAGATCACAGAGGGACTGGTGCAATTTGTTCAGAGTCTGGGAGCTATAGCCTGGAATGCCAGGTCTCCACAGAAAGTCAGGACTAAAAATGTAAACTCAATGCGGAATTTAACTGGAAGCCAATGAAAACTGGATAAAACGGGGGTGATATGGACCTCTTCTGGGTGCACTGGTCAAAAGTCTGCCAGCCGCATTTTATACAATCGGAAGTCTCTTTAGCGTTGACTTGTTGAGAAGAGTGAAGAGAGAATTGCAACAGTCAATGCGAGACGAAATGAACACGTCAATGATCATTTCGAGATCCAATTTTGACAGCACATTTCTCACTTTAGAAATATTTCTGAGATGATAAAAACAGTTTTTGGTCAGTTGACAACAGTGACTCTCCAAAGACATTGACTGATCCAACACAACCCCAAGGTTTCTGAGGCTGGTTTTAACAGATGCACCCAAAGCACGATTTATCAGTATACTGGGATCCACAGTATCAAAGGCAGATGTCAAATCAAGTAAAACCAAAACTGTGTAGCGACCAGAGTCAGATAGATGAGAAAGCACAAGGCCATTAAGACATTGAAATACTAATAATAAAATCAAACCCTGGAGCGGATGGGGAGCCAATGCAGCGACTTTAAAACTGGTGTAATGTGGTCCCGCCATCCTGCTCTCACAACACACATGCAGCTGAGTTTTGTAATAACTGAAAATTTTATAATATTATTTTTAGAAGACCATTACAATAACTAAAAAATTAAAACAAATGTAATAGCGCCTCCGTGTTTCCCTAAGAGAGAAACAGGCAGACTGTGGCTATGTTCTTAAGATGATAAAACTATTTTTGTAATATTTTGATTTGTAGGGTAAAAATCAGCTCAGAGTCAAAAGTGATGCCGAGGTTTTTTATAGATTGTGTTTGTTTAAAATCTTGGGATAAAAGTTTCTCTCTCTGGCCTTCAGGACATATAACTAAAACATATGTTTTGTCATGGTTGGGCTGTACACTGCAAAAACTGAAATCTAAGTAAGATGAAATATCTCAAATAAGGGTGATGTTTGCTTATTTTCTGTCTGATAAGATAGTTCTTCTCACTAAGCAGATTTTATGTTAGTGTTTTACTTGTTTTAAGGGTTTTCGCCTAAATGATCTCAGTAAGATATTGCAGCTTGTTGCTGAGATTTTATGACCTATATTGAGTAAAACATGCTTAAAACTAGAATATCAACCGTTGCAAAGCTGTGTCATCAACACTCACAAGTATAAAACTACTTTTTTAACGTAATCATTTCTTACTTCAAGCATGAAAAACAAAATCATGATGCCGAGCGCAAATCATTATGTCAAGATAATGGCACTAGCACTTGTTATTAGAGAGAATATACTTATTTTAAAGGGGAACATTATCACCAGACCTATGTAAGCGTCAATATATACCTTGATGTTGCAGAAAAAAGACCATATATTTTTTTAACCGATTTCCGAACTCTAAATGGGTGAATTTTGGCGAATTAAACGCCTTTCTATTATTTGCTCTCGGAGCGATGACGTCACGTTGTGACGTCACATTGGGAAGCAATCCGCCATTTTCTCAAACACATTACAAACACCGAGTCAAATCAGCTCTGTTATTTTCCGTTTTTTCGACTGTTTTCCGTATCTTGGAGACATCATGCCTCGTCGGTGTGTTGTCGGAGGGTGTAACAACACGAACAGGGACGGATTCAAGTTGCACCAGTGGCCTAAAGATGCGAAAGTGGCAAGAAATTGGACGTTTGTTCCGCACGCTTTACCGACGAAAGCTATGCTACGACAGAGATGGACCCTAGCTTCCCTGGCCTGCTGACATCAACTCCACAACTGGACAGATCAGCTTTCAGAAAAAGAGAGCTGATGAGGGTATGTCTACAGAATATATTAATTGATGAAAATTGGGCTGTCTGCACTCTCAAAGTGCATGTTGTTCTTTTGGCAGATAATTTTGCTTAGTTCAAATAAAATACCCCTATTTATTTATTTTTTTTCTTGTTTTTGAACGCTGATCTTTTTGCAGTGTAGGGACTGAAAGTACTGACAGCCTACAGAACCAGGTCAGACACTACAAAGTTCTACAGGAGCTTAATTTAAGAGTATTTTTCAACATATTGAGAAAAAAGATCACTTTTTTTTCTGTTAAGAAAAGTGCACTTGTTATTATTTTAAGGTATTTTTAGGTTCACTGAGGTTAGCTAATTTTACTCGTTTTGGAAAGCCTTGACAAGCCAAATTTTCTTGTTCTATTGGCAGATCATTTTGCTTAGTTCAAGTAAAATACCTCTCATTTTTGTATTTTTTTTTTCTTGTTTTTGAACACTGACTTTTTGCAGTGTAGGACATTCACTGCCATCCACGACGTGATGTCTAAAATGCAGTCAATAAGGGTATCTATTGGTATATTGCTGTGTCATTAAGAGACAGCAATGTACAGCTGTGTATCATCAGCGTAACTGTTGGTTGGTTGGTTGGTTGGTTGGTTGGTGTAATGACATCCCAGGAGGCAGCATATAAAGATTAGAAAGAGTGGGACATAAAATTGAGTATTGGGGAACCCCACATCTTATTTCATGGGTCCCCGAGGAACATGCATCCATACTTTCATGAAAAAATGCTGTCCGTCATATAAGAGCAGAACCAGTTAATAAAACAGTACCAAGAAAGCTGACCAGGTGTCTAAGTCGCTTTAATAACATTTGATTATCTACTGTGTCAAAAGCAGAACCAACACTGAGATTTTTCTCATCTAAATTCAAGGTTCAAGGTTTCATTCGTCACTTGCGGAGTACACCACAGTGAAATGCTTTTTTCCATGCTCTTCAGATATTGCGTACAGTGGGATCCAAACTCTAGTTGCAGAATCTAATACACTAAATACAAAAAATGTAATAGCTCTGAAGTACATTAATTACAAGACAATAAGTTGCACAATAAGTCACAGTTATGGTAGAAGTATCAGTACAAGTAGAAGTACAGTAGTCAAATACAGTACCAGTGCAATATCAAATAGTATAACAGTATATACAGTATAGGAAGCAACAACTATTAAGGTGTCTACAGTTCTTTGGCAGTTGAGTAGTGACAGTAGTATGAACAAAGGTAATGGAACAGTATGACTTCTTTATACTCTTGTTTTTACATTATTTACAGTCATTGAATGAAAAGTATTGTAGTCCGGTATTTACAGTGGTAAGTAAAGTGATTCTTGTGCGTGCGGTTTTGTGCAATTGTGATAAGTGTTAATCAGCGGTGCAGTTGAGCAGTCTGATGGCTTGGGAATAGAAGCTCCTCCTGAGTCTCTACGTGTTAGCCATGAGACTCCGGTAGCGCTTGCCTGACTGCAGCAGTGAGAAGAGGCAGTTGCTTGGGTGGCTAGAGTTCCTCACTATTCTCTTGGCCTTGGATCTACACCGCCTGGTGTAGATGTTGCAGAGGGTTGGGAGCACACCTCCGATGGTGCGCTCGGCTGATCTGACCACTCTCTGAAGTCTGTTGTGGTCGTGTGCGGTGCTATTCCCAAACCAGGAGGTGATGTTTCCAGTCATGACACTCTCTGTTGTGCATGAGTAGAAGTTCCTGAGGATCTTGTGGTTTAGCTTGAACTTCCTGAGTCTCCTGAGGAAGTAGAGACGCTGTCGTGCTTTTTCACCACATTGTCTATATGTGTGGTCCAGGACAGGTCTTCTGATATTGTCACTGCGAGGTATTTGAAGTTGGTCACTCTCTCGACCGGCGTCCCGTCTATGCTGAGTGGACTGTAGTTCCTTGCCCCCCGTCTCCTAAAATCCACTATGATCTCCTTGGTCTTGCTGACGTTCAGGTGGTTCTCCTGACACCACAGTGCCAGGTTCTTCACTTCACTCAGGTAGGCCGTCTCATCGTTTCCGGAGATCAGGCCCACCACAGCTGTGTCGTCAGCAAATTTCACAATGGAGTTGGTGGTGTTTTTAGCCACACAGTCATGTGTAGAGTGAATAGAGGAGGGGGCTCAGAACACAGCCCTGGGGGGCACCGGTGTTGAGGATGATGGTTGATGAGGTGCAGTTCCCTGCTCTCACCACTTGTGGTCTGCCTGTCAGGAAATTAAGGACCCACTGACAGAGGGTTGAGTTCAAGCCCAGGTCCTTGAGCTTGATGACGAGTTTGGATGGGACTATGGTGTTGAATGCTGAACTGTAGTCTATGAACAGCATTCTCACATAGTCCCCCTGCCTTTTGTCCAGGTGTGTCGTCGCGGTATGCAATACGTGTGCGATTGCATCGTCGGTTGACCTGTTTGGGCGGTATGCAAACTGCAGGGGTTCTATAGTGGGGGGGAGGGAGGAGCATATGTGGTCTTTGATTAGCTTCTCAAAGTACTTCATGGCTATGGGGGTGAGGGCTACGGGGCGGTAGTCGTTGAGGCAGGCAGGGGCAGATTTCTTTGGAACAGGAAATCTGAAATTCAACCTGATGTCCTTTAAAACCTTTAAAAAGTGTTGTCTTTGTTCTGTGGTTCATGCTAAAACCAGACTGATGTCGTTCTAAAATGTTATTTTTAATTAAAAAGTCACTGACTTGGTTAAAAAATGTTTTTTTTTTCAACCAAATCTTAATTAGGAACTGTAAGTTGGATATAGGTTAGGTCCAAACTGCTCTTCTTCAGAAGGGACCTCAACACCGCCGTTTTAAAATCGGCAGGAAAGACCCTTGTCTAAAGAGAGCAATTCATAATGCCTAAAATGTGTTGTATTGTGTGTATTGTGTTTTTTTTCCATATACAACAACCTATCTGGATTCGATAAGAGAATCGATAAGGAATCGGTTCAATAAGAGGATTCGATAATAGGCTCAAACTCGATAATTTCTTATCAAACATCATCCCTACAGAGTAGGGCCCAGTCCGCGCTTCTTCTACTGCCAGCTGAAGTCACAGGAAGACATGACATCAATAGGTGGCAAAAAGATTGCTTAATGGACGTCTGTACAAATGTCAATATAAATATGAATTATAAATGCACTGGCGAAAAAGTCTCTGATGGGCACAGCAATCAGTCTGAGGTGTAAAAGTTGGCACTTTTTTATGTGAACTGTTACCCAGCATGTGTGTCGCTAAAGTATCCACAGCCTTTAGAAATGTGCGCACGGCAGCTATGGAGTTGCCGTGAGGCAGCATAAATGTTCACGTCAAAGTCAGTTTTGATACATCTCATCTTTGTCGTGAAAAGGGGCGTACAGTACAGATAATGGAACTCCATTGCATTAGCTCGTTGTAGTGCAGGTTAAAAAAGCAATACGGTGCAGATATAAATAAATAGATTACTGTACAGATAAATATATTGTACTTTTGCATATGCATCCATGTTTATGGATGTATGTTATATTGTCTTTTATATTATAGCGAGTTAATCCATTTTGAGGGGGGAATTGAGGAGATTATTTTGATGCGTTCAAGAGTCTTATGGCCTGAGGGAAGAAACGCTAACAGAACCTGGAGGTTCTATTACTTTCTAGAGTCCAGCAGTGAAAACAGTCCTTGGTGGGGGTGGGAGGAGTTGCAACAGATTTTCTGAGCCCTGGTCAGGCATCGGATCTTTGTGATTTCCTGGATAGGAGGAAGAGGAGTCCTGATGATCTTTTCCGCCGTCCGCACCAATCTCTGAAGAGATTTCCAGACTGAGGCATTGCAGGCTCCAGTCCAGACAGAGATGCAGTTGGTCAGTAGGCTCTCTATAGTGCCTCTGTAAAATGTGGTGAGAATGGGGGGAGGGAGCTGTGATCTTTTCATCCGATGCAAAAAGTGCATGCGCTGTTGAGCTCTTTTTACAAGAGCTCCGGTGTGTAGGGACCAGGTTATATTGTCAGTTATCTGCACCCCCAGGAACTTGGTGCTGCTAACGATCTCCACTGCTGTGCCGTTGATGAAGAGTGGAGTGTGGCTGGACTGGTGCCTCCTGAAGTCGACGATGATCTCCTTGGTCTTGTCGATAGCGTCCTCTGTGGAGCGATTAGGGCGATAAGCAAACTGGAATGTGGGGGGAAGTCTGGAGACAATGTGTTCCTTTACCAGCCTCTCGAAGCACTTCATTAGGATGGGCGTGAGTGCCACGGGGCGATAATCATTGAGGGAGGAGATTGTGGATTTTTTTAGGCACTGGACTGATTGTGGCCATCCAGATCTGGGGGTGGGGCGGCCGCGGTGTTGGGCTCAGGCCATTTCCAACGGCCTGGAAACATCTACGTGGGTCGACTTAATTCTATTGATCAAAACAGTCTAACGTCTGCCCCCAACGTCCACGACTACACCCTTATCCCCGTACTGTAAGACCTTAAATGGCCCATCGTAAGGGGGGGGGGGGGGGGGGGGGACGGTCCCCGGTGGGCGTCATGACAGATGAAAATGAAATCAGCCGAGCGCAGGCTGGGGGAACACAAGAAACGGGGTTGCCATGCTGTGACGTGGGGACGAGTGTGATTGGCCTGGTGGCCTCCAGCAGGGAAGACCGCAGCCTGGCCGCTGACCAGGGTGCACTGGCATCCAGAATGAAATCCCTTAAGACTCGCAGCACCTGGCCTTAGAAAAGCTCTGCAGAAAAGGCCTGCATGTCCCTTTTTCGGGGAAGTCCTGGTGCCCAGCATGACCCAGGGGAGTTTGTCCACTCAGTTACCATCAGTCAAACTGGTACGTAGGACAGCCATTCATGGAGCTGTGGAATCACTCACACAAACCGTTGGCCCCCAGACCCTTGACGATCACGTTCCAGATCTCGTAGGTAAACTGTGCACCCGGTCAGAGGAGAGGTCTGAAGGGGTACCGAAGCACGTGACCCATGTGCTGATGAATGCCTGGGCCACATCAGTGGGCGACGTTGACGCGAGGGGAACGACTTCCGGCCAGCGGGTTCTACTGTGAAACTATTTGAAGGGGGGAGTGGGCCCACCAAATCAATATTGACATGGTCGAACCTCCTTTCGGGAACAGCAAACTGCTCCAATGGTGCGACCCAGGCCCACATGTCCTTCTTCAGCTCCCTCCAAAAGTACTTCTGGACCACCAGCCTTGCAGTGGCCTTTCTGCCCGGATAAGCGCGAGGCTGTGGATTGCTTCAAAAACAGCACGCAGCCAACCAACAGGAACCAGGGGCCTAGGCTGGCTAGTTGAGAGACCGCACCACAGCCTGAACCCTGAGTCACCGACCGTGACTTCCTCCAGGTCCAGTGTCCGAACCCCTCAGTGACTAGATCTTACGGTTAGAGGCCTGTTCCGCACCCATACGTGAGTGGTCCAGATCTAACTGCACCGTGGTGACGGTCCCTTTGGAGAGGCATTCTGCGACCATGTTGGACTCGACCGCGATGTGTACTCCCAGATGATTGACAGCTGATGTTGTTGGCGGGTGGACCACGGCTCAGCCACCTTGGACAGTGAGTATGTGAGGGGTTTTTGGTCATGAAAACTGTACATTTTTGGCTTTCCAGAATGAAGCGGAAGTGGCGGATTACTAACCAGACGCAGAGTAGCTCCCTGTTAAAGGTGCTGTTTTTACGTTTTCTCTTGCTGGTGGCTGAAATTGGCTAGCCACTGCTCCAGCACAGCGCCAACTGCATAGTCCGATGCATTCGTTGTGTGAGCAACCGGTGCCTCCTGGGATGGGTGGACAACATGGTGGCCTGGCACAGCGCAGCTTTCATGTCCTCTAATGCCTTGTCCCTTCCGGCCTTCCAGTCGACATCCTGGTTAGGGGTCCTGCCCTTCAGGGCTTCGTACAGCAGGTGCATGACATGGGTTGCCGGACTGATGAATCAGTGGTAAAATGTAAGCATCCCGAGAAATTCTCTGAGCCGTCGGGTCGAGCGTGGGTGGGGAAAGGCAGACTAATGTTTCTTGTCTTGTTGCTCTGTCTTCCTCTCTTTTTTGTGTGTTTTTTTGAAAACTGACTGCGGGTAATTAAAATGATTGTTTTGTTTTACAGTAAAGCAAGCGGTTGCGATGATTAAGGCTTTGCCAGACATCTTTCCATCCCTTATTGCTCCACCAAAGAAGTTTGGGCATGCAAGTGAGACCATACTTCACATCCTTGAGGTAAAAAATGTTGTATGACATTGTTTTCCTGTACTTTACAGCAGGGCTATTCAACTATGTTGTTAAAGGCCTACTGAAACCCACTACTACCGACCACGCAGTCTGATAGTTTATATATCAATGATGAAATCTTAACATTGCAACACATGCCAACACGGCCGGGTTAGCTTACTAAAGTGCAATTTTAAATTCCGCGCGAAATATCCTGCTGAAAACGTCTCGGTATGATGACGCCTGCGCGTGACGTCACGGATTGTTGAGGACATTTTGGGACAGCATGGTGGCCAGCTATTAAGTCGTCTGTTTTCATCGCAAAATTCCACAGTATTCTGGACATCTGTGTTGATGAATCTTTTGCAATTTGTTCAATGAACAATGGAGACAGCAAAGAAGAAAGCTGTAGGTGAGAAGCGGTGTATTGCGGCAGGTGTTGTGCCGGATAACGCACCCCCGCCTTAGAATGCACCCCCTGACTGTTGTGCCGGATAACACAGCTGGTGTTTCATTGTTTACATTCCCGAAAGATGACAGTCAAGCTTTATCGTTGGCTTGTGGAGAACTGGGACAATGGAGACTCTTACCAGGAGGACTTTGAGTTGGATGCGCAGACGCGGTACCGTGAGTACGCATGCAGCTGCGGCTTCCAAACATTTGATCGCTTGCCCGTACGTGTGTGCCGCTATGTGCATGTCACGGACGTAACTTTGGGGACTTTGGGGAAATATATGTGCTGTATGAACTTTGGGGAGGTGAACGGTACTTTGGGCTGTGGGATTGAGTGTGTTGTGCAGGTGTTTGAGTTGTATTGGCGGGTTATATGGACGGGAGGGGGGAGGTGTTTGTTATGTGGCATATTAAATATAAGCCTGGTTGTGTTGTGGCTAATAGAGTATATATATGTCTTGTGTTTATTTACTGTTTTAGTCATTCCCAGCTGAGTATCAGGTCCCACCCGCCTCTCACAGCATCTTCCCTATCTGAATCGCTCCCACTGCCCTCTAGTCCTTCACTCTCACTTTCCTCATCCACAAATCTTTCATCCTCGCTCAAATTAATGGGGAAATCGTCGCTTTCTCGGTCTGAATGGCTCTCGCTGCTGGTGGCCATGATTGTAAACAATGTGCAGATGTGAGGAGCTCCACAACCTGTGACGTCACGCGCATATCGTCTGCTACTTCCGGTACAGGCAAGGCTTTTTTATCAGTGACCAAAAGTTCTGAACTTTATCGTCGATGTTCTCTACTAAATCCTTTCAGCAAAAATATGGCAATATCGCGAAATGATCAAGTATGACATAGAATAGACCTGCTATCCCCGTTTAAATAACAAAATCGCATTTCAGTCGACCTTTAAGGGGCCACATTTTTAGAACGCCAAGTGCCAGGGGGGCTAGACATTCTTCTGATTTTTTTATGCAGTCTTTCAGCATTTCGATGACAGCCAATAATTGTAATTGTTTTCTGTTACTATGCACCTTGAATATAATAAAGAGGTGAAAACAAATTTGATTCATATCTTCATTTAAGCAAGTGACATTTACTGTTCTGTTAGTCAGGATTACTGATTGCAAGCATTAATATGATTTATGAATTCCACAGCATGTGGCATTTTAAGAAAACGATCCTACATAATGAGAAATATATTCTTAACTGTTGCCTTTCCATTAAGAAAAATAAACTAGTTTTTAGTATAAGTTTGCTGGTTTCAAGAAACGTAATGCCGAGCGCATATCATTTTGTCAAGATAATGGCACTAGCATGTACTTAATTTAAGAATATATTTCTACATATTGAGAAATGTTCTTAATATATTGAGAATAAATAAACTAGTTTTTAGTATAAGTTTGCTGGTTTCAAGAAATGTATTGCCTACTGCATATCATTATGTCAAGATAATGGCACTAGCATTTACTCAATTTAAGAATATTTTTCAACATATTGAGAAAAAAGGTCTCTTTGTTTTCTACCAAGAAAAGTGCACTTGTTATTAGTGAGAACATACTTATTTTAAGGTATTTTTTGGTTCATTGAGGTTAGCTAATTTTACTTGTTTTGGAAAGTCTTGACAAACCACATGTACTTGTTCTATTGGCAGATAATTTTGCTTAATTCAAGTAAAATAGCCATAATTATTATTATTTTTCTTGTTTTTGAACTTTTTGCAGTGTATCCTGGTCATTTGACAGCAAACCTTCACACCTGCCCCCTGGTTGTGATTACACTTTTTTTTGATTGAGACTTTTATCAGTAGATTGCACAGTACAGTACATATTCCGTACAATTGACCACTAAATGGTAACACCCGAATAAGATTTTCAACTTGTTTAAGTCGGGGTCCGTGTTAATCAATTCACACTCACCAGCAATCAGGACGTGACGGGGCTGGATCCTTGGGTTTTTTTGCTTTGTATCGTTTGTACAAAACCCAAAACCAGTTAAGTTGGCACGTTGTGTAAATAGTAAATAAAAACAGAATGCAATGATTTGCAAATCCTTTTCAACTCATATTCAATTGAATACACTGACAAGATATTTAATTTTTGAACTGGTCAACTTTGTTATTTTTTGCAAATATTAGCTCATTTGAAATTTGATGCCTGTGACTTGTTTAAAAAAATCTGGCACAACTAGCAAAAACGATTGAGAAAGTTGAGGAATGCTCATCAAACACTTATTTGGGACATCCCACAGGGGAACAGGCTAATTGGGAACAGGTGGGTGCCATGATTGGGTATAAAAGCAGCTTCCATGAAATGCTCAGTCATTCCCAAACAAGGATGGGGCCAGGTTCACCACAAAGGCGTGAGCAAATTGTTGAACAGTTTAAGAACAACATTTCTCAATGAGCTATTGCAATTTAGGGATTTCACCATCTACGGTCCGTAATATCATCAAAAGGTTCAGAGAATCTGGAGAAATTACTGCACCAACATTGAATGCCCGTGACCTTCGATACCTCAGGCGAGGCGGTACGGCATCAAAAAGCGACATCAGTGTGTAAAGGATATCACCACATGGGCTCAGGAACACTTCAGAAAACCACTGTTAGTAACTATAGTTTGTCGCTACATCTGTAAGTGCAAGTTAAAAGTCTACTATGCAAAGTGAAAGCCATTTATCAACAACACCCAGAAACGCCGCCAGCTTCGCTGGGCCCGAGCTCATCTAAGATGGACTGATGCAAAGTGGAAAAGTATTCTTTGGTCTGACGAGTCCACATTTCAAATTGTTTTTGGAAACTGTGGACGTCGTGTGCGCCGGAACAAAGAGGAAAAGAACCATCCGGATTGTTATAGGTGCAAAGTTGAAAAGCCAGCATGTGTGATGGTATGGGGGTGTATTAGTGCCCAAGGCATGGGTAACTTACACATCTGTGAAGGCGCCATTAATGCTGAAAGGTACATACAGGTTTTGGAGCAACATATGTTGCCATCCAAGCAACGTTACCATGGACACCCCTGCTTATTTCAGCAAGACAATGCCAAGCCACGTGTTACAACAGCGGGGCTTCATCATAAAAGAGTGCCTGACTGGCCTGCCTGTAGTTCAGACCTGTCTCCCATTGAAAATGTGTGGCACATTATGAAGCCTAAAATACCACAACGGAGACCCCCGGACTGTTGAACAACTTAAGCTGTACATCAAAAATTGGTCTCCTCAGTTCTCAAACGTTTACGGAGTGTTGTTAAAAGGAAAGGCCATGTAACACAGTGGTAAAAATGCCCTTGTGCCAATTTTTTGCAATGTGTTGCTGCCATTAAATTCTAAGTTAATGATTATTTGCAAAAAAAAAATTAAGTTACTCAGTTCGAACATTAAGTATCTTGTATTTGCAGTCTTTTCAATTGAATTTAAATTGAAAAGCATTTGCAAAACATTGTATTCTGTTTTTATTTACGAAATACACAAAGTGCCAACTTCACTGGTTTTGGGTTTTGTACTATCGTCATCCCTTGTCAGAATAATTATTTTTCGGAGTATAAGACGCTCCGGAGTATAAGTCGCACCGGCCGAAAATGCATAATAAAGAAGGAAAAAAACATATATAAGTCGCATTTTTTGGGGAAATGTATTTGATAAAAGCCAACACCAAGAATAGACATTTGAAAGGCAATTTAAAATAAATAAAGAATAGTGAACAACAGGCTGAATAAGTGTACGTTATATGAGGCATAAATAACCAACTGAGAACGTGCCTGGTATGTTAACGTAACATATTATGGTAAGAGTCATTCAAATAACTATAACATATAGAACATGCTATACGTTTACCAAACAATCTGTCACTCCTAATCGCTAAATCCCATGAAATCTCATACGTCTAGTCTCTTACGTGAATGAGCTAAATAATATTATTTGACATTTTACGGTAATGTGTTAATAATTCCACACATAAGTCGCTCCTGAGTATAAGTCGCAAACTTATGAAAAAACTATGAAAAAAACTGCGACTTATAGTCCAAAAATTACGGTAGTCATTTGCATTCCCCGTAAGTTAATTGAGTAAGTGAGTTCATTGAGTTAATTCATGTTAGCAGCTTTGTTTGTTAGATTTATAAGAGCCTCAATGTGCTATGTTGAAAAAAAATGTGTGTACACTCTTCAGTTTTGGGCTCAGGTCACCTTCGACACCTAAATTGTTCACACGCAAAACAAAAGTAGTGCTCTCGCCTTGTGTTTTCCTCCACGTACTTTGCAGTTTCCATTGGGAGGCACTTTGAAACAAGTGTGATGCACTTTGATTGCCCTCACTTTGCTGAAAGGCAACAGTGAGTTCAAAAGTTCAAGTTTGGTTGTGGAGTGAGAGAGGACGAGTGAGTAGATGGTGTGACCTCAGAATGTAAATTATGAATAAGCAGCTTTATTTTTCAACATGTCTGTCTTAACCTTGCTGGTGGTGAGGTCCTGGGTGCACGAAGGAAATAATTGTGAGGCTTTATAAAGGGAAAAAGTAGTGTAAACATGTATGTCAAAATGACATGATGGCACATTGCGACCTTCTTTATTTATTTGTATTTTTTTTAAATGTATTTATATTTTTATTGATTATTTTCCAAAAATAACACCAGCCAAAACATATAACAAACAGATGAAAAACAAAACACACAAGACAAAGCAAATTAAACCAAACAAAACAAGACAATACCCCCCCACACACACACACACACAAACATTCACACACTCATTGAGAGAAGCTTACATGAACTAGAGAAAATGCAAAATGTAAATAAATTAAAATAATAATAACAAAAACAAAATAGATAATAACCTTCTTAAACCTAATACAGGGGCATTGAGGTTGAATTTGTGTTGCTATAGTAACGGCTAGCAAGGCTTGTATTAGTATACACATGTTATATGCATCCATGTATTCTCACTTCTCTGTGAAGCGCTTTGGGTGCCTAGAAAAGCGCTAAATAAATCTAATCCATTATTATTATTATTATTATTATGTAAGCTGAAACTAGCCAGAAGACAATTAAAAATAAGAAAATATTTGAAACAAGCACCAGTTGGAGACGTGCATATGTCATGAATAATTTCATTAACAACTAATTGTCCAAATATTGTATGCAAAAAAAGAGGTGAAAAAAATACAAGATAAAAAGACTCAATTTTAGGATAAAAATACTAAAAACTAGTTAAATGATCTGTCCGTGCGGCTAGTTAATTTTAATCAATTAGACACCCTAAATTAAAATGTGTATATTTATAGAAATTAGCAGTACTTTTAAGATAAAAATTAGTGTTTTATTGCAACTTGCAATGGTTTGGTTGTAATCACGTGACCTAGAGGCACATCCGGGCACTTCCGGGTTTCAGGCGGTGGTCTGGAGCAGTGGTCACCAACCCTTTCGAGCCCAAGATCCCTGATCTTAGCCAAAAACCAAAGCAAGATCTACCAATGTGTCAACTATTTATATATATATATATATATATATATATGTATGTGTGGGGAAAAAAATCACAAGACTATTTCATCTCTACAGGCCTGTTTCATGAGGGGGTTCCCTCAATCATCAGGAGATTTTAATGGGAGCATTCACATACCATGGTTTATATAGGGCACAGAGTGGGTGGGTACAGGCTGGCGTAGGGGCGTGGTGATTGGCTCATGTGTTACCTAGGAGGTGTTTCCGTCTGTGGCGGCATGCTGTTACAATTTCGCTGCGCTTGTTGAGGGATGACAGGTCTGGACGGTAAATAATAAACAGTTTCTCTTTCAAGCATAGGTTGCATCTTTTATTACCACTATTGTGGTAAGATATGCTTGAAAGAGAAACTGTTTATTATTTACCGTCCAGACCTGTCATCCCTCAACAAGCGCAGCGAAATTGTAACAGCATGCCGCCACAGACGGAAACACCTCCTAGGTAACACCTCCTAGGTAACACATGAGCCAATCACCACGCCCCTACGCCAGCCTGTACCCACCCACTCTGTGCCCTATACAAACCATGGTATGTGAATGCTCCCATTAAAATCTCCTGATGATTGAGGGAACCCCCTCATGAAACAGGCCTGTAGAAATGAAATAGTCTTGTGTTTTTTGTTTTTTCCCACACATACATATATTGCGCTCTACTACGGTATCGAGCACTATTTTTTGGATAACCTTATTAAGACATATATATATATATATATATATATATATATATATATATATATATATATATATATATATATATATATATATATATGTAAATATATGTATACATACCGTATTTTCCGGACTATAAGGCACACTTAAATTCCTTTTTTTCCCTCAAAACTCGACAGTGCGCCTTATAACCCGGTGCGCCTAATGTACTGAATAATTCTGGTTTTGCTTCCCGAACTCAAAGCTATTTTATTTGGTACGTGGTGTAATGATAAGTGTGACCAGTAGATGACAGTCACATATAAGAGATCTATGTAGACTGCAATATGACTCAAGTAAACAACACAAAATATTTAGAAGTTCCTTTGAAAATATAGAACATTACACACGGCACTCAAAAATCCATCAAAATGTTTTAATATGACTTTGGTAAGCTATTAAGCCGCACCGCTTGATGGATTGTACTGTGCTTCAACAAATGAGTATTATTATGGTCTGTGTATAAGCTAAGATATTATAGATAGATTTTTCTCTATCTTCTTGTTATGTGACATTCATCCTCCACAGTTGCCATTTCTAATATAAAGTAGTGTAAAGTTCTTACTTATATCTGTCAGTAAACTCACCATGAAAGCGCTAAAACATACCGGTGTAGTGAGTTTAAATTATTCACCCAAGGAATTATTGACAACCACCTCAAGTTTGATGTGAACAAAGATTTTATAGTCAAGCTAGCACAACAGAGAATTCATCTTGTCAGAAAATTAAATTATTTCTCCATCAGGCCTGTTACAGTCTGTAGTTTTTATCAAACTTTTGTTGAGAGTCTATGTGTTTTTCTTTTATTTGTTGGTTTCATTGTCTTTCAGTTAAAGACCGGAACAGCCTGACTAGTATTGTTAAGTCTTGCTCTATGATTACCGGAGTAAATCTAAGAGACTTAAACTTCTTCTGCAACCAGCAAATCCTCCGAAAAGCAAAGAGCATTTTAGCCTCCCCGAGCCATGTCCTTGCGGGGGAATTCTCTCTGTTGCCTTCAGGGCGACGTTATGCCCTTCCATTGAGTAAAAAAAATATTTTTTCCAAATCATTCGTCCCCTCTGCACTGAGACTCTTAAACTCTTAAACTTAAAAATTTTTCAGAGTGTTGTATTGTTTATGTATAAATTGACTTTAATTTATTGCGAGCCATGTAGGCTTTGTGAACCATGACAACCTGCTGCTCAAATTTAATTGCCCCTTGAGGGATTATTAAAATTGTTTTGAATTTGAATTTGGAACTTTAGTTAGAAAGTTCCGGTTGGACAGTTTTTCACGGGACACATTTCCGGCGTTGTTGTTGCACTTGCCATTTCTAATATAAAGTAGTGTAAAGTTCTTATATATGTCAGTAAACTCGCCATGAAAGCACTAAAACATACCGGTGTAGTGAGTTTACATTATTCACCCAAGGAACTTTAGTTATTAGAGAGTTCCGGTCAGACGGTTTTTCACGGTACACATTTCCGGCGTTTTTTCCGGATGAGGAGATGCTGCTCCGTTATTGATTTAAGTTGACACTTCTTCCACTCCCGTTCTTGCACGCTACACCGCTACAACAAAGATGACGGGAAGAAGACGCTGTCGAAGATGAGCCACGTAAATAAGACCGCCCACAAAACGGCGCATCCTGAAGCGACTGTCAGAAATCTACTTGAAGATGATCTGTAAAACATAATCTATGTAACATTTTGACCAAAGAACTACCATTACATGTTATGTAGACCACAAGGAAGTCTTTTACATTTAGAAAAAAATAATAATAATATGACTCCTTTAATGCACCCTATAATCTGGTGTGCCTTATATATATGAAAAAAGATCGAAAATAAACCATTGACCGGCAGTGCACCTTATAATCCGGTGCGCTCTATGGTCTGGAAAATACGGTATATACATATATATAATTTACATTTATATGTATGTATATATATATATATATATATACATATATATATATATATATATATATATATATATATATATATATATATATATATATATATATATATATATATATATATATATATATAGTAGTATATATATATAAGCGACAACACGTTTCCATTTGTGATCCTTGTGTCCATATTTCAGGATAACTATATGCTGTAACCAGGTACCCAAGCCGGGACCTGTAACAGTTTCTTGGGGGCTCGTCCGGGATCCGGCGCCACCTACAGGATCCGGCGCCACCTACAGGCCAAGGTTGGAAGCTAATCCACTACAATAGATGATAATATATACATGAGCAATGATGATGACGATGGGCTCTGTGACCGATAGATGGGCCGCTTGCCTTTACGGAACCTTCCAGACGTGGCAGAACTTGCAGCAGAACACCGCTTAGCTGCAGAGAGGAAGCCGGTTGATTGCTGCCCAGAAAGTGTGGTCGCCTTTCTAATGATGCGTCCCCAAACGCAAGTCCTCGCATGCGGGAAGATGCTAGAAAATGTCCGATGCGTTGCAACAGTCAGCCTTAATGCATTGTTGCACGTCGATGATTTATGAGCACGTCATGAAGTGCGCGTTTGCGAGACGAGCGGGCGAGGTGTGCCGCCATGCTCAGGGGGGTGTTGCCGAGGATGTAAGGCTGAAGAGAGAGAGGTGAGGCGTGTTCAGGGGTTAAAATGTGTGCCTTTTTGCGGGTCTGTTATTCACTCTCTGGGTATTCATGTGAATACATTATTTTTTTGTAATATTTTAGCGGCCGACCGGTAGAGTCCAAAAGATCGATCTGAACAATGCGATTAATCGCGATTAATTGTTTTAATCGTTTGACAGCCCTAATTAACAGGAAATAGAGCAAACAATTTGTCGAAATTGTGATCTTTTTTTTGTATGTCTCTGATAATCATAAGAACCACAAGTGTCAATTAAACACATTAAAACATCACCAAATAGCAGTAAAAAGTTGTAATTCTATGTTAGATTTGGAGCTTAAACGCTACTAGCTCTTCCATGTAGCATTCTCTTATTATTATTTACATTCCCACATTGGTAAGCAAGCTGAAATGACCACAATCGCCCCCTAGTGTACGAGAGGCACACAGTTTATCCATTGCCCGGATCATGTTTTGTTTAGTTTTTGACTACCTTAGTTCTGTTCCAGCATCCCTGGGTTTATGTTTTGGTTACAGTGGGTGCTGATTAGTTTCACCTGCCTCTGATTAGTTAAAGTTAAAGTACCACTGATAGTCTCACACACACACGAGGTGTGGTGAAATTACCCGGTGTAGCTCGGTTAGTAGAGTGGCCGTGCCAGCAACATGAGGGTTCCATGTTCGATCCTCACTTCCGCCATTCTAGTCACTCCCGTTGTGTCCTTGGGCAAGACACTTTACCCACCTGCTCCCAGTTAAATGTAACTTAGATATTGGGTTTCACTATGTAAAAGCGCTTTGAGTCACTCGAGAAAAGCGCTATATAAATATAATGCAATTCACTACCCTCTACATTTAACCCATATTTTTTTTTTTTTTTTTTTTTTTTTTTTTCCAAGATGGCGGCGCGCACAGACGCAGAGGCTTACGGCTCTCCATTTCAGTGCTCTTTCTTCCTTCTTTTCTTCATGTTTTTTTTCCTTTTGTGCACCACCTGTACTGCAAACACCCGGTACACCCGCCAGTCACTCTTGGATATCGGTAACTCGCACCAGATATCTGTTTCGAGCGACTTTCACCACGAGCACAACATCCCAGATGACATAGCGAGAGCACAGGGCTCTCCGTGGTTTGTTGTCGGGTCTGGGAGACGGCGCAGACGGAGGAGGGAGAGGAAGCAGAAGCGTGGCCGCAGGTCCGGCGTCTTGCTCAGGCTTAGGAAACAACCCCACAAGCCACCTCTACCGAGCTTGTTCCTCTCTAATGCCAGATCCCTTGTACAGAAGATGGACGACCTGGAGTTACAACTTGCTGGAAACCGCTATGTTCGGGACTGTTGTGCTATGATTATCACCGAAACCTGGCTTCACCCGGAAATACCCGATGCTAGCATGCAGCTAGCCGGACGCACTCTGCTCCGCCGGGACAGAACTAAGGACTCCGGTAAGAGCAGAGGAGGGGGGCTCTGTATCTACGTGCATGAGAACTGGTGCAACAACGGGACAATCACTGAACAGCACTGTTGCCCGGACGTGGAGTACATGTCTGTTAGATGTCGGCCTTTTTTTCTCCCGAGAGAGCTGTCTGTTGTTATCATCACGGCTGTGTATATTCCACCGGACGCCAAAGTAAACACAGCGCTCTCTCTTCTGCTGAACACCGTCAACGAACAGCAGCGGGCCCACCCCGACGGTGTTCATATCATAGCAGGGGATTTTAATAAGGCCAATCTGAAGACTGTACTCCCTAAGTTCTACCAGCACGTGAAGTGTTCTACAAGGGGCAAGAACACCCTGGACCACGTGTATACCAACATAAAGCACGCGTACAGAGCTACACCCCTCCCCCAGCTTGGACAGTCAGACCATCTTTCCCTCCTGCTCTCTCCTACCTACACCCCCATCAGACGCCAGGCCAGGCCTATCACAAAGACTGTTATGACCTGGCCTGACGATGCACTCCCCAAACTTCAGGACTGCTTCCAACACACAGACTGGGACCTCTTCCAACAACAGGAGCTGGAGACAGCCACAGGAACGGTGCTGGACTACATAAAGTTCTGCATCGGGAATGTGACTGTGGAAAAAACCATCCGGGTTTACCCCAACAAGAAACCCTGGATGACCAGCCAGGTCCGCACACTCCTCAGGGCCCGCGACGCAGCCTTCAGGTCAGGGGACAGGGCACTGTACAGTGTTGCTAGAGCCGACCTGAAGAGAGGGATTAAAAAAGCAAAGGCGGACCACAGGAGGTGCATAGAGTCCCATCTGTCCAGCAAAAACTCACGGGAGGTGTGGCGGGGCATTCATGACATCACGAACTTCAGAGGCTGCAATATGACAACTGCGGATCAGAGTGCGACACTGGCAGAGGAGCTTAACTGTTTCTTTGCCCGTTTCGAAACCCCCCAGCGACACTCATCTGCTCCAGCCCTGCCCCCGCCCCCACCGGGCTCCGGCGCCACTCCACTCACTGTACAGGAGCACAGTGTCAGACGAGTGCTCCTGGCTGTGAACCCCAGGAAGGCTACCGGACCAGACGGAGTACCTGGAAAGGTGCTCAGGACGTGCGCCCACCAGCTCGCTCCCCCCCTCACCAGGATCTTCAACCTCTCCCTGGCTCAGGCAGTCATCCCATCCTGCCTGAAGTCATCTACAATAATCCCGGTGCCGAAGAAGTCTCCCATCACCAGCCTGAATGATTACCGACCAGTGGCCCTCACTCCGGTAATCATGAAGTGCTTCGAGCGACTTGTTCTCCAGCACATCAAGGACCATATCCCTCCAGACTTCGACCCCCACCAGTTCGCATACCGGGCGAACAGGTCCACAGAGGACGCCATCGCTGTTGCTCTCCACTCTGCTCTGAACCACCTGGAGCAGCAGCAGAGCTACGTCCGGATGCTCTCTGTGGACTATAGCTCTGCCTTCAATACAATAATCCCGGACAGACTCTGCAATAAACTGGACACTCTTGGCCTCCCCCCTCTCACAAACGCCTGGATAAGGGACTTCCTAACGGACCGACCCCAGAATGTGAGACTTGGCCCGCACCTCTCATCCTCCCGCACGCTGCGCATCGGCTCCCCACAGGGCTGTGTGCTGAGTCCCCTCCTCTACTGCCTTTACACCCATGACTGCCCACAGTGACAACCTTACCGTCAAGTTTGCCGACGATACCACAGTGGTCGGGCTCATCTCCAGGGGTGACGAGGCTGCCTACAGAGAGGAGGTCCTGAAGTTGACGGCCTGGTCTTCGGAGAACAACCTCGCTCTCAACACCAGCAAGACCAGAGAGATCATCGTCGACTTCAGGAGGAGCAGCACCGACCCTGCCCCCCTCTACATCAACGGCGAGCGTGTAGAGAGGGTCCACACCTTCAGGTACCTTGGAGTCCACATCTCTAATGACTTCTCCTGGACAGTCAACAGCACATCAATCATCAAGAAGGCTCAGCAGCGGCTATACTTCCTTAGAGTCCTCGGGAAGTACAACCTGAAGCCTGACCTGCTGCTGACCTTCTACCGCTCGTCCATCGAGAGCCTGCTGACCTACTGTATTACGGTATGGTACAGCAGCTGCACTGCAGCAGACAGGGAGAGGCTGCAAAGAGTGGTCAAGACGGCTCAGAAGATCATCGGCCGCCCTCTCCCCTCTCTGACGGACATCTACACCTCCCGCTGCCTCAACAGAGCCAGTGCCATCATCAAAGACAGCACCCACCCTGGCTCTGACCTGTTCCACCTGCTGCCCTCTGGGAAGCGCTACAGGTGCATTAAAACCAAAACAAACGGGCTAAAGAACAGCTTCTTCCCCAGGGCCATAACCATCCTGAACGGACTGCCCCATTGTCCCTCATAACTGCCTTCTCTTCGGTGCAATAACCCATTCCACCAACCACCCTGTTTTTGTTTTGTTTTTTCATGTATATATTCGTTTCACACCATTTTCATTGCACTTCTACATTTTTTAAATTTTTATATATTTGCACATTGTTTTTCTAGCATGCACACATCGCACTGTATGGAATGGCCTCAATCTCGTTACCTTGCGTAATGACAATAAAGCTGATTCTGATTCTGATTCTGATTCTTCTACCCTTGTTCCACCCCCTGGGAGGTGAGGGGGGCAGTGAGGGGAGCAATGAGCAGCAGCGGTGGCCGCGCTCGGGAATAATTTTGGTGATTTAACCCCCAATTCCAACTCTTGATGCTGAGTGCCAAGCAGGGAGGTAATGGGTCCCATTTTTATAGTCTTTGGTATGACTCGGCCGGGGTTTGAACCTACCAATCTCAGGGCTGACACTCTAACCACAAGGCCACGTGTTCGGGACTCTCACCTGCTCCTGGGCACTAATCAGAGAGCTACTTATTCCTGTGTTTTTGTTTTTTTAATCAGGCTGGCTGTCTTGTTTGCTCCTGCAACACGTTATGTTGAGTAAGTCTATGATTCTTGATTTTAGTTCATGTGCTAAGCTTTGCCATGGCTCCCATGCTATCAGAACGTTTTTCTGTATTTTTGTAGTTTGAATGCCATCCATCCATCCATCTTCTTCCGGTTATCCGAGGTCGGGTCGCAGGGGCAGCAGCCTAAGCAGGGAAGCCCAGACTTCCCTCACCCCAGCCACTTCGTCCAGCTCTTCCCGGGGGATCCCGAGGCGTTCCCAGGCCAGCCGGGAGACATAGTCTTCCCAACGTGTCCTGGGTTTTCCCCGTGGCCTCCTACCGGTCGGACGTGCCCTAAACACCTCCCTAGGGAGGCGTTCGGGTGGCATCCTGACCAGATGCCCGAACCACCTCATCTGGCGCCTCTCGATGTGGAGGAGCAGCGGCTTTACTTTGAGCTCCCCCCGGATGGCAGAGCTTCTCACCCTATCTCTAAGGGAGAGCTCCGCCACCCGGCGGAGGAAACTCATTTCGGCCACTTGTACCCATGATCTTGTCCTTTCGGTCATAACCCAAAGCTCATGACCATAGGTGAGGATGGGAACGTAGATCGACCGGTAAATTGAGAGCTTTGCCTTCCGGCTTAGCTCCTTCTTCACCACAACGGATCCATACAGCGTCCGCATTACTGAAGACGGCGCACCGATCTGCCTGTCGATCTCACGATCCACACTTCCCTCACTCGTGAACAAGACTCCGAGGTACTTGAACTCCTCCACTTATGGTAAGATCTCTTCCCCAACCCAGAGATGGCACTCCACCCTTTTCCGGGCGAGAACCATGGACTCGGACTTGGAGGTGCTGATTCTCATCCCAGTCGCTTCACACTCGGCTGCGAACCGATCCAGTGAGAGCTGAAGATCCTGGCCAGATGAAGCCATCAGGACCACATCATCTGCAAAAAGTAGAGACCTAATCCTGCAGCCACCAAACTGGATCCCCTCAACGCCTTGACTGCGCCTAGAAATTCTGGCCATAAAAGTTATGAACAAAATCGGTGACAAAGGGCAGCCTTGGCGGAGTCCAACCCTCACTGGAAACGTGTCCGACTTAATGCCGGCAATGCGGATCAAGCTCTGACACTGATCATACAGGGAGCGGACCGCCACAATCAGACAGTCCGATACCCCATACTCTCTGAGCACTCCCCACAGGACTTCCCGAGGGACACCGTCGAATGCCTTCTCCAAGTCCACAAAGCACATGTAGACTGGTTGGGCAAACTCCCATGCACCCTCAAGGACCCTGCCGAGAGTATAGAGATGGTCCACAGTTCCATGACCAGGACGAAAACCACACTGTTCCTCCTGAATCCGAGGTTCGACTATCCGGCGTAGCCTCCTCTCCAGTACACCTGAATATACCTTACCGGGAAGGCTGAGGAGTGTGATCCCACGATAGTTAGAACACACCCTCCGGTTCCCCTTTTTAAAGAGAGGAACCACCACCCCGGTCTGCCAATCCAGAGGTACCGCCCCCGATGTCCACGCGATACTGCAGAGTCTTGTCAACCAAGACAGCCCCACAGCATCCAGAGCCTTAAGGAACTCCGGGCGGGTCTCATCTACCCCCGGGGCCTTGCCACCGAGGAGCTTTTTAGCAACCTCACCCCAGAAATAGGAGAGCCCACCACGGATTCCCAAGGCACTGCTTCCTCATAGGAAGACGTGTTGGTGGGATTGAGGAGGTCTTCGAAGTATTCCCTCCACCGATCCACAACATCCACAGTCGAGGTCAGCAGAACACCATCCTCATCATACACGGTGTTGATAGTGCACTGCTTCCCCTTCCTTAGGCGGCGGATGGTAGTCCAGAATCGCTTCGAAGCCGTCTGGAAGTCGTTTTCCATGGCTTCCCCGAACTCCCCCCATGTCCGAGTTTTTGCCTCCGCGACCGCTGAAGTCGCACACCGCTTGGCCTGTCGGTACCTGTTCACTGCCTCAGGAGTCCTATGAGCCAAAAGAACCCGATAGGACTCTTTCTTCAGATTGACGGCATCCCTTACCACCGGTGTCCACCAAAGGGTTCTAGGATTACCGCCACGGCAGGCACTAACTACCTTGCGGCCACAGCTCCAATCAGCCGCCTCGACAATAGAGGTGCGGTACATGGTCCACTCGGACTCAATGTCCAGCACCTCCCTCGTGACATGTTCAAAGTTCTTCCGGAGGTGGGAATTGAAACTCTCTCTGACAGGAGACTCTGCCAGACGTTCCCAGAAAACCCTCACAATGCGTTTGGGCCTGCCAGGTCTGTCCGGCATCCCCCCCACCATCGCAGCCAACTCACCACCAGGTGGTGATCGGTAGAAAGCTCCGCCCCTCTCTTCACCCGAGTGTCCAAAACATGAGGCCGCAAATCCAATGACACAACTACAAAGTCGATCATGGAACTGCGGCCTAGGGTGTCCTGGAGCCAAGTGCACATATGGACACCCTTATGCTTGAACATGGTGTTCGTTATGGACAATCTGTGACAGGCACAAAAGTCCAATAACAAAACACCACTCGGGTTCAGATACGGGCGGCCATTCTTTCCAATCACGCCTCTCCAGGTTTCACTGTCATTGCCAATATGAGCGTTGAAGTCCCCCAGTAGAACGAGGGAATCACCTGGGGGAGCACCCTCAAGTACTCCCTCGAGTGAATCCAAAAAGGGTGGGTACTCTGAGCTGCTGTTTGGCGCGTAAGCGCAAACAACAGTCAGGACCTGTCCCCCCACCCTAAGGCGGGGGAAAGCTACCCTCTTGTCCTGTAGTTTGAATGATTTATGGAAAATAAATCATCTTCTTATCTGCACTTTGCATCCGAAGTTTCCGTCTGCATCCTGGGAGAACGACCTGCGCAGTAAAATGCAAACCAGACGTAAAATGTTGGCTCTTTGAAGGGAGCTGGACCTTGAGGAGTTGTCCCTTTCAAAGAGCTGTTCAAAAGAATGGCTTGTTGTTATAGTTAGTTGTTTAAACTGTGTGGTTTTTTTTTAACAATACGATGAGATATAGATCAGAATAATTTGATTGAATTTACACAAATTTGAGTCATCTGGTGGGATCGATTCTGAAATATCGGCTGTAATTGTATTTGTTGTTGTGTTTTCATTGTAAACATTCAATAAGAGTTGCCATATTCCCATGGTTTGGCAGTGACATCACTGGATTGAATGTTTCCTCACCTAAAAAAATTAGTAGCATTTTAACAACATAGAAAAATACACAAATAATTAATAGAAATAAACAGTGTACTGATGGTACCACGCATTCAACTCAAGTCCTGGTAATTGTCTCTGTCCCATTTCTCCACAGGCCAATGGCAGTAAACCCACATAAAGGTTAAAAATTAGGAATAATAATCCATGTAGTGGCTCCGCAGCAAAACGATCTGGCAAACGGGTGGCGTATGACGTCAGTTTCCGCTTCCGGCCTCGTCCGAGGGCACTCGATGCCTTATATATCACCACATTCTCTAAATTCTTTTTTTTTATATTACCATTATTATTAGTAATAACGTTCCCCAACCCTCAGCCAGATCTTGCAATGAACTGTGGAGATCCTAACAGTAGGTTTTCCGGACAACAACTAGGCAACTCTTCGTATCTGGTGACTTGGGTGCCCCCGGCAGTGCATCTGGGACCACAATGCAGCAGCCTTTTTTGTAGTGTACGTGAATGCCTGGTGTCTCAGCGTCCACCGTGTAAGCCAAGACATCGTCTCGAGGCAGTTGAATGCCCAGGAAAGGGGCACTGTGGTCCGTGAAGACATCAACAGCTGTCCCCTTGTGGAAATGTAAACTTCTAAACGGGCCACACAACAGCCAAGCACTCTTTTTCGGCTATGGAGTAGCGGACTTCAGCTCCCTGGAGAGTTCTGGAGGCAAAAGCAATTGGTCGTTCTTCACCTTCGAGGCATTGCATCAGGTCAGCTCCCTGGCCCACATCACTGGCATCACAGTGAACCTGGAAACTGAATTGTGGAATGGGCTGTGCAAGGACTGGCAGTGACTGCAGCAAGGATTTCAGGTGGTCTAAGGCCGCTTGGCAGGTAGAACTCCACTCCCAGGGAACATCGTTCTTCCGATGATTTAGGGGAGCTGTATTGTCGGCAAGCCTGAGGGATGAATTTGTGGTACCAGCCAACCAAGCCATGAAATCTTTAGAGACTTTGTAGGTCTGTGGGAGGAGGATATGCGGTTATCGCAGATATTTTCCTGGATCCACTTCCAATTCTTTGCCAGATACTAGGTGACCAAGGAAGGTGAGCTGATCTTGAAGCAGGTGGCATGTGTTCAGAGTCAGGTTTGCTTGTTGTAGTTTTGCAAACACAGCTTCAAGGTTGAGTAGGTATTGTTCTTATGTTTCTGAAAACAAAATGTTGTCATCAATGTACAAAAAACGAATTATTCTTCTCATCTCACCCAGGACTGTCTCCATTAAGCGCTGGAAGGTCGCCCCGGCATTGCGCAGTACAAACGGCATGACTTTGAACTGGTACAGGTATAGATGTGTGATCATGGCGATCTTTGGTTTGCTTTCCTCAACCATGGCGACTTGCCAGTAGCCGCTCTGTAGATCCATGGAACTGAAATATTTTGCACCTCGCAAAGACTCCAGGATCTCATGTATGAGGAGCATAGAATATGTGTCATGCTTGGAGAAACTGAGCCAGACAACAGCAGACAAGCGAACCCGCAGGAGGGACCTTCAGGAGCGCCACCACTCCTACGGACCAGACACCCTTTATCGCTGTGACCTCTGCGTGAAAGACTACCAGCCCCGCATAGGTCTCTTCAGTCACAGACGACGCTGTTCCAGTCGAGCAATCAGCCAAGACTCGGACACTATCCATGGTCAACACTGACCGACGGAGGCCTTGAGTTCCAGAGATGGTTTGGAGTATAATTTCAGTGCTTTTGTTTTCCATTAGCAGAGCACCAAAAGTTGCAGCCCACTTCTGAGATTTTTTGGTTGAATTCTAGTTCCAAAACGAAGCTGGGGCAGCGAGCAAAACTACCCGCATAATGAGGTGGGCAGGGTTATTTCAAGTAAAAAGCCCGCGAATCGCCTCCATCTTTTTTTCCCTGCAGATAAGCAGGTAACATGTAGCCTACAGCAAAAACAATGGAAAATAGCAAGTATTGGGCACAGGAGGAAACCAATTATTTATTGGCTTTTTGGACATTTGCTGAGGTGCAGAAAAAACTTGAGACGGCAACAAGGACGCGCATTATTTTGAACGGCATAGAGACAGAGATGGCTGCTGCAGGCTAGTCTGGGTCATTTGACCAGATTAATAACAAAATCAAAAAAACAAAAAAATACTATAGGGATGCCTTTGTTACAGAGCTACTATGTGGAACAATTTCCCTTGTGGATCAATGAAGTTTGTCTATAACTAAGTTGTCTAAGGCTAAGTCTATCTGAGCAAGAGCGGAGCTGGTCAAAAGTACATACTATACTTGGACCAACTTGACCACATTTCGGGCCACTGACAAGGGGGCTCTAAACAGTGCGACAGTTTGTCTGGTCGACAAAACAATAAATACGGGACCAGGGACGAGTGAGACCACATTGGACTCCCATAAGTTTTATTTTTTCATGTAATAATGTTTGTTCTATAGTAGTTAGCAGTTTAAAGGTGCTAGTCTATTGTTAGAAAGTCTCACTGCCTTCTCCTGCTGGCTAGTTTACCTGTAAACACATAGTGATGTTTGAAATAACAGTTATTGTGCACTGCTAATACTGCCTTAGGCCTCAATGATATAACTCAATTTTATTTTGTCTTTCTATATCAGAAAGCCATGAGGAAACAATTTTACCCCCTGCCCCTCTGCCAGTAGCTCGCCCTTACCCGCAACAAATGAACAGCGGAATTGCACACCAATGACCCGACCTGGTAAGTGATTTAAAACAATATCCATCCATCCATCCATCCATCCTTCTATCCAATTTCTACTGTTTAATGAAAGCATAACTGTGTTTGTATAACTATGTTATGTATGCATACTGTATACACGTATGTATACATGTATACAGCATATCAGTATGCAGTGTTTCCCACAGGACAGGCATCTATTTGTGGTGGTGTGGTCGGGGGGTGGGGGGTGGCGACGGCAGCGGCGATGACCATCATTATTTACCCCTTGCTGGAATCTGGCCCACTGCCCCTCCCTTGTGGCTTCCTGGCCATCTCCTTGCCCCCATCCTCTCCTGTCCCTCTCCTCCTCATGCTGTATGTTAAAGGCCTCAAGACCTTGGGAATTATCCAGGTCCTCGTGGAGGCGAGACAGAAATGATCTGTGGAGTCTGTCCAGCTTCTCTGATGTTCCTCAGAGTATTAATAGTGACAGGGACCTAAACAAAAAAACATAGCTGCTGTTACTGGTCAGATATGGAAAGGACCCCTATGTCAATGTATCAAAACACACTGACTTTTATCACACTAATTAAATGTGCACATTCAGCATACCATCTCCTTTATATGAAGGAAGTTGACGTCTGCTTTCTGAAATACTCTGGAGAGACTTGCAAGGTGGGACAAAACATCAGCTTGCAGGTAAACAGCAGCCACAAATCTGTAGGTAGCACAAAAAGTGTAGAGACCCTACATCTACGCATTTCTGCCTCCTCTGCCAGGGCTGCCAGGACTGCTGGCAGGTTTCTCTGCAAGTTCTCAATTGCCTTGTGCTGAGACAGCCAACGTGTGTCTTTTACTTCCTGGAAATGTTGCAAAAAAGACAGAATATTGTAATAGACAGAAAATAACTATGCTATCACATTTTATATTATGAATACACAAAAGATAACTACTGCAGTATCAAATTACAATTACCTTCATTTTTAAGTCACTAACACCAAGGGTGATGGATGCTGCCTTGAGTGTTGCAGTGCGATTTGCACTGTTGCGGAAGAATAAGTGGAGATCTTGCAGGTGATCTCTGAAGGTGGCCATGTACTTAACATGGTTGGATGAGTCCTTGCAGGCAAGGGCTAATCTATGGGCTGCACAAGCCACACCCACGATCTTTGGATAGCTGTCAGTAAGTTGCTTCACAACGCCATTCACATGCCCTGAATTTAAAGAAAAAAAAAGTTTTTTTTAAATAAAATTAATCAGTCACAAACATAAATGGGTTAATGATAAATGGGTTGTACTTGTATAGCGCTTTTCTACCTTCAAGGTACTCAAAGCGCTTTGACACTACTTCCACATTTACCCATTCACACACACATTCACACACTGATGGAGGGAGCTGCCATGCAAGGCACTAACCAGCACCCATCAGGAGCAAGGGTGAAGTGTCTTGCTCAGGACACAACGGACATGACGAGGTTGGTACTAGGTGGGGATTGAACCAGGGACCCTCGGGTCGCGCACGGCCACTCTCCCACTGCGCCACGCCGTCCCATAGGTTATAACAAACAATTTTACATGATATGTATAATAATACCTGTCATAACAGCTGCTCCATCAGTCCCCACTCCATAAAGTATTTCTGTTGGCAGGCCTTTCTTACAGATTGCAGTCTTTATGGCTGTCACAATAGTGTGTGCTTTGCCATCAGCAAGTTCAACCAGGTCCAGGAACTGGTTGAAAACATGCCCCTCTTTATCCAGGTATCTGAGAGAAAGCAAAGTAGTAAGTATTCACATATATGACCCAGGATATGTAAGATTTTGATGAAATTCTACTTCCATACTGGACATGCACATGGAGCTGCTTGGCTGTGGAGACGTCTGTACTTTCATCAACCTCCAGGGTAATTGCCTTTGAAGATTGGATTTCAGAGAGGACTTGTTCCTCAATAACCTCTCCCAAGATCTCCAGCATTTCATCGATAATGCGATGAGATCTGTAGTTATTGCGCTGGTCAATCTTGACATTAGGAAAAAGAGAACATTTGTTTTGTAATTCTTATTTATTAATGTAAAGACTGATTTTATTTTATATATCTTACTAAAAATCCTTCCCGTTGACTATTTACAACACTACACAGTATTTATTATTATTATTATTATTATTATCATCTATAATTACATTTAAATGGCATTGCATACATGTAAAATTAAATGCTATTTCACATTATTTGACCAGTAGCAGTTACACCCATCTGAACAGGTCAGCCACCTGTTTAAAGCCCGATCACAGTTGAAATCTTGAAATGAAGGGCCTTTAATGGCCAAAACATTAACCTGGGCAACATTTTAACAGCTGGTTGGCTCAGATTTTATTATTTTCATTGCATTCACATGCTGCAGTGGACAGTGGACAACCCTGGAAATTTGTCCCGTGAAAAACCGTCCAACTGGAACTCTCTAATAAATAAAGTTCCTTTGGTTGAATAATATAAACTCACTACACCGGTATGTTTTAGCACTTTCATGGCGAGTTTACTGACAGATATAAGTAAGAACTTAACACTACTTTATATTAGAAATGGCAACAGCGGAGGATGAATGTCCCATAACAAGAAGATAGAGAAAAAGAAGAAGCTAATCGACTACGGTGTCGGCACAGACTACAAAGGCGGACTTGCGCAATTTTTCAGGATTTATGCAGATCCCAAATACAGATCAGCAGGTACTAGAAGGTAATAAAAGTTGGTTTTGCATAATATTGCAAAATAAAACGCCCGATAATATGTCTTACCTTATACACACACCATAATAATACTCCTATGTTGAAGCACAGTACAATCCATCAAACGGTGCGGCTTCATAGCTTACCAAAGTTGTACTAAAACATTTAAATAGATTTTTGAGCGCCGTGTGTAATGTTCTATATTTTCAATGGAACATATAAAATGTTGGTGTTGTTTACTTGAGTCATATTGCCATCATAGTGCAGCCTACACTTATCTCTTTTGTTTGACTGCCATCTACTGGTCACACTTATTGTTACACCATGTACCAAATAAAATAGCTTCGAGGTGGGTAAGCTCAATCAAACGTATTCCTTACATTAAGCGCACCGGGTTATAAGGGGCTAGAGATCGCGGATAGGCAATTATTTCATCCGCAACTGCATCACAAAAGTCGTCATCCACCCGCCATCCACCTGAACTAACATTTTTTCAAATCCACAAACGCCCGCCACCCGCCCGTTGTTATATATGTAATATAGACGATGCAAGGCATTAGTGAGGTTAGAAAGCTTTTGCCTGTTAAAGAAAGGAGACTGATCCAATGCAGCAGAGACATTCAACGCGTGCCACGCATTAATATCTCTTGGCCACGCATTAGTGGCTCAGATATATTAATGCGTGATAATATTATTTATCATTATTATAGTATTATTGTCATTTCCATTAAGAAAGTGTTGACTATTGTTGCCAATGCCCTCAGATCAGGAGTGCGTTCCTCACACTTTGTGTGCGCAGTTGCAGCAAGCAGAACGATGCTTTTAAGAAGTTAAAAAAATGTTATAGAAAGACTAGGCCTATATTTTCGTTAGGTAAAAACAATGTTCTGAATTTATTTCAATGAATATTAACTTGTTAACGTTATAATGCTCAAATAGGGACGAGGGCGGAGTGCACAGTGAAACAGTGAACAATTTCGCGACAAAGATTAACCTTTTTGATTGATCTGCAGCATGACAAAATATCAGACAATCTCCATTGTCAACGACAGGCAGGAAAATAAAGATAAACACATAGCCTATGTTGTAGGCATAGGCATAGGCTCATACGTTTTTAAGTTGAAATAAATAAATAAATAAAAAATCTGCTTCATAAGCCTTAGGCCGTCAATCACGCGCACAAACTTAAATTATACAATAACATATGTATGTCATCCCTATTTAAACAAAAATAAATTAAATAAATATTAATAATAAATTACCTGCAACTTATTGGCCAAGGCAAATAGCTGAAGGGGGGAAATCAAACCCATCAGACTGCACTTTATCACCAAACTTGAATTATAATGAAAATAGACGGTCGCGACAAACAAAGCAGGCTAAATATATAAATATATATTTCCGAATTGGTTCAACCCCCACCCGCCCAAATCTATTTAAAATCTATTTTTTTCTTCATGTCACCCGCCCGACCCGCGGATTATCCGCGGATTATCCGCGGACTCCGCGGTTGTGTCTGCAAACCGCACATCTCTATAAGGGGCACTGTCGAGTTTTGAGGGAAAAAAAGGATTTTAAGTGCGCCTTATAATCCGTAAAATACGGTACTTAATAAAAGCAATATTATAAGTTAAGGGACAGAATATCAATGTTTTTTGTTAAGTTAATTTAGACTGCCTGGCTGCATTGGCAGTGTGTCTAATACAAACATAGCCTTTGTACCGCATCTGGTGAATTGGGATCTGGTCACCCCAGTTGGACCTTTCGGGGTCGGACATTACTCTTGGACTAATTTAAATATATATGTAAAAGCTACGGACCACTGGCTCGCCTGCGCAGCTGCAGGGATGTGTCACAGACAAGTGTATGTGAAGAAGAAAGAAACAAAGTGGGTAAGGTTTGGACATGCATCAGTGGTCAAGCTGTACTGTACAAACGTCCTTCCTGACACATTTGACATACACACACTCTAACCAGCAGGCTTCGCAGCTTGAAAGATTTGCATATGGCTATCTATTTTACAATGTTTAGCGTGACCTTCTCCACTCCCAACAAACACAAAGAAATCTGTCATTCTTGCCTCAGTGCACAGACTTTACGTGCTGCCACGACTTCAGCCCGGACCGGATAGACGTCAAACCCTTCAGCTCTTTCAAAAAAGAAATCAAGGTAATATACGCTATATTGCCAAAAGTATTTGGCCACTTGCCTTGACTCACATATGAACTTGAAGTGCAATCCCATTCCTAACCCAAAGGGTTCAATATGATGTCGGTCCACCTTTTGCAGCTATTACAGCTTCAACTCTTCTGGGAAGGCTGTCCACAAGGTTGCGTAGTGTGTTTATAGGAATTTTCCACCATTCTTCCAAAAGCGCATTGGTGAGGTCACACACTGATGCTGGTCGAGAAGGCCTGGCTCTCAGTCTCCGTTCTAATTCATCCCAAAGGTGTTCTATCGGGTTCGGGTCAGGACTCTGTGCAAGCCAGTCAAGTTCATCCACACCAGACTCTGTCATCCATGTCTTTATGGATCTTGCTTTGTGCACTGGTGCACAGTCATGTTGGAATAGGAAGGGTCCCGCTCCAAACTGTTCCCACAAGGTTGGGAGCATGGAATTGTCTGAAATGTTTTGGTATCCTGGAGCATTCAAAGTTCCTTTCACTGGACCTAAGGCGCCAAAACCCTTGACTTTGAAAAAAACAACCCCACACTATAATTCCTCCTCCACTAAATTTCACACTCAGCACAATGCAGTCCGAAATGTAGCGTTCTCCTGGCAACCTCCAAACCCAGACCCATCCATCAGATTGCCAGATGGAAAAGCGTGATTCATCACTCCAGAGAAAGCGTCTCCTCTGCTCTAGAGTCCAGTGGCGACGTGCTTTACACCACTGCATCCGACGCTTTGCATTGGACTTGGTGATGTATGGCTCAGATGCAGCTACTCAGCAATGGAAACCCATTCCATGAAGCTCTCTGCGTACTGTAGGTGGGCTAATTGGAATGTCACATGACCTTTGGAGCTCTATAGCAGCTGACTGTGCAGAAAGTCTTTGCACTATGCGCTTCAGCATCCGCTGACTCCTCTCTGTCAGTTTACGTGGCCTACCACTTGGTGGCTGAGTTGCTGTTGTTCCCAAACTCTTCACTTTTCTTATTATAAAGCCAACAGTTGACTTTGGAATATTTAGGAGCGAGTAAATTTCACGACTGGATTTGTTGCACAGGTGGCATCCTATGACAGTTCCACGCTGGAAATCACCGAGTGGCCCATTCTTTCACAAATGTTTGTAGAAACAGTCTCCATGCCTAAGTGCTTGATTATACACCTGTGGTGATTAGGTGATGATAAGTGATTAGTACAGCTGATTCTGATCATTTGGATGGGTGACCAAATACTTTTGGTAATATAGTGTGTTTTCCACATTGTACCAATACCCACTTTTCCTGAAATGCCACATTTTCTAAACCCAAATACCCTCTGATCTTGAAAATTCAGATGAATATAACATTTTCAACCAATCCGAACCATTCCAATGTCCAAACATTCAGCTCACTCAAAATATTCAGGCCATCTATTTTTTTCACCGGAATTTTACTTTTTCTGGCAAAAAATCCAAATAAAGAGAATGTAATTTTTTTTCAACCTGTTCAAACCGTTAAAACATTCAAGTTAAAGGCCTACTGAAATGTGATTTTCTTATTTAAACGGGGATAGCAGGTCCATTCTATGTGTCATACTTGATCATTTCGCAATATTGCCATATTTTTGCTGAAAGGATTTAGTAGAGAACATCGACGATAAAGTTCGCAACTTTTGGTCACTGATAAAAAAGCCTTGCCTCTACCGGAAGTAGCAGACGAGTAGCGTGACGTCACAGGTTGTGGAGCTCCTCACATCTGCACATTGTTTACAATCATGGCCACCAGCAGCGAGAGCGATTCGGACAGAGAAAGCGACGATTTCCCCATTAATTTGAGCGAGGATGAAAGATTCGTGGATGAGGAAAGTGAGAGTGAAGGACTAGAGGGCAGTGGGAGCGATTCAGATAGGGAAGATGCTGTGAGAGGCTGGTGGGACCTGATATTCAGCTGGGAATGACTAAAACAGTAAATAAACACAAGACATATATACACTCTATTAGCCACAACACAACCAGGCTTATATTTAATATGCCACAAATTAATCCCGCATAACAAACACCTCCCCCCTCCCGTCCATATAACCCGCCAATACAACTCAAACACTTGCACAACACACTCAATCCCACAGCCCAAAGTACCGTTCACCTCCCCAAAGTTCATACAGCACATATATTTCCCCAAAGTCCCCAAAGTTACGTACGTGACATGCACATAGCGGCACGCACGTACGGGCAAGCGATCAAATGTTTGGAAGCCGCAGCTGCATGCGTACTCACGGTACCGCGTCTGCGCATCCAACTCAAAGTCCTCCTGGTAAGAGTCTCTGTTGTCCCAGTTCTCCACAGGCCAATGGTAAAGCTTGACTGTCATCTTTCGGGAATGTAAACAATGAAACACCGGCTGTGTTTGTGTTGCTGGAGCCGCCCGCAATACACCGCTTCCCACCTACAGCTTTCTTCTTTGCTGTCTCCATTGTTCATTGAACAAATTGCAAAAGATTCACTAACACAGATGTCCAGAATACTGTGGAATTTTGCGATGAAAACAGACGACTTAGTAGCTGGCCACCATGCTGTCCCAAAATGTCCTCTACAATCCGTGACGTCACGCGCAGGCGTCATCATTCCGAGACGTTTTCAGCAGGATATTTCGGGCGAAATTTAAAAAATTGCACTTAAGTAAGCTAACCCAGCCGTATTGGCATGTGTTGCAATGTTAAGATTTCATCATTGATATATAAACTATCAGACTGCGTGGTCGGTAGTAGTGGGTTTCAGTAGGCCTTTAAGAAATGTTCGCATTGCAAGAATTTTTTTTTTTTAAGAAAATTCCCAATTTTACATACAGTATTTCTATCCCTAAGCAACAACTCACATTGCCTTCTTCAGTGATCAAGTGTTATCTTAATCTTCATTCCGAAAAATGAATTTTTTCACACTAAGTTAAAAACTCAACTTTCACGAGCACCTGTCAATCACAATTTGAGGAAACATTCGACAACGTAAAGACTAATTCCTGACTGTAGATCACATAATGTCACTCATCTTCCGGAGGAACGCTCTATGAAGCCTCATGTAATGCTGCAATGGGGTCAGCCGGAGGTTAAAACACTCATCAATATTTTACCTGCCCATCCGAGGGAACAAAAAGCACTATACTTGTCTACTGCGCTATCTTCACAAGAGGCAGTGAAAGAGAACAGCGCTCAGACCAGTACATGAAAACATAGCAGACAAGAATAATCATTTCTTGGTTGAATTAAACACTAATTTACACATTTACTTCAGCTGTATAACGCAGTATTTATTCATTTTTATTAAGTCTTCCCAAAATAAAACATCTCTTAATTAAATAAGTAAAACATTTTTTTAAACCCTTAGAATAATACATAATTTACTAGCAGTTAAGTAATGCCAAAATGAACAAGTTGCAGGAAGTGTATGAAAACATTTTCGATTCATATTTTTGTCTATTTTTTATTTTTTTGGTGCAAATCTCTCAATCAACTCCAGTCCTAAATTAGAATAGTAATGTAATGTTTTTAACCCTGTGAATGCCCATTTCATCTAATTGTCAAAATTTGCATACAATTATTTACCGTAACCCCCCCCCCCCACACACATAATTAATCCAAAATAATCAAATTGGGACGGCGTGGCGCGGTGGAAGAATGGCCGTGCGCGACCCGAGGGTCCCTGGTTCAATCCCCACCTAGTACCAACCTTGTCATGTCCGTTGTGTCCTGAGCAAGACACTTCACCCTTGCTCCTGATGGGTGCTGGTTAGCGCCTTGCATGGCAGCTCCCTCCATCAGTGTGTGAATGTGTGTGTGAATGGGTAAATGTGGAAGTAGTGTCAAAGCGCTTTGAGTACCTTGAAGGTAGAAAAGCGCTATACAAGTACAACCCATTTATCATTTAAATTGTATGTATATTTACGCCGAGACCCCAGTACCCCAGCCCTTAAACATTTACTGTTTGGATGATTACCCATTTTATGCAACATGTTCTAACCATTAGATCAGGGGTCCCCAAACTACGGCCCGCTTGCCAAAAGTCCCAAGTTAAAAAAAATTAAATTAAATGAAATGATATATATATATTTTTTTAATGTCCTTCCTAATCCATTTTCTACCGCTTGTTACTATCGGGGTCTCCTAGTCGCTCTGGCAAATCATATTGTTTAAAAATGCATTGAAATATATATATATATATATATATATATATATATATATATATATATATATATATATATATATATATATATATATATATATATATATATATTCTGAGTGTGATGATGTCACGTTTTCAATGATCTGCGCATATATATACAGCCCGGCCCCCGGCCAAATTTTTTTAACCCAATGCGGCCCCAGAGTCAAAAAGTTGTCATGTCTGTGATCATGTTTTGTTTAAGTTATGTTCTGTTTGGGTTTTGGACACTTAGTTCCTGCTTTTTCACTCCCTTGTTTTGTCACCATAGCAACCATTAGTTTCACCTGTTTCACATTTTGAGTCACGCACCTGTTTTCACTAATCATGTCGGTATTATTTAAGCTTCCAGTTGCCAGGCAGTCTGTCTGGCGACATCACCTTCCACACACCCTGATGATCCATGCTGCTCTTTTTCATGCTCTTTTCTCATTCCAAGTAAGTTTTCTTTATTCATGCCATAGTTTGCACATTTTGTTTTATGTCCATAGTTATGCCTTTGTGCTAGTTTTGTTTTATTAGCCAGGTTTGTTCCCCGCCTTGTGCGCGCCTTTAGTTTTGTACCCCTTTTGTAGTTTAGAGTTAAAAATAAATGATGTCCTTACCTTCATGTCGTGTCCGGTCCAGTCGCTTTGCACCACGGGAAAACAAACCACACCATAGTCCAAGTCCTGACAAAAGTTCGGGGACCCCTGCATTCTTAGTAAATGGGCATTCAAAGGGTTAAAAAAAAAAAAAAAAAGAAAGAAAGAAACATTACACGTTAGCTTTTTTTGAAGACGATTTGTGAAAAAGAGTAGAAACATTTTTTTATCCAAAAATGTTTTACACACTACACAATATACAGTACCAGACTGTAAGGCGCACTTAATTTTATTTTATTTTTCTCAAAACTCGACAGTGCGCCTTATAACCCGGTGCACCTAATGTACGGAATAAGTTTGGTTGAGCTTACCCACCTCGAGGCTATTTTATTTGGTACATGGTGTAATGATAAGTGTGACCAATAGATGGCAGTCAAACATAAGAGATAGGTGTAAGTTGCACTATGATGGCAAAATGTCTCGAGTAAAGAACACCAATATTTTATATGTTCCATTAAAAATATAGAACATTACACACGGGCTTAAAAATCTATTAAAATGTTTTGGTACGACTTTGGTAAGTTATGAAGCCACACCGCTTGATGGATTGTACTATGCTTCAACATAGGAGTATTATTACAGTGTGTGTATAAGGTAAGACATATTTTCTGGCGTTTTGTTTCGCAATATTATGCAAAACCAACTTTTCTTACCTTCTGGTACCTGCTGATCTGTATTTGGGATCTGCTTAAGTCCTGAAAAATTGTGCGCGTCCACCTTTGTAGTCGGTGCTGATGCCGTAGTCGATAAGCTTCTTCTTTTTCTCTATCTTCTTGTTATGTGACATTCATCCTCTGCTGTTGCCATTTCTAATATAAAGTAGTGTAAAGTTCTTACTTATATCTGTCAGTAAACTCGCCATGAAAGCGCTAAAACATACCGGTGTAGTGAGTTTACATTATTCACCCAAGTTTAGTTATCCAAGTTCTGGTCGGAGGGTTTTTCACGGGACACATTTACGGTGTTGTTGTTGCACTAGTGAGCCACGGATGAGGAGATGCTTCTCCGTTATTGATTGAAGTAAAGTCTGAATGTCATTAAAGCAGTTAGCTCCATCTTTTGACACTTCTTCCACTCCCGTCCTTGCACGCTACACCGCTACAACAAAGATGATGGGGAGAAGACGCTGTCGAAGGTGAGCCACGTAAATAAGACCGCCCACAAAACGGCGCATCCTGAAGCGACTGTCAGAAAGAGACTTGAAGATGATCTGTAAAACATAATCTTTGCAACATTTTGACCAAAGAACCACCATCACATGTTATGTAGACCACAAGGAAATGTTTTACATTTAGAAAAAAATAATAAAAATATAAATCCTTTATTGCGCCTTACCCATTGTACCTCTAGTATGAAAAAAGATTAAAAATAGACCATTCATCGGCAGTGCGTCTTATAATCCGGTGCGCCCTTTTCAATGATGTAAATGATTTGTGAATAGAAAGTTTCTTATTTAATTGTTTTTACATAATGAATACATTTACAATTGTTAATGCACTCTACATAAGTCTGCATATTTTTGACACTAGTTTGTGTTTTAGAGGGAAAAAACATCACAACTGGCTTACAGGTTGTGTTTTAAATGCAAGTTTGGAAAATGTTTTGGAATTTTGTCTAGAGCAGAACAGTTTGTCAAGAGCAGCCGTCCAAGAGGACTTAATATTATAGTGTGTGTGTGTGTGTGTGTGTGTGTGTGTGTGTGTGTGTGTGTGTGTGTGTGTGTGTGTGTGTGTGTGTGTGTGTGTGTGTGTGTGTGTGTGTGTCTGTGTGTCCTTGTATTTCTACCCTTCTTGAGACATCAACAAGGAATAGTACCTTGCATATGAGGACCGGTGAACGAGTTAGGACATAAATCATGGTCCCAATACGGAAAACCATTGCATCTAATAGAGAATGTCTCATTTGCACCCCTGGTGGTGGAATCTATCAAAATTAGGGTGGTCCCAAAAAGGAGGGATGGTTCAAATCAACTGTGTGTCGGTTTTAAAAGTGCTCCCCCTCTGGTCAACATATGACATAACAAGTGTGTGCAAAAATTTGACCAATCTTTGGCCAAAATTAACAAAACAAATAAGATAAATATGTATATAGAGACATAATACTGTAATAACTTGAAGTAAATAATGAAGATTAGAAACCAATTACAAACAAAAAATTTAAAATGAACCAAAAACAACATGTTGACTTTTTTCTTATAAAATTGGGAACAATTTCTCATATGCTTTCTGTTTCTGTAATATTGCAATAATTTCTTGTAAAATTATTACTTTTTTTTGTTAAAAATATTTATTTTCACTGCAAAATGGTGACATTTGTTCTATAAAATTTGGACTTGTTTCACAATATTGCACATAAAATATAATATTGTAAAATTGTGAAATTTTCTGAGTAACATTATGACTATTGTCATAATTTTGCCAAGTAAAATTCAGATTATTATTACATTATTGCCAACAAGTTTTCTCATAAAATTGTAACTTTTGTCAATTAAAATTACGACTTTTCATAAAATTGATAGTGTTAAACTTTTCTTGTAAAATTGCGTCTGTTATTGAGTAAAATTCCAACTTTTATCATAATATTGCACAAATGTTCAGTTGTTCTTTTAAAATGTTGACTTGCGTTGAGTAAAATTACGACTTTTTATTACAATACTGGCAAAATTCTAAGTTTTTCTCGTGAAATTGTGATCTTTTTCTTGTGAAATTCCAACTCATTTTTCACAACAAGCATTTTTATATTTGCATCGTATGTATGTATTATTAAGGTTGTAAATACAAATCTTTATATATCTAGAAAGGGTGGTCCTAAAGAGGTAAGCATTTTTCGAAGGTCTCAAGAAGGTAACGAATACAGGAAAAATAAGTGTGTGTGTGTGTGTGTGTGTGTGTGTGTGTGTGTGTGTGTGTGTGTGTGTGTGTGTGTGTGTGTGTGTGTGTGTCCTTGTATTTCTACCCTTCTTGAGACAATTAACAAGGAAAAGTGTACCTTCCATATGAGGACCAGTGAACAAGTTAGGACATAAATCATGGTCCCAACACGGATAACCATTGCATCTAATAGAGCAGTGGTTCTCAAATGGGGGTACGCGAACCCCTGGGGGTCCTTGAAGGTATGCCAAGGGGTACGTGAGATTTTTTTTAAATATTCTAAAAATAGCAACAATTCAAAAATCCTTTATAAATATATTTATTGAATAATACTTCAACAAAATATGAATGTAAGTTCATAAACTGAACATCAAATCAAGTAGGCTATACCATTCATTGTTTCCCCCATGCCATGATGGTTTGACCCTCACTAAAATGTCTGTCAAAAAGAACTGTGAAAAGAAATGCAACAATGCAATATTCAGTGTTGACAGCTAGATTTTTTGTGGACATGTTCCATAAATATTGATGTTAAAGATTTCTTTTTTGTGAATAAATGTTTAGAATTAAGTTCATGAATCCAGATGGATCTCTATTACAATCCCCAAAGAGGGCACTTTAAGTTCTATGTGTAGAAATCTTTATTTATAATTGAATCACTTGTTTATTTTTCAACAAGTTTTTAGTTATTTGTATATCTTTTTTTCCAAATAGTTCAAGAAAGACCACTACAAATTAGCAATATTTTGCACTGTTATACAATTTAATAAATCAGAAACTGATGACATAGTGCTGTATTTTACTTCTTTATCTCTTTTTTTCAACCAAAAATGCTTTGCTCTGATTAGGGGGTACTTGAATTAAAAAAATGTTCACTGAAAAAAGGTTGAGAACCACTGTAATAGAGAATGTCTCATTTGCACCCCTGGTGGTGAAATCTATCAAAATGAGGGTGGTCCCAAAAAGGAGAGATTTCTCAAATTGACTGTGTGTCGGTTTTAAAAGTGTTCCCCCTCTGGTCAACATATGACATAACAAGTGTGTGCAAAAATTTGACCAATCTTTGGCCAAAATTAACAAAACAAATAAATTAAATATATATATATATATAGAGAGAGACATACTGTAGTAACTTGAAGTAAATAATGAAGATTAAAAAACAATTATAAAATTGAGAACAATTCCTAATATACTTTCTGTTTCTGTAATATTGCAATATTTTATTGTAAAATTATTACTTTTTTATGTAAAATTATTTATTTTTAATGCAAAATGGTGACATTTGTTGTATACAATTTTGACTTGTTTCACAATCTTGCCCTTTTTTTTTTTTGTTCTTGTAAAATTGTGAAGTTTTCTGAGTAACATTATGACTTTTGTCATAATTTTGCCAAGTAAAATTCAGATTATTATTACTTTATTGCCAACAAGTTTTCTTATAAAATTGTAACTTTTGTCAATTAAAATTACGACTTTTCATAAAATTGATAGTGTTAAGCTTTTCTTGTAAAATTGCATCTGTTATTGAGTAAAATTCCAACTTTTATCATAATATTGCACAAACGTTCAGTTGTTCTTGTAAAATTTTGACTTGCGTTGAGTAAAATTACGACTTTTTATTACAATACTGGCAAAATTCTAAGTTTTTCTTGTGAAATTGTGACCTTTTTCTTGTGAAATTCCAACTCATTTTTCACAACAAGCATTTTTATATTTGCATCGCATGTAAATATTATTAATGTTGTAAATACAAACCTTTATATATCTAGAAAGGGTGTTTCTAAAGAGGTAAGCATTTTTCGGAGGTCTCAAGAAGGTAACATATACAGGAAAAATAAGTGTGTGTGTGTGTGTGTGTGTGTGTGTGTGTGTGTGTGTGTGTGTGTGTGTGTGTGTGTGTGTGTGTGTGTGTGTGTGTGTGTGTGTGTGTGTGTGTGTGTTAATTTGTGCGTGTGAGAGTGTAAAGCACTTGCCCTCACAAGTGCTGGGGCAGCTCCAGTGAGTCACAGAGCCATGTATACTTCTCTCATCCAACATTTACAAGCCTTCTGCTCCATCTATCTTTTTCTCCTGGCTGCCAACATGTTAGACATGCTCCACTGCTTACCTTCCTCTCAATCCCCTGTTTTGATCTGCTTAACGCCAGCCTTTCTTCTCTTCATATTAGCTTCTTCTCCATTCATTGGGTGAATACTGAAGAGCATTCACACATGTTATTCTGCACTAAAACTCTTCTTTTTATGTTTTGTATTCTGGCATATTCAACTAATTCCACATTTCTCAATCGATTGTAACCAACATGAAACTATTTAGCTCTTTTTGGACACTATTACTATCAACAGTATTGCCTTTTTTAAATCTCACATTTTCTGTACAGTCATTTCAAACTTTAAGGGACACAGTTCCAATTGTAAAGGAATGCATGATATTTGCAAGTTCACATTTCTCAAGAGATGTTAACAATTTCAACATGAAAATATGATGGGATATTTATAAAACATTTTTTTACATCGCCTCACCCATTGAAAAAAACAATGTATATGCAGAATAAGACCATAGGGCACACTGCCGATGAGCGGGTCAAGTCAGGTCTATTTTCATGCAAAAGGCATTCAGAATTTATTTCAATCAATAACTGAGCAGCATCTCCTCATCCGGAAACAACAACACCGAAAATGTGTCCCGTGAAAAAACGTCCGACCGGAACTCTCTAATAACTAAACTTTCTTGGGTGAATAATGTAAACTCACTACACCGGTATGTTTTAGCGCTTTCATGGCGAGTTTACTAACGGATATAAGTAAGAACTTTACACTACTTTATATTAAAAATGGCAACAGCGGAGGATGAATGCCCCATAACAAGAAGATAGAGAACAAGAAGAAGCTTATCGACTACGGGGTCGGCACGGACTACAAAGGCGGAGGAGCGCAATTTTCAGGATTTATGCAGATGCTAAATACAGATCAGCAGGTACCAGAAGGTAAGAAAAGTTGCTTTTGCATAATATTGCGAAACAAAACGCCTGATAATATGTCTTACCTTATACACACACCATAATAATACTCCTATGTTGAAGCAGTGTGCCTTCATAGCTTTTATGGGCATTTTAGGAGCAGACTCGTGCAAAGCATCAACATTGAAACTCATGCAGAGAGGCTGCACTTTATGTTCTCAACACACAAAAAAATGCATACTTCAAGAAGCTTTGTTATATACAAAATTTGGTAACAATATGTACAAACCCCATTTCCATATGAGTTGGGAAATTGTGTAAGATGTAAATATAAACGGAATACAATGATTTGCAAATCCTTTTCAACCCATATTCAGTTGAATGCACTACAAAGATAAGATATTTGATGTTCAAACTCATAAACTTTTTTTTTTTTTTCAAATAATAATTAACTTAGAATTTCATGGCTGCAACACGTGCCAAAGTAGTTGGGAAAGGGCATGTTCACCACTGTGTTACATGGCCTTTCCTTTTAACAACACCCAGTAAACGTTTGGGAACTGAGGAGACACATTTTTTAAGCTTCTCAGGTGGAATTCTTTCCCATTCTTGCTTGATGTACAGCTTAAGTTGTTCAACAGTCCGGGGGTCTCCGTTGTGGTATTTTAGGCTTCATAATGCGCCACACATTTTCAATGGGAGACAGGTCTGGACTACAGGCAGGCCAGTCTAGTACCCGCACTCTTTTACTATGAAGCCACGTTGATGTAACATGTGGCTTGGCATTGTCTTGCTGAAATAAGCAGGGGCGTCCATGGTAACGTTGCTTGGATGGCAACATATGAAGTGAATTATATGAAGTGAATTATATTTATATAGTGCTTTTCTCTAGTGACTCAAAGCGCTTTACATAGTGAAACCCAATATCTAAGTTACATTTAAACCAGTGTGGGTGGCACTGGGAGCAGGTGGGTAAAGTGTCTTGCCCAAGGACACAACGGCAGTGACTAGGATGGCGGAAGCGGGAATCGAACCTGCAACCCTCAAGTTGCTGGCACGGCCGCTCTACCAACCGAGCTATGCTGCCCCTGTATGTCAACAAAACGGTTTTGTTGCTCCAAAACCTGTATGTAACTTTCAGCATTAATGGCGCCTTCACAGATGTGTAAGTTACCCATATCTTGGGCACTAATACACCCCCATACCATCACAGATGCTGCCTTTTACACTTTGCGCCTATAACAATCCGGGAGGTTCTTTTCCTCTTTGGTCCGGAGGACACGACGTCCACAGTTTCCAAAAACAATTTGAAATGTGGACTCGTCAGACCACAGAACACTTTTCCACTTTGTATCAGTCCATCTTAGATGAGCTCAGGCCCAGCGAAGCCGACAGCGTTTCTGGGTGTTGTTGATAAACGGTTTTCGCCTTGCATAGGAGAGTTTTAACTTGCACTTACAGATGTAGCGACCAACTGTAGTTACTGACAGTGGGTTTCTGGAGTGTTCCTGAGCCCATGTGGTAATATCCTTGTGTGCTGTTAAGTTTGCACATGTTTTTAATACATGCAAAACTTTGGTAAAAAAAAAAAAATGCGTGTGCAAAAAGCATTATTGTGTCCCCTGTATCGCAAAGTATTTGTGTTTAGTTCTCCGCCTCCAGTTCTGTCCCTCCTTTCTTCTCTTGTTTTCATATCTCCTGGGACATCTTCACCTCCTTGTTTCCTCGCATCATCGCTTTATATTAGTTCTTTTTTTTAATGTTCTCTCCGTCTTTATTTTGGCATTTAGCAGTTTTCTGCATTCACGAATCTGGTGTCCAACCAACACAAACAACAGGTCGCATTCCAACAAATTCTTGACTGCTCAGTTCCTGAATGCTGTCTGTTATTTCCATGTTGTTGTCTTTCTGCAGGCAGCTTGGTCATGTGACTCCGTCTACATCAGAGGTGTCAAAGTTGTTTTCACTGAGAGCCACATCGCAGTTATGTTTGGCCCCGGAGGGCCGTTTCTAACAGTGAATACTATTATTACACAATTTTTTAATGCATTTTATTAGTCGATTTCTAAAAAACTAAAATGTAAAACAAATATGCTAAGTTGCAATAATTTCACCTCAAAATGTAGTGTATATTACTGTAAATGGAAAAACAGTACTGCTGTTTTTATGGTAAAAAAAAATGTGGCTCAGTTGCCAGAATTTTACTGTAAAATTTACATTTGTTTTTTTACTGTAAATAAAAAAAAACTGCAATTTTACAGTAAAATGTTGGCACCTGAGTTGCCACTTTTTTTGTTCGTTTGTTTGTTTTTACCCCAAATCAACAACTGTAGATTTGTTGGTGTATTACTGTAAATGCCAAAACGGCACAACAGTTTATTATAGTAAAAAAAAGTACTGTTTTTTTTTTTCATTTAGAGAAAAATGCTGCAAAAAAACACATTAAATTTCACAATTTTACCATGAAATCGTTTGAAGTCGGATAACTTGCTTGGAAATCATTATTATTAGTGTTTATTTTTATTTTTTAAAAATGGTTTGAATGTTTCATAATATATTTTTGCATGATTAGACAATATTTAAGTTAACATAATTTGCGATTACAGATTATGAGAGTACGTATATTTTTTTCTCCCAAAATAGAAAGAAAGAATACATTTAGTAATAAAAGTTACAGTACTTTATTGTAATATATAATATAATGTATGTTAATATAATATATAATATAATTATTATATTATTTCCAGGCTTTTGAGGGACAAATAAAATGAAGTTTGACACCTCTACACTCTGAAGCCCTAATATTGTTCCTCAAGATTCCTCAAGATTTTCTTATTAATTTTGGCCAAATGTTTTACACCCACATGTTATTACACATGTTGGCCAGAGGGGGAGCCCTTCACATTTTTACACACACTTGTTATTTCATATGTTGACCAGAGGGGGAGCACTTTTAAAACCGACACACAGTCAATTTGAAAAATCCCTCTTTTTTGGGACCACCCTAATTTGGAGAGACATTCTCTATTAGATGCAATGGTTTTCCATTTTGGGACCATGATTTATGTCCTAACTTGTTCACCGCTCCTCTTATGGAAGGTACTTTTCCTTGTTGATGTCTCAAGAAGGACAGAGATACAAGAACATACGCACACACACACACACACACACACACACACACACACACACACTGCAGGTACTAAATGCAAGCTCCGACTCCGTTTTCTTAAATGTGTTGTTCAGCAGCGATATTAACTGCTCTTTTTTCTCTTGAGTTAATTTATCATTAGAATGCTTTTCCACAACTCTGCTTTTTTGTTTGCACTGTTTTTAGCATTTGTTTTATACAGCTATTTATATTTTGTACATCCATCCATCCATTTTCTATGGTTTGTACAACATTCACAGCTCCAGAAAACAAGCCACGCCATCACATTTTAAAAACTCCCTTTATTTAAAAATGTAATTATAGGCTGTAACAATAAATATTTGTTGATTTTCTATCATTTGTAAAAATGAGGAAGAGCAGCTATGAGAAATTACCAGACGACTCTTAAGTGGATTTGCAGAGAAACATTATTAGAGGGACTTTGACTTTCCTTGGGTCTCATTAAATGAAATGTAGGTCAACATTAATCAAAATAAAATAGAGCAGGTAACGGAATTTAAATATTTGGGTGTTATTTTGGACCCTAAGCTAAAATTTGATGGCCTTGTTATAAAAAATGACTAAGACCATAAAAAGAAATATAAACTGTTTCAGGCGTATTAGACCTTGTTTGTCTGTTCAAGCTGCACAAGTTTCCGTGCGTGCAATGATTTGATCCCATATGTCTTATTGTTCCATGGTCTGGGGACAGGCCACGAGATGTGTAGTGAAGCCTCTGTTGTCATTATATAGACAAACGCTAAAGATATTTGACCAAAAACCAATGAAGCATCATCACTGCCATCTTACCCCAAAATATAGCAGGATGAGTTTTGATGATTTTATACATTTGTCATTTTTGAAAAGCTACTTTTAAATGTCCTAATGGATCCTTAATAAACTCAACTAAACTAGCCCCTGATGTGATGTGTGAAGAGATACTAAGACACAGTAGTGAAGGTGTGCAGACGCCAGCTACAGTCGGTGGTGTCACGGCCCGGGTGCATTCATCTGTGTGCTGCGCTGAGCGCTCCTCCAAGTGTGCACCTGCACGCGCCACTCCTGCTGCTGATGAGCTCCCTGGGCTTCTTAAGCCAGTTCAAACCTGCGTTCCGGGCCAGGACCCAGCGACCTGTTCCAGTACAGTAAGCCGACAATCTCTAGCTCTATGCACAGCTCTTGGAGGGTCTTGGTCTTGGCATGGAGGGTCTTGGTCTTGGTCTTGGCTTGGGTCTTGGTCTTGGTCTTGGCTTGGGTCTTGGCATCGTGGAGCTGCGACTGGCGGAACTTGGCGTCGTGGAGCTGCAACTGGCGGCACTTGGCGTCGTGGAGCTGCGACTGGAGGCACTTGGCGTGGAGCTGCTACTGGAGGAACTTGGCGTGGTGCTGCTTGGCATGTTGCTAGCCTTGGAGCAGGGCGTGAAGCTAGCCTTGGTGCTGGTGCTAGCCTTGGCGCAGGGTGTGGAGCTAGCCGTGGCGTAGGTGCTAGCCTTGGTGCTGGTGCTAGCCTTGGCGCTGGTGTGAGCCGTGGTGCAGGTCGTGGTGCTAGCCTTGGAGCAGCGACAGGTGCTAGCCATGGTGCAGCTAGCCGTGGTGCAGGTGGAGGTGGCCTAGCCTGAGGTTGCGGCTTGGCAGGCCGAAAGACCGGTGGTGGTGGCCGGACCGGAAGTTGGGTTTAGCAGGCCGAAAGACTGGTGATGGTGGAAACCTCCCCTTTAAATTGTCCAAAAAGTCTTTTTTTTTCTACCTGGGACTTTGTGGGTGAGAAAAAAAAAATTGTGACTTGGGCGTGGCTTGAGTCCTGGGGGGCAGTACATGAAATTCAGATGGCTGTGACTGATTAGCTCTAATGTTCAAGATCATGTTTTGGTAGTGTTTTATCATAGACATGGAACTAGAGTCTTTGGTTGGAGGTGAGTGATCAAAAGAAAAAGCATTGGAAAAAAAATACTGGTCTGTGACGTCATCTTGGAGCTGCCAGGCTGGCGGCCGTCTATTCCCGACCGGAGGAGGAGGAGCTTGCGGGAGTGCCGCGTGCTGTCCGCTCGGCTTCCCTGACGTCCTTGGTCTGGAGCGGCGCTTCCGGGACTGGGTGACGCAGCGCCGTCCTGGGACCAAATCAGGTCTTTGCGCTCCACGGAGGAGCATTTCCTCTTTCATCGCGCGCAGGACTGCCCGAGAAGCCTCATCCAAATTGTTTACTTCGTCCAACTTTCGTGCGGAAAAACGTTTATGCTGGTGACATTCTGTCAATACGTGGTCCTTGGGGTTTGTTTTCCCGGAATGCAAAGGAAAGTTGGCGTGGGCAAGACGTGACTGTAAGTACATATTTTTATTTTAACACTAACAGGGTACAATAAGGAAGCAAACAAAAGGCGCGCACAATGGCGGAGAACAAACTTGACTAATGAAACAAAACTTGCACAGAGGCAGAAACTATGAACAATAAACAAAAACTTACTAGGTATGGAACTACGGAAGCATGAAGACAAAACGAGGTAGCAGGGGTGTCAGAAGTAGTATGGTATGATAGGATAGATAGATAATGTCACCAGGACGAACAACAGAAACAGACCGGCTTAAATAGCAGTGACATGATCAGTGAAAACAGGTGCGTGACTCAAAACGTGAAACAGGTGCGTGACATGACAGGTGAAAACTAATGGGTTGCTATGGTGACAAAACAAACAAAAGTGCACAAAGAGTCCAAAAACAAAACCGAACATGACTAAAACAAAACATGATCACACAGACATGACAGCAGGTGGGAGCTGTAGAGTGAAAAGGTGCCGGACGACTCTGGGTCAGTCTGCGTTCTCAATGAAGGCCTCACATCTGTGGAACTCTTTGCCACTGGAGTTAGGGTTAGGGTTAGGGCCAGGGGTTAGAAAGTAAGGGTCAGGGTTAGATGATTAGGGTTATAATAAGGCCATGCCGAATAAGGCATTAATACACTGCAAAAAGTCAGTGTTCAAAAACAAGAAAAAAAAAATACAAAAATTAGGGGTATTTTACTTGAACTAAGCAAAATTATCTGCCAATAGAACAAGAAAATTTGGCTTGTCAAGACTTTCCAAAACAAGTAAAATTAGCAAACCTCAATGAACCCAAAATTACCTTAAAATAAGTATATTCTCACTAATAACAAGTGCACTTTTCTTGGTAGAAAAAAAAATTAGACCTTTTTGCTCACTATGTTGAAAAATATTCTTGAATAAGTAAATGCTAGTGCCATTATCTTGACATAATGATATGCATTACATCATGTTTTTTTTTTCATGCTTGAAGTAAGAAATGATTACTTTAAAAAAGTAGTTTTATACTTGTGAGTGTTGATGACACAGCTTTGCAACGGTTGAATTCTAGTTTCAAGCATGTTTTACTCAATATAGGTCATCAAATCTCAGCAACAAGCTGTAATATCTTACTGAGATCATTTAGGACCAAAACCCTTAAAACAAGTAAAACACTTTAACATAAAATCTGCTTAGTGAGAAGAATTATCTTATCAGACAGAAAATAAGCAAATATCACCCTTATTTGAGATATTCAATCTTACTTACCATGAATTGATTAACGTGGACCCTGACTTAAACAAGTTGAAAAACTTATTCGGGTGTTACCATTTAGTGGTCAATTGTACGGAATATGTACTGTACTGTGCAAAGTTTCAATCAATCAATCAATCAAACTTAGGTTTCAGTTTTTGCAGTGTAAGTACTTAATAATGACTAGCTAAGAGCCAATATGTTACCAATTTTCATGTTAATAAGCAACTAATTAATGATGAATATGTTCCTCATACCAAAGTGTTACCATGTTTTATTACTGGTGCACAAAATGAACCGTGCATGAACATCACCTTGTTCAAAGAACAAAACCAACACAGTGCATAAACTCACAACAAATTACACACCTGCAAATCAGTCTGACTTCTGCTGTTGCCGTATCCGTAATACGCCGATAGGGAGAAGTTTTTATTTACACGATGAGTCGGGTGTGTCTTGACCTCCGCCGAACCCCTGAGCCCGACTTACCGAACCCCTAGGGTTCGATCGAACCCAGGTTAAGAACCACTGGTTTAATTGTACTGTCCCTGTCAAATAAATACATGACTGAATGAATGAATGAATGAATGAATTCATAAAACTGCATGAAATTCTGACTAAAACATAACTGTAACATGTATATAAAAAATTACGTAAAAAAAATGGATACATTATGTACGTATACGCAGTATACATGTCAGGTGATTTGAAAAACAATATATACAAAAAATTGGGGGGTGGGGGGGAGTATTTACACTATGTACATGACACTATGTACATGACTATGCACATGTTGACTCCAAGAGTGTGCAAAACAGAATGATAAAATTTACATACACTATAACAGTGGTTCTTAACCTGGGTTCGATCGAACCCTAGGGCTCAGGGGTTCGGCGGAGGTCAAGACACACCCGACTCATCGTGTAAATAAAAACTTCTCCTTATCGGCGTATTACGGATACGGCAACATTTGACTGATTTGCAGGTGTGTAATTTGTTGTGAGTTTATGCACTGTGTTGGTTTTGTTGTTTGAACAAGGTGATGTTCATGCACGGTTCATTTTGTGCGCCAGTAAAAAACACATGGTAACACTTTAGTATGGGGAACATATTCACCATTAATTAGTTGCTTATTAACATGCAAATTAGTAACATATTGGCTCTTAACTAGTCATTATTAAGTACTTATTAATGCCTTATTCGGCATGGCCTTATTATAACCCTAACCCTCTAACCCTGGCCCTAACCCTCTAACCCTAAAGGCCTACTGAAACCCACTACTACCGACCACGCAGTCTGATAGTTTATATATCAATGATGAAATCTTAACATTGCAACACATGCCAATACAGCCGGGTTAGCTTACTAAAGTGCAATTTTAAATGTTGCGCAAAATATCCTGCTGAAAACGTCTCGGTATAATGACGTCAGCGCGTGACGTCACGGATTGTAGAGGACATTTTGAGACAGCATGGTGGCCAGCTATTAAGTCGTCTGTTTTCATCGCAAAATTCCACAGTATTGTGGACATCTGTGTTGGTGAATCTTTTGCAATTTGTTCAATGAACAATGGAGACAGCAAAGAAGAAAGCTGTAGGTGGGAAGCGGTGTATTGCGGACCGGCTGAAGCAACACAAACACAGCCGGTGTTTTGTTGTTTAAAATCCTGAAAGATGACAGTCAAGCTTTACCATTGGCCTGTGGAGAACTGGGACAACAGAGACTCTTACCAGGAGGACTTTGAGTTGGATGCGCAGACGCGGTACCGTGAGTACGCATGCAGCTGCGGTTTCCAAACATTTGATCGCTTGCCCGTACGTGCGTGCCGCTATGTGCATGTCACGTACGTAACTTTGGGGACTTTGAGGAAATATATGTGCTGTATGAACTTTGGGCTGTGGGATTGAGTGTGTTGTACAGGTGTTTGAGTTGTATTGGCGGGTTATATGGACAGGAGGGGGGAGGTGTTTGTTATGCGGGATTCATTTGTGGCATATTAAATATAAGCCTGGTTGTGTTGTGGCAAATAGAGTATATATATGTCTTGTGTTTATTTACTGTTTTAGTCATTCCCAGCTGAATATCAGGTCCCACCCGCCTCTCACAGCATCTTCCCTATCTGAATCGCTCCCACTGCCCTCTAGTCCTTCACTCTCACTTTCCTCATCCACGAATCTTTCATCCTCGCTCAAATTAATGGGGAAATTGTCGCTTTCTCGGTCCGAATCGCTCTCGCTGCTGGTGGCCATGATTGTAAACAATGTGCAGATGTGAGCTCCACAACCTGTGACGTCACGCGCATATCGTCTGCTACTTCCGGTACAGGCAAGGCTTTTTTATCAGCGACCAAAAGTTGCGAACTTGTTCTCTACTAAATAATTTCAGCAAAAATATGGCAATGTCGTGAAATTATCAAGTATGACACATAGAATGGACCTGTTATCCCCGTTTAAATAAGAAAATCGCATTTCAGTAGGCCTTTAACCCTAACCCTAACCAAATAACTCTAAATTAAGTCTTTGTTACTTAGAATAGGTTCCCCATACTAAACTGTTACCAAAAACATACAACTTTGTCTTGAATTTGAAAAAAATAAACATTTTATTTTTCACTAAAGCAGGGTTCGGTGAATGCGCATATGAAACTAGTGGGGTTCGGTTCCTCCAACAAGGTTAAGAACCACTGCACTATAACCACATATAAATACAGTATTTATACACTATAACCACATATATACCTGTTTGATGCTTCGGAAAGTTGCAGGGGATCAATGTTGGTTCAGATCAGGTAGAGGTTGAGCTGAGCCATGATTCTATGGCAGTTTTAAAATTTAGTATGTAACTTATCAATGCTTTTTTCACAGTCAATGGCGAGATGATTAATGCAATGATCAAAGCAAATAAATGTTGCACAACAGTGTTAGTCTTTATTTTTTAAATGCAATTCACGCAGGTAAAATGCCTTTTCAATAAAAGTTTCTGGAATGTCGGTTGAAAAGTGGCTATAGATTAAGCCTTGAAACTGTACAGGTTAATCCTTGATCCTCGGAATCCATTTTCGCATTTTCGAAATGTAATGTCAAAGGTATATGTGTTTGCTTTCAGGTCAAAATCTGGTTTCGACAGAAATGTCTTCCAAAAAAGTTAGATTAAAAAGGTTAAACCTCCATTGATGAGTTGGACGTCGCCAGCAAGACTCGTTCCACATGGTCTTTGATTCCGAGTGTGGTCAAATTTCAACAGAAGAAAAAGAATAAATGGACCAATCTTCTTTTTGGGTCGTGCTCAAGGTCCGTTGCGTTTTTTTAGGCTTTTTTTATTTCCAGAGGTGTGGAATTTGTTGCCATCCAAACTATTTCTGAGCGCTAATAGAAATATGCCTTTGTTCGGTCTGTACAAGTCATCACGACACACACACACACACATACACACACACACACACGCACATACACACACACACACACACGCACATGCACACACACACGCACACACACACATATTTATTGTATTTCCTACCTTCTTGAGACCTCTGAAAAATGCCTACCTCTTTAGGACCACCCTTTCTCGATATATAAAGATTTGTATTTACAACATTGATAATACGTATATACATACCGTATTTTTCATACTATAAGTCGCAGTTTTTTTCATAGTTTGGCCGGGCTCCAGTGCGACTTATATATGTTTTTTTCCTTCTTTATTATGCATTTTCTGCAGTTGCAACTTATACTTCGGAGCGACTTATAGTCCGAAAAATACGGTAGTACCGTATTTTTCGGACTATAAGTCGCAGTTTTTTTCATAGTTTTGGCCGACTTATATATGTTTTTTTCCTTTTTTTATTATGCATTTTCGGCAGGTGCGACTTATACTCTGGTGCGACTTATACTTTGAAAAATACGGTATATAAAATATAAAAAAGGTAAGCTTTTAGTGATTTTTTTTTTTTTGTAATTGGTTTTTAATGTTCATTAGTTACTACAAGTTATTACAGTATGTCTCTATATACATATTTTTTTTAAATTAATTTTGGTCAAAGGGGGCGCGTTTCAATTCCTTACACACACACTTATTACATATGTTGGCCAGAGGGGGAGCACTTCCCATTTTTACACACACTTGTTATTTCATATGTTGACCAGAGGGGGAGCACTTTTAACTAAATTTGAAAAATTCCTCCTTTTTGGGACCACCCTAATGTTGATAGATTTCACCACCAGGGGTGCAAATGAAACATTCTCTATTAGATGCAACGGTTTTACGTATTGGGACCATGATTTATGTCCTAACTTGTTCACCGGTCCTCATAAGGACGGTACTTTTCCTTGTTGATGTCACACACACACACACACACACGAGAAAATGTGTTTGGAGCAGCAAAGCACAGTCAATGTATCAAAAAGCTCAAAAGTAAAATATCTTAATGTTGTCTGTAATTATGTCAGACTCAAAATAACGCACGAAGCTCGGAGAAAATCTAGGGAGCGTGGTGTAATTACAGCACTTTTTACATCATTAGCACGGACTGTTTATAGTTTGAATTGTTGAATTCTCTGGGGACATTTGATTTTTAATAATCTTCAAAGCCAAACAGGTCATAAAAGTCCAACATTTTTGAAGAGATTTTGGATTTATATTTTTTATTTCACTTTTTTTGTTAGAATTTCTCAATAAACATCAGTCCCAAACAAAAATGATCAAACATGTAATGTTTATTTATTTATTTTTTGACTCTTTTCAAGGCCTTTTGATCACATATTTTCAGTTCAGTTTCGGTTTATTTGGAACATGTAATTCATCACATATTTCCAGTTGTTTCATTACAGCACGTCCGAAAAGGAGTAGGAAGAAGCAGAGCTTATTTAATGCTACTCCTTTTCATACCATAGCAATTTTATCCCATTTCCTTGTTCTCTGTAACAGAACAGTGAATAAATAAATAATAAAAACATAATATACCATAATAAGTAAACAAAAGGGTTCGAGATGTTTAAATTAGTCAAATAACTCATGTTATGCAAATGTATACTCAGTGAAAATTGCATTTGATCAAAAGGCCTTTAAAATAAACCTTAAAATGTTTGGTATTTTTATTTAAGGCTGACTTTGATTTGCGTGATGTGAGCAGAGAAAGTAAAATATCATTTGTAATAATAGTAATATGTACTGTTTGACTTTGGTGTATTGTGGAATTACTGCCAGTGTATTGTACACCTGTACTAAAGTTGGACATTTACTTTTTAAACTTTTACATTAAAAAAAACCCTCTTAGGAAAAATCATGTATAATGGAGTAACATAAAAAGAATATATGCCAAAATAAAGCAATCATTTAATAAAAGGACAAAAAAGTCTGCCTTTGGGGGATAAAAGTCCTGATAGATTAACAAAAAACTACGAAATCCAGCACTAAAATGGCTAAAATATATAATATGATCATAATAATATATCAGTATATATTATATACAGTATATATAATATGTAAATATTACATATATGTTATATTTTATATTGCTACTATGGTACATTTTTGGTCTACTTAATACCTGCATTATCCTTTCCATCCTTACTCTTTCCATCCTTTGTAACTGAGCTACTGTGTGGAACAATTTCCCTTGTGGATCAATAAAGTTTGTCTAAGTCTAAGTCTAAAACAGTTTATTAGTAAAATGTATTGATATTTTCAATACTTTTGGTGTTGAATAGGAAAACCTGTAAAAAAAAAAACAAACAAGAAAATGAAAACACGACCAGCCAGAACCCAAACCAACCAATATTTACCGTTTGCACATTTAGACATCTGACAGCAAGAAGATGTCAACACTGGTAGTTCTGCTTATGTTTACTCTTTTTATTTGAAAATCACCCGTTTAAACAAACATAAGTAATAATCAAGCAAGGCTTTATTTTTATTTTTTATTTTTGTATTTGTTTTTCTTGATTGTATTATTATGGTATTATTGTGTATTATTTTGTTGGATTCATTAATAAAAAACAATAATAATAACAAAAAAAAACAGTGTTTCTCACACACAAACACCAGAAAGACATTATCTTTTTTTTTTTTTAAACCTATAACTAAAAACTAAAAATGTAATTCCTGTAAAAAAAACAGGAAATAAATGAGAATAAATGAATTTTAATTCACATTAATTGTTCATGATTCTAAAGTGAAATGTGGATTTTATTCAATGTGACAGAAAACTCCACTGTGTTTTTTCCACGAGTGGAAAACTAATCTGTGATTTTATTTCAGGTCATTTTTGTTTCTAAAGAAAATAACATCTTTAACATTAGCTCGGTATTTGTTTTATTATATTTCTGCAACTAAATACTCTAAACACACCTGCCTTTATTATTATTCTGTTTCTGAACTTGTAATTTCTGAGGACAGATTAAGACCAGGGCATGTCCTAATTAGTCACCAGAATCAAAAATGTACTTTAATATTTATTATAGCATAAATGGTTCCACTTCAGTCAATCAAGACATTAATGCGAAATTATTAGGTTAATTGATTTTACTACTTTAATCATGTTTGCGTAAAATTGACTTTATTCGATCAACTACTGACATTACTCACACAATTTAAATTAAAAATATTGTCACTTAGAGCATCAATGTGGTAAAAATGCATGCAATATTTTTAAATTCACATTAAATGTTCATTATTTTAGAGTGAAATGTTGATTTTATTTCAATGTGACAGAAAACTCCACTGTGTTTTTTTCATGAGTGAAAAAATAATCTGTGATTTCATTTCAGGTCATTTTTATTTAAAAAAAAAAAAAAAAGAACATTTTTAAAGTTAGCTCAGTATTTTATTACATATATTTCTACAACTAAATACTCTAAACACACCTGGACTTTATTATAATTCTGTTTATGAACTTGTAATTTCTGAGACCAGGGCATGTCCTAATTAGTCACCAGCATCAAAAATGTTCTTTAATATTTATTACAGCATTAATGGTTCCATTTCATAAATATGACCAATCAAGACACTCATGCAAAATGATTAGGTTAATTGATTTGACTATTTTTTTAATCATGTTTGAGTAAAATGAACTTTACTCAATCAACTACTGACATTACTCACACATTTTTAACTAAAAATATTGTCACTTAGAACATCAATGTGGTAAAAATGCATGCAATATTTTTAGATTCACATTAATTGTTCATGATTTTAGAGTGAAATGTGGATTTTATTTCAATGTGACAGAAAACTCCACTGTGTTTTTTTCCACGAGTGAAAAACTAATATGTGATTTTATTTCAGGTCATTTTTATAAAAAAAAAAAAAAAAAGAAAGAACATTTTTAAAGTTAGCTCAGTATTTTATTAAATATATTTCTGCAACTAAATACTCTAAACACACCTGACTTTATTATTATTCTGTTTCTGAACTTGTATTTTCTGAGACCAGGTCATGTTCTTATTAGTCACCAGCATCAAAAACGTATTTTATTATTTATTATAGCATGAAGGATTCCACTTCAGACAATCAAGACAATCATGCAAAAGTATTAGGTTAATTGAATTTACTATTTTCTAATCATGTTTGAGTAAAATTAACTTTACTCAATCATTACTCACACATTTTAAATTAAAAATATTGTCACTTAGAGCATCAATGTGGTAAAAATGCCTGCAATATTTTTAGATTCACATTAATTGTTCATGATTTTAGAGTGAACTGTGGATTTTATTTCAATGTGACAGTAAACTCCACTGTGTTTTTTTCCACGAGTGAAAAACTAATGTGTGATTTTATTTCAGGTCATTTTTATTTAAAAAAAAAAAAAAAAAAAAAAAGAACATTTTTAAAGTTAGCTCAGTATTTTATTAAATATATTTCTGCAACTAAATACTCTAAACACACCTGACTTTATTATTATTCTGTTTCTGAACTTGAATTTTGTGAGACCAGGGCATGTCCTAATTAGTCACCAGAATCAAAAATGTACTGTAATATTTATTATAGCACAAATGGGTCCACTTCAGACAATCAAGACATTAATGCGAAATTATTAGGTTAATTGATTTTACTACTTTAATCATGTTTGCGTAAAATTGACTTTTTTAATCAACTACTGACATTACACACACATTTTAAATTAAAAATATTGTCACTTAGAGCATCAATGTGGTAAAAATGCATGCAATATTTTTAGATTCACTTCAATTGTTCATTATTTTAGAGTGAAATGTGGATTTTATTTCAATGTGACCGAAATCTCCACTGTGTTTTTTTCCACGAGTGAAAAACGAATCTGTGATTTTATTTTAAGTAATTTTTATTTCTAAAGAAAATAACATCTTTAAAGTTAACTCAGTATTTTTTAAATATATTTCTGCAACTAAATACTCTAAACACACCTGACTTTATTATTATTCTGTTACTGAACTTGTATTTCCTCAGACCAGGGCATGTCCTAATTAGTCACCAGCATCAAAAATGTACTTTAATATTTATTACAGCATGAAGGATTCCACTTCAGACAATCAAGACACTCATGCAAAATTATTAGGTTTATTGATTTTACTATTTTTAATCATGTTTGAGTAAAATGAACTTTACTCAATCAACTACTGACATTACTCACACATTTTAAACTAAAAATATTGTCACTTAGAGCATCAATGTGGTAAAAATGCATGCAATATTTTTAGATTCACATTAATTGTTCATGATTTTAGAGTGAAATGTGGATTTTATTTCAATGTGACAGTAAACTCCACTGTGTTTTTTTCCACGAGTGAAAAACTATTCTGTGATTTTTATTTCAGGTAATTTTTATTTAAAAAAAAAAAAAAGAAGAAAATTTTTAAAGTTAGCTCAGTATTTTATTAAATATATTTCTGCAACTAAATACTCTAAACACACCTGACTTTATTATTATTCTGTTTCTGAACTTGAATTTTGTGAGACCAGGGCATGTCCTAATTAGTCACCAGAATCAAAAATGTACTTTAATATTTATTATAGCACAAATGGTTCCACTTCAGACAATCAAGACATTAATGCGAAATTATTAGGTTAATTGATTTTACTACTTTAATCATGTTTGCGTAAAATTGACTTTTTTAATCAACTACTGACATTACTCACACATTTTAAATTAAAAATATTGTCACTTAGAGCATCAATGTGGTAAAAATGCATGCAATATTTTTAGATTCACTTCAATTGTTCATTATTTTAGAGTGAAATGTGGATTTTATTTCAATGTGACAGAAAACTCCAGTGTTTTTTCCACGAGTGAAAAACGAATCTGTGATTTTATTTCAAGTCATTTTTATTTCTGAAGAAAATAACATCTTTAAAATTAGCTCAGTATTTTTTAAATATATGTCTGCAACTAAATACTCTAAACACACCTGACTTTATTATTATTCTGTTTCTGAACTTGTAATTTCTGAGACCAGGTCATGTCCTATATTAGTCACCAGAATCAAAAATGTACTTTAATATTTATTACAGCATGAATGATTCCACTTCACACAATCAAGACACTAATACAAAATTATTAGGTTAATTGATTTTACTATTTTTAATCATGTTTGAGTAAAATTGACTTTTTTAATCAACTACTGACATTACTCACACATTTTAAATTAAAAATATTGTCACTTAGAGCATCAATGTGGTAAAAATGCATGCAATATTTTTAGATTCACATTAATTGTTCATGATTTTAGAGTGAAATGTGGATTTTATTTCAATGTGACAGAAAACTCCACTGTGTTTTTTTCATGAGTGATAAACTATTCTGTGATTTCATTTCAAGTCATTTTTATTTCTGAAAAAAATAGCATCTTTAAAGTTAGCTCAGTATTTTTTAAAATATATTTCTGCAACTAAATACTCTAAACACACCTGACTTTATTATTATTCTGTTTCTGAACTTGTATTTTCTCAGACCAGGGCATGTCCTAATTAGTCACCAGCATCAAAAATGTACTTTAATATTTATTATAGCATGAATGGCTCCACTTCAGACAATCAAGACACTCATGCAAAATTATTAGGTTAATTAATTTTACTATTTTTTAATCATGTTTGCGTAAAATTAACTTTAAAGTTAAAAAGTTAAAGTACCAATGATTGTCACACACACACTAGGTGTGGCGAAATTATTCTCTGCATTTGACCCATCACCCTTGATCACCCCCTGGGAGGTGAGGGGAGCAGTGGGCAGCAGCGGTGGCCGCGCCCGGGAATCATTTTTGGTGATTACTCAATCAACTACTGACATTACTCACACATTTTAAATAAAACATATTGTCACTTAGAGCATCAATGTGGTAAAAATGCATGCAATATTTTTAGATTCACATTAAATGTTCATTATTTTAGAGTGAAATTTGGATTTTATTTCAATGTGACAGAAAACTCCACTGTGTTTTTTTCATGAGTGAAAAACTAAAACAAAAATTAAAAAAAGAACATTTTTAAAGTTAGCTCGGTATTTTATTAAATATATTTCTGCAACTAAATACTCTAAACACACCTGATTTTATTATTATTCTGTTTCTGAACTTGTATTTTCTGAGACCAGGGCATGTCCTAATTAGTCACCAGCATCAAAAACGTACTTCAATATTTATTACAGCATGAAGGATTCCACTTCAGACAATCAAGACACTCATGCAAAATTATTAGGTTAATTGATTTTACTATTTTTTAATCACAATCCATCCATTTTCTACCGCTTATTCCCTTTGGGGTCGTGGGGGGCGCTGGAGCCTATCTCAGCTACAATCGTGAACTTTACTCAATCATTACTCACACATTTGAAATAAAACATATTGTCACTTAGAGCATCAATGTGGTAAAAATGCATGCAATATTTTTAGATTCACGTTAATTGTTCATTATTTTAGAGTGAAATGTGGATTTTATTTCAATGTGACAGAAAACTCCAATGTGTTTTTTTCCACGAGTGAAAAACTAATCTGTGATTTTATTTCAGGTCGTTTTTATTTTTAAAGAAAAACACACCTTTAAAGTTAGCTCTGTATTTGTTTTAATTATATTTCTTCTAAAAACACCTGACTTTATTATTATTCTATTTCTGAACTTCTATTTTCTGAGGACATATTAAGACCTAATTAGTAACCAGTATGAAAAATCTACTTTCAAATTTATTATAGCATGAATGATTCCACTTCGGAAATATGACCAATCAAGACATTGATACAAAATTATTAGGTTAATTGATTTTACTATTTTGTAAAATGAACTTTACTCAATCAACTACTGACATTACTCACACATTTTAAACTAAACAATATTGTCACTTAGAGCATCAATGTGGTAAAAATGCATGCAATATAATGAAAACAAAATGCTTAAAAATATGAATGTTTAAATAGTGCACAATTCATTATTTAATTAGGTAATGGTTTTGTGCTCTAATGAAGTCCTTTTTCGCACGACACCTGCTGCAAAACCTCAAGCAGCTTGGTTTTGTTTGCTCGCTGGCAATTTTTGTTGCCAGGACAAATTTATTTCAATTCATGCGAGTTTGCCTACTGCCTTCAAATCTGCCTCCACTAAATATTTCAAATTCACGCTGCTCAAATATGCCTTTGTTGTGAATTCTTAGTTATATTATTATCAACTGCACTAGCATTATTGATATTATTATTAGAAAAATATACATGTGTACGTTTTATTGTGAAGGCCTGAATTCCAAAAAGGCATATTCTGCACTATTTATTTATTTATTTTTAATAATCTCTGATTAACCAATTAATTTTTTTTTTTTTTTAACTATCCGTGACATCACACACTTTAGACTTTATTCTTTACGCTCCTGCTGCTGTCACAGAGGAGTCAGTGACTGGGAGGTATATATGTAAGGTTTGAGAAAAAGACTGACAAGGGGAAAATTAAAGATATATATATGTGTAAGAAAGAGGACAGAGGGCCAAATGTGTAACATGTGAGGACAGCCTGCAGGAAAGCAATTTGCTATGCTGTCATTCTCTTTGTCCGCTATCCATTCTTCTTACTCCTCACTCGTCCTTGTTGAAATGTAAAAATCCCCGGTAATTTAAGACATGCTCCTCAAGCCTTTGTAAATAACAATAATTGAAGTCTTCTCGAACCCTTTTAAGCTTTTTTTTTTTTTTTTTTTTTAAAGTACCTTTTCTCAGCTGATTGAGTTCTCGGAGGACATGACAAATGTTTCTATTACATGCTGTATTCAACGGCGTTGGCCCTTTTTTGGGGGGGAAATCACTACGTCTTTTAGTGGGCACTCAACTAGAATTTGACGGTTAAAATGTGTAATTGATGAAAACAAAATGAGTAAACTTTTATGATGTTGCTGTTTTAATCTGATATATTTTTAAACTATTATCTGTTTTTTCTAGGTTGCACAATGACCTAGTGCAGGGGTCGGCAACCCAAAATGTTGAAAAAGCCATATTAGAACACAAATACAAAAAAAATAAAAAATCTGTCTGGATATAAGTGTTATAATGAAGGCAACACATGATGTAAGTGTCTATATTAGCTATAATAGCCTACTATAAAATGAGTTCAAAAGTCTTATACAAGTGTTATAAAGAAGGCAACACATGATGTAAGTGTCTATATTAGCTATAATAGCCTACTATCAAAATGACTTTAAAAGTCTTATATAAGTGTTATAATGAAGGCAACACATGACGTAAGTGTCTATATTAGCAATAATAGCCTACTATCAAAATTACTTTTAAAGTCTTATATAAGTGTTATAAAGAAGGCAACACATGATGTAAGTGTCTATATTAGCTGTATAAGTCTACTATTAACATGACTTTAAAAGTCTTATATAAGGGTTATATCTAAGACAACACATGACGTAAGTGTCTGTATTAGCTATAATAGCCTACTATCAAAATGACTTTAAAAGTCTTCTATAAGTGTTATAAAGAAGGCAACACATTATGTAAGTGTCTATATTAGCTATAATAGCCTACTATCAAAATGACTTTAAAAGTCTTATATAAGTGTTATAATGAAGGCAACACATGATGTAAGTGTCTATATTAGCTATATTAGCCTACTATCAAAATTACTTTAAAAGTCTTATACAAGTGTTCTAATGAAGGCAACACATGAGGTAAGTGTCTACATTAGCTATAATAGCCTACTATCAAAATTACTTTAAAAGCCTTATGCAAGTGTTATTTCTAAGGCAACACACGATGTAAGTGTCTATGTTAGTTATATTAGCCTACTATCAAAAGGCTGATGCAAATCTTCGTTGACAGAAATTTTGAAATAAATATTTATTCTACACATTTTTGCAACATTGGAAAACATTAGTAAAATGAAGGCTTCCCACAGGATGAAATAACGTCTGGAAATGACTGGCTTTTAATGGCCAAAGGCATTGATGTGTGTTTCCAAGTTTAAGGAAATGGCAGGCTGTCTTCTAATGGATTTATTACAATCTTTGCTAGCTGGGTAACGTTTGCTGTGGTCTGGAACAACTTGGCACACAAACAACTATGGGAAATGCAGCCAATATTACATATAGATAATGTGTCATGAGACATGCAAATATAAATCAAATACACAGAGGACATATGTAAAAGAAATTAAATGAGCTCAAATATACCTACAAACGAGGCATAATGATGCAATATGTACATACAGCTAGCCTAAAAAGCATGTTAGCATCGATTAGCTTGCAGTCATGGATTGACCAAATATGCCTGATAAGCGCTCCAGAAAATCAATCAAATCAACAAAGCTCACCTTTGTGCATTCACGCACATCATAAAACGTTTGGTGGACAAAAAGGAGTGGTATAAAACACGTCTTTCTGTGGCAGCACCGGAGAAAGTTGCACATGTAAACAAACTACGATGAGTTCAAGGATCGCTGAAATTATAAGGACAAAACGCTGCTTGCCAAATACTCTAGTCAGTGAAGCATGTTTAATATACACTGTGGGATTTCTAACAATTAGGAAGGTTTGTGTCATGTTTGTTCTCCTACAGAAAATATATTAAAACAAAACCAATTTTTTTTTCTTCATCTTTTTCCATTTTCACACATCTCTGGAAGAGGTCCAGGGAGCCACTAGGGCGGCGCTAAAGAATGCGGCTCTAGAGCCGCGGGTTGATGCCCCCCTCGACCTAGTGATGAGCCTGTGGGCCTCGCAGTCAGGAGAGATCGAGGGTTCCAAAATCTGTCTGGGCGTTTTTGTGGAGTCGGTATGCAAGTGTGGGTTTTCTCAAGATACTCCAGCTTACTTTCTAAATTGTTAATGTGGATTGTGTTCCCTGATTGGCTATTGACCAGTCCATTGTCTACCTCACCCCTCCCCCGAAGTCAGCGGTCAGGAGCAGCCCGAGGCTTTGTGCAGCCCGAAAGAAGATCTTGTTAGTGATCCCTTTTTTGGTCTTTAGAAATTATGTATTTTTAATATCAGTATTAGGTTTAGAAGGACCAAACGTCGCCGCCCCTCATATATTGTAGAAGTCACGGCGTGTCTCAGTTGGTTGTGCGGTCCTGCCAGCTACTTGACGATTCCGGGTTCGGTTCTCGCTTCCGCCATCGTAGTCACTGCTGTGGTGTCCTTGAGAAAGACAATTTATCAGTGGTGTGCCGTCAGGGCCAGCAAGGCTTTCTCTGCTGGCCTAACATAACCAGAAATCATGATCATAATCAAAGATACAATTATTTTTTAATTTACTTTCCTTAAATATCTAAAAGTATTCATATTCTCTTCATGTCATATTATGCTCCTACCAGTTTGTATCCAATCAGAATTCAGCGAGCTTATTTTGGCATGCTGTACGAAATCTGCATGAAGCCTTCAGAATCAACAATGCAGGCGTCTGTGCACTGTAAGTGAACGGGGACATACAGTTGATAGACAGTTGCGATAGCCAATCAGATCATAAGTTGTTGTCAGTAAGGCCTTCTAGCTGGTCTAAGGTTGAACGTGACATTTACGCGTCCTGTGATTGGATACTCACCGAGACCGGTAGCGGATGAACTTAAGAACACATAGGGTTGATAGACAGTTGCGATAGCCAATCAGATCACAAGTTGTTGACAGTAGCCTATCTAGGTAGCCTGGTTCCAAAGTGAGTATCAGATCACAAGTGTCACACCTGGGTGAAGTCTGGTCTGGGTTTTGTCTGGTTTAATGTTGTTTTGTCATTTCCTGTTTTATTTTGAAATGCTGACTCGCCCTCTCGTTTCAGGTCACTTGCCTTTCCTCCTGTGTCACTGGTCTGATGTCTCTCCTGATTGCCTGATTGCGCCCACCTGTGTCACCCTCCCTCAGAAATGTCTCATCCTCCTTTTGTCCTGTGCCAGGGTGTTTGGTATCTTCTTGCGCGTACCTCCAGCGGTCCTTTGCCACAGTCTTGTGCACAGCCATTGCCACCTTTTTTGTACTTTTGATCCACGGGAGATTCCTTGTTTGTAACCTTTTGTCAGGTAATATTAGCTTCTTAGCATTGCCTCCGTTGGAGCGCCTTTTGTTGTATTTGTTAGTTTTTGTTCTGAGCCCTTTTTCCCTCCATAGCTGGAGCGTTTTGAGTTGTTAATATTTTTGTTAGTTGAGTAGTCAGGTTAGATCTGTTTTGATAGCCTGTTTTGTTTCTCCCTTTTTGGACACCTCCCCTTCTGAGAATAAACAACTGTTTTCAGAAATCCTGCATCTGTGTCCAGAGTCCTAATCGGGTCGTGACAACAAGTTGCAACTTAGCAGGAAGTGTTGACCCACAAAGAAGGAGAACAAAACGTTGATGAAATGGCAGATATATATTGCAGTGTTGGCGTTAACGCACTTTGTGTCTTTTTACGCATTGAAATCAGAAAGGACTCGCATTTCTGGAAGCCCCACATGTCCCCTAGATGCGGATGTTTTGTTTTATTTATTTATTTTCATACCGCCCGGTTTGCTTGTTTTTGTTTTTTTTATCAATTATCTCTTTCCGCCGGTGTTTTTTTTTTTTTTGTGTATATTTACCGGGTCAAATTTTCGTCCCCGTTTATTGCGTTTTTATTGGTCTTAAATTTTGATTCTCCAAAAGTTTTATAAATCACAAATATTGCCTCACTTTGCACTCGGACAACTGGGGCTGTCAAAAGAAAGACTTCATGGTAAACACTAAGGTGAGTCTAAAGTCAACTTTTTAAACTTCATCCTGTGCCATGTCTCCAGTAAGATATATGTGAGATACAACAGGTCAATGCATACATTTATCATTTGTTTTCCAAACGGTTACAAAAAAGTGGGACCCCAAAACTTTACAGTGGGACCCCATTTTTATGGTCCCTGGGATCCCATTTTGAAAAATCCTAGCGCCAAAACCGTATTTTGATGTTATGAGCTAGGTAACATAAAGAAATCTATTACCCAGCATGCCACAGTAGTGAAGAGCATGCGCAGTAGCCCCGTTTAGGTTGTTGATTGTAGCCAGCTGAATGTTATTGACGCGCACGCTGTGGAGTAAACTTTAAGAACTCAGCCAACACGCTTCGTCTGCATATTTTATGATTTGACAAGACAACACATATATTTGCAAAGCCATTTTCAAGAGAAACTACATCTTGTGAAACGAAATGCCCAACATTTCCACTCTAATCAACCGGCACCACTGGCTTATACGGCGTCGATTGGGTTCTACAAATTGTGAGTTCAAATATTTTATTTCTTTATTTTTTCACGTTTAATATGTTCATTGCAATTTTAATTTTGACAGTACCACATAATATATGTTTTAATTGCTGATGCGGGTTTATTGATTTTTAAATGCGCCAGAAAATAACCTGTTTTATACACTCTTGATGTGATTCAATGCTCAGTAGTACGTGAATGTATTCCTGTATAGTATGTATCCAGCAATGGTCATGTGGTGACATAAATGATGGTATTTTGAGAGGTAATTATTGAAGTTGGACATCACTGTTTTTGCCAGGGATGCCCAAAGTGGGGCCCGCGGCCAAGTTTGGCCTTTCCTGTCATTTTGTTTGGCCCGCCAAAGGGTGTCTATCAAATTCAACACATATTCATATTGACCTCTTTTAAGCTGAAAATGTCAATATTTTTTACAGTGATAACATGGCAGCTCAGTCGCCGAAATTGACCATAAAACGGTAACACCCTTTGAAAACGAGGGACATAGATTTTACGGTAAAGGAAAAAAAGCAGCAGCTCAGTCACCAGAATTTTGAGGTTAAAAATAACAGTGGTACTTTTTTTCTATTTATAGTAATGCACTGTAAAAAAACAAAAACAAAAAAAAAACGTAGATTTTTCTGTAAAAAAAACTGGTATAGTAATGCACTTTAAAAAAAAAAGCCACAGACTTTATGGTAAAAAAAAAAAAAAAGTAACAGTTACAGTAAAATACTGCTGACTAAGCTGCCAGTTTTTTTTTACTGTAAAATGTAAAATTATTATTTTTAATTTATTTTTACAGGCTAACTTGGGGGTCGGCAACCCGCGGCTCTAGAGCCGCATGCTCTTTATATTAAACATGATTCAGTGATTAGAGACTATTTGGCGAGCGCCGTTTTGTCCTTCTCATTTTGGCGGTCCTTGAACTCACCGTCGTTTGTTTACATGTACAACTTTCTCAGACTTTCTAAGACGTGTTTTATGCCACTCCTTTTTTTGTCTCATTTTGTCCCCCAAACTTTTAATGCTGTGCGTGAATGCACAAAGGTGAGCTTTGTTGATGTTATTGACTTGTGTGGAGCGCTTATCAGGCATATTTGGTCACTGCATGACTGCAAGCTAATCAATGCTAACATGCTATTTAAGCTAGCTGTATGTACACATTGCCTCATTATGCCTCACTTGTAGGTATATTGGAGATCATTTAATTTCCTTTACTTATGTCCTCTGTGTATATAATTTATATTTGCATGTCTCATGACACATTATCTGTATGTAATATTGGCTGCATTTCTGATAGTTGTTTGTGTGCCATGTTGTTCCAGACCACAGCAAACATTACCTAGCTTGCCAAAGATTGTAATAAATCTATCAAAAGAAGACAGGCTGCCGTTTCCTTTAACATGGTCACACATATCTATACCTTTGGCCATTAAAAGCCAGTAATTTCCAGGAGTTATCTCACCCTATGATAAGCCTCTATTGTACTAATGATTTTGAATGTTGTAAAAATATGTAGAATAAATATTACATTTCAACATTTCTGTCAACGAAGATTTGCGTCAGCCTGCGACACATAGTCATTTTGATAGTAGGTGATTATAGCTAATATAGACACTTACCAGACAGATTTTTTTTTGTATTTTTGGTCTAATTTGGCTCTTTCAACATTTTGGGTTGCCGACCCCTGGACTAACTAGTTGCCATCCATTGAACTCGACGGTCTGTACTAACGACCATATTCATATGAGGCAGTATGAGGCTAAATTCCTCACTTGTGGTTCTGTTGCATGTTAAAAATCGCTATTTGGCCCACATTGGCACATTTTCACTTCAGCCCTTGGAGGCAAAATGTTTGGTCACCCCTGGTTTATGCGATGGGTTGGCCCGGTCCACGGCGGTCAGTGGGATAGGTTCCAGCTCACCCGTGACCCTTTGTGGACAAGCAATATAGATGTTAATTTCCTACTTTGGGCCTGTCTTTTTATGAAGTTGCCAAGGCGGACCTTTGCATCTTCCTCTGTCTGTCCCACTTCTCTGATCACATCTACAAGCTTCTTCTTCTTTGGTGTTCTTCTTCTTCTCCCAGGCATCCTTCCATCAATATTAACACAACCCCTCCTTCTCCGGGGCTTTTCTGACCTTGTCTCCCAGACGTCTAACCTGAGCTGTTCCTCTGATGTTGCACATTGCTAATCTTGTCCATCCTCATCCTTGCCAAACAATAATCCAAGTATCCCCAGCTCTGCCTCTTGTCTTTTGGTCGGGGATACCATCTCCAGACCATACATACACAAATGATTGGAGGATGCGAGAAGAACTGGGGACACGCTTGTGTTTTGGATCACATTGGACTGTCTGCCCCGCAGGATTTGAGGACCAGTCATAGACAATTTAGAGTGAAAAGCAAATTGTATTTTCACTCGCATACAAAACATTCAAACTTGGATTGTTTCCCTGGCTTTGAGACTCTCCCGGAGGACAGTGCGGCAAAGACACAACAAACTCCCTTCTTGTCTCTCATGGACACACACTTGTTGCTGTTGACTTCGGTCTGATTGGCAAGAACACCAAGGCCGCGGAAAAGAGACATGCGGCAGGCTTACACACACACACATACTCCAACCCCATCCAACGCCCTTGATGCAAATCCCTTAGGGGTGATGGACGGCTGGGCAGCGCCTGAAGAGCTGCAGCCTTCCACCGAAGCCCTCACTCCCTCCCCTCTGTTGCAAGTCTCGAGTTGTATGTGCTTTGCTATGGAGGTTTTTCCCCACTCGTCTAGATTGCATTTTTTTACTCATCCTCCCCCAGCGTTTACCTTTTTCCCATATTTTACGGATCGCCTTGTGGTGACCCATCAGCGTTCCTGTTCCGTAACCCTGTATACTGTTTTTTTGTCTAATCTTGAACGGGTTTGTGCAATGTCAGTAAAGACCTACCTACACACCTACCTACATCAGTGCTGATTCAATCGTTCCATTAATCTTTCTTTTAATTTTTTTGATAATCTTTTATCACAGAGGACTCCACTCATTGTACCGTGCTTGCATTTCTTTATTTACCTCTTTTCCATTGTCATTTTGGGGCTAAAACCCCAATATCGATATTTTCCCAACTCTTTTTTGATATAATTTTTTTCTACAAATATAGTTAGAACTGTTGAATTTTAATATTTGAGACTAAATAAAGTATTTGAATTGTAAAGTAGATTTAAAACAAGCTTTAATGGCAGAGAGCGTGTGCTTGCTTACCTGACACGCTGCCATTTTGAAGAAGCTGTATCCTGGTATAGTCACATGACCGTCTCATGACAACCACTCCAAAATGTTCCCTATACATCACTTAGATTTTTGATACGTTTAAGTCAAACACAATACTGCAAAAGTCACAATTTGACACGTTCAAAGTGTTGCTGATCACTGTGCTTAAAGCCCTACTGAAATGCGATTTTCTTATTTAAACGGGGATAGCAGGTACATTCTGTGTGTCATACTTGATCATTTCGCGATATTGCGATAATTTTGCTGAAAGGATTTAGAAGAGAACATTAACGATAAAGTTCGCAACTTTTGGTTGCTGATAAAAAAGCCTTGCCTGTACCGGAAGTAGCAGACGAGTAGCGTGACGTCACAGGTTGTGGAGCTCCTCACATCTGCACATTGTTTACAATCATGGCCACCAGCAGCGAGAGCGATTCGGACCGAGAAAGCGACGATTTCCCCATTAATTTGAGCGAGGATGAAAGATTCGTGGATGAGGAAAGTGAGCGTGAAGGACTAGAGGGCAGTGGGAGCTATTCAGATAGGGAAGATGCTGTGAGAGGCGGGTGGGACCTGATATTCAGCTGGGAATGACTAAAACAGTAAATAAACACAAGACATATATATATATACTCTATTAGCCACAACACAACCAGACTTATATTTAATATGCCACAAATGAATCCCGCATACCAAACACCTCCCCCCTCCCGTCCATATAACCCGCCAATACAACTCAAACACCTGCACAACACACTCAATCCCACAGCCCAAAGTACCGTTCACCTCCCCAAAGTTCATACAGCACATATATTTCCCCAAAGTCCCCAAAGTTACGTACGTGACATGCACATAGCGGCACGCAAGTACGAGCAAGCGATCAAATGTTTGGAAGCCGCAGCTGCATGCATACTCACGGTACCGTGTCTGCTATCCAACTCAAAGTCCTCCTGGAAAGAGTCTCTGTTGTCCCAGTTCTCCACAGGCCAATGGTAAAGATTGACTGTCATCTTCCGGGAATGTAAACAATGAAACACCAGCTGTGTTTGTGTTGCTGCAGCCGGTCCGCAATACACCGCTTCCCACCTACAGCTTTCTTCTTTGCTGTCTCCATTGTTCATTGAACAAATTGCAAAAGATTCACCAACACAGATGTCCAGAATACTGTGGAATTGTGCGATGAAAACAGACGACTTAATAGCTGGCCACCATGCTGTCCCAAAATGTCCTCTACAATCCGAGACGCCACGTGCAGGCGTCATCATACCGAGACGTTTTCAACAGGAAATTTCGCGCAAAATTTAAAATTGTATTGACATGTGTTGCAATGTTAAGATTTCATCATTGATGTATAAACTATCAGACTGCGTGGTCGGTAGTAGTGGGTTTCAGTAGGCCTTCAATGTATGTTTTGTTGTTTATCATATGTAGTGTTGTCTCAATACCAATATTTTAGTACCGGTACCAAAATGTATTTCAATACTTTTTGGTACTTTTCTAAATAAAGGGGACCACAAAAATAGCATTATTGGCTTTATTGTAACAAAAAAATTTACCGTACATAAACATATGTTTGTTATTGCAGTTTTGTCCTTAAATAAAATAGTGAATATACTACACAAATTATATTTTATTAGTAAGTAAACAAACAAAGGCTCCTAATTTAGCTGCTGACATATGCAGTAACATATTGTGTCATTTATCATTCTATTATTTTGTCAAAATGATGAGAGACAAGCTGTAAAAATTGATTATTAATCCACTTGTTCATTTACTGTTAATATCTGCTTATTTTCTGTTTTAACATGTTCTATCTACACTTCTGTTAAAATGTAATAATCACTTATTCTTCTGTTGTTTGATACTTTACATTAGTTTTGGATGATACCACAAATTTAGGTATCGATCCGATACCAAATAGTTACAGGATCATACATTGGTCATATTCAAAGTCCTCATGTGTCCGAGGACATATTTCCTGACTTTATAAACATAATACGAATTTTTTTTAAACAAACTGTATTTATATTATTCACATGTGAAAAATACTGTATAATAGACTGTATTTATATTATTCACATGTGAATAATGCTGTATAATAGACTGTATTTATATTATTCACATGTGAATAATGCTGTATAATAGACTGCATTTATATTATTCACATGCGAATAATGCTGTATAATAGACTGTATTTATGTTATTCACATGTGAATAATGCTGTATAATAGACTGTATTTATATTATTCACATGTGAATAATGCTGTATAATAGACTATTTATATTATTCACATGTGAATAATGCTGTATAATAGACTGTATTTATATTATTCACATGTGAATAATGCTGTATAATAGACTATTTATATTATTCACATGTGAATAATGCTATATAATAGACTATTTATACTATTCACATGTGAATAATGTTATATAATAGACTGTATTTATATTATTCACATGTGAATAATGCTGTATAATAGGCTGTATTTATATTATTCACAAGTGAATAATGCTGTATAATAGACTATTTATATTTTTCACATGTGAATAATGCTGTATAATAGACTATATTTATGTTATTCACATGTGAATAATGCTGTATAATAGACTGTATTTATATTATTCACATGTGAATAATGCTGTATAATAGACTGTATTTATATTATTCACATGTGAATAATGCTGTATAATAGACTATATTTATATTATTCACATGTAAACAACACCTAAATGTTTATTGTCTATTGTGAGCGAACTGTGGTGCTGAATTTCCCCCAGGGATCAATAAAGTACTTTCTATTCTATTCTATTCTATTCTATTCCATCTATTCTATTGTGCGCTGCCGAACATGCTCATCTGCTTGCAAAACCAGCAATGTCACGACGTGACGACCAAGCCGTCATGCCCAGGAACCGGTTTCAAACAGAGTATAGTACCGTTTTTGATTCATTAGTACCGCGATACTATACCAGTACCGGTATACCGTACAACCCTTAAACATATTTCGTTGGTACTAAACGTAAGCATTGAACGTATGTCTAAGATGATGCTGTAAGCACATTTATTGCATAAATACAATAATAAGTGTCAGTTGAAATGTGTTAGCTAGCTTATTGAAATTACCAGTAATATGGCAGTGAAAATAGAGATAGTTATGTAATTTTTTTGAATACAGTTCAATGTTTCTTGTACAGATCTGTAGTAGAGCGGCAACAATTGCCAAAGAAAGTAATTGACAAGATAAAAGCAAATTAAACAAATATGATCTAAATTTGACTTAACTTTCAAGTCACTTGGAACTAACTTTTTTGTTTACTTACAATATTAAAAAAAAAAGATGCAATAACAATTTCCTCGGTTTATCAGGATTTTCCAATGGTGACTTTAGGCGTAAGATATGGCAACAGTTCGGCATGTGTTGGCATCACATGGAAGACCCCATTAGTGAAATGGAGGAGCAGTTGTCTTAATGGTTGGTGTCCTACACCGAGCCATCTGACAGCTGCAGTTTTTAAAAAATGGCATCGAGGGTGGGCACCTAAAATGTCCCCCCGCGGTGGGCTTCATCCAGACAATTACGATAAAGTACGGTGAGAGCACTTCACTTCCCATACTTGGTTTTATAACTTTGCCGATGAAGTCTGATTGCGCCGGCTAATTTGTCTGGCAAATTAGCTTTAGCATGTCTCGCAGCGTGATTCGACAATTACAACAATTGGAGGCAAATTGTTTTTTGCATTTGGGCGTCTGGCGCCATGATGAATAGCTAGTCTCAAAATGGGTTAGCGCCATTTAGCCATCAAATTAAATGGTTTTTAATCAGTTGGTGTTTTTAATAGTGGCTATGTGCAGCATCAGTTGTGCTCAACACCGACCAGGAAAGGAAACAAATATGGTAGCCTTGTAATTGAAATTGCTGTGATACCTCAGTTAAATCGTGTTATTATGATGCTGTTATTTTTGTTTGCACTCTCGCTCAGCTTGATCATGTTTATTTATTTATTTATTTGCTAGCGGGACCTTAAAATTGGTCCGTGGTTGTTTTATGGCCATGTATTTGTCAGGGAAGTTGTTGAAGAGTTTGTGCTACGACACGTGTGCAAGTGTACATCTAATTATTAATCTTCACTCATTTAAAAAAAATATATATATATATATATGCTGGAAGGACCAAAAGTTGGTATGCAATTTTTAAAGACGCACAAATAAACTATGAATTAAAAGTGACGGACTCACAACATGAGAGGAATGAGTCTGTTTCACTATGCTGTGGGATGCCACAGAGATCTGTTCTGGGTCCGGTTCTTTTTACTTTTTATGTTGGAACAGAGACATGAATGTTCACCATTAATTAGTTGCTTATAAACATGCAAATTAATAACATATTGGCTCTTAATTAGTCATTATTAAGTACTTATTAATGCCTTATTATACAACCAGTAAGCCATTAACTAAGAGTCTTCTCTCAATAACCTCAGAATTATCTACTCTCTATTTTATGCTGCAGCTGTTACATATACTGTAATATTGTACATGGTAATTATTATATATTGTATATATGATATAAACATATAATATAATATAATATATCATTTACTGTACATATATTATGTAAATATTACATATATGTTATATTTTATATTGCTACTACAGTACATTTTTAGTCTATTTTATACCTGCATTGTCCTTTCCATCCTTACACTTTCCATCCTATGTAACTGGGCTAATGTGTGGAACAATTTCCCTTGTGGATCATTAAAGTTTGTCTAAGTCTTAATAATTATTGCTTAATAGTAGAAATGTCCGATAATATATAAATGCGTTAAAATGTAATATCGGAAATTATCGGTATCGTTTTTTTTAATTATCGGTATTGTTTTGTTTGTTTTTTTGTTTTTTTTTATTAAATCAACATAAAAAACACAAGATACACTTACATTTAGTGCACCAACCCAAAAAAACTTCCTCCCCCATTTACACTCATTCACACTCATTCACACAAAAGGGTTGTTTCTCTCTGTTATTAATATTCTGGTTCCTACATTATATATCAATATAGATCAATACAGTCTGCAAGGGATACAGTCCGTAAGCACACATGATTGTGCGTGCTGCTGGTCCACTATAATAGTACTAACCTTTAACAGTTAATTTTACTCATTTTCATTAATTACTAGTTTCTATTTAACTGTTTTTATATTGTTTTCCTTTCTTTTTTATTCAAGAAAATGTTTTTAATTTATTTATCTTATTTTATTTTATTATTATTTTTTTAAAGTGCCTTATCTTCACCATACCTGGTCGTCCAAATTAGGCATAATAATGTGTTAATTCTACGACTTTATGTATCGGTTGATATTGGTATCGGTTGATATCGGTATCGGTAATTAAAGAGTTGGACAAAATCGGAATATCGGATATCGGCAAAAAGCCATTATCGGACATCCCTACTTATTAGTAACCCTGACCTTTATATGTTCCCCTAGTGTCCATATAACTCTAAATTAAGTCTTTGTTACTTTAATAAGAAACTAATTAATGGTGAATATGTTCCCCATACTAAAGTGTTACCAATTGTATTTATAAAGCGCTTTTCACAGATAAAATTGGTTTACAAAACATAGGTGAAGTAAAACAACAATTCAATTAAAACATCGGGGGCAACTTTATAAAAAATTATAGTTAAAAGGAGCATTAACTAAAAGCTTTTACTAAAAAGAGAAGTTTTTGAATGTTTCTTGAAAGTGTCAACACAGTCAAGATCACGGAGGGACTGGTGCAAATTGTTCCAGAGTCTGGGAGTTACCGCCTGGAATGCCAGGTCTCCACAGGTTTTAAAACGAGTTATTGGGATCTTTAGAAGACCCTGGCCTGAAGACCGGAGGCTGCGCCCTATAACAGTTTTGTAGATAATAGCCAACATAACTTCTCCTGAACAGTATAACTGTAGTGTTTTTATTTGATAGTTTTACTAACAATAAAGACTGGATGGCCACCAGTTTCCTTCAGCTAAACGCTGACAAAACTGAAACTGGTTGTTGCTAATGACAATTTCATCCTGGAGGTGACTAAAAGTAGACTCACTTAAGCTGGATAACTCCTTAAACAAATAATTATTTAGCCTAAGCACCGTGTCAGCCACACTAAATCATTGTTTAAGGTTCCCCTCCTTGGATACATTTTTAATTATTTTAAATGCGCCATGTATTTCTTGAATCTCCGGCTTTTAGCTCTGTATGGACTCATCGATCGTTTACAAACTGAGTTGGGAGAGGAAGTGATGGCAGAAAAACCGCGCCCCACACAGGAAGTGATGTCAGAAAGAACGCGCCACAGCCAGCTTCATAAAAAAGGCAGTTTCGTAACTCTGAGCTAATCACTAGAAATATGGAGGTGAGTCATCCAGAAACACGTGTTTGCAGCTATTTGGGATACAACACTTCTCAGACGGCAAGAGAACTTTCCAATGTCCACGTCAGCTGTGATTCTACTTACCGAAAAACTTTGTTCATTTTTCAAAGGAGAGACAACAAGAATGCGGGCTCCCGTGGATGTGATAAAAAAGGTATTGTGTGCTTTGTATTACCTGGCCGACGAGGGAAGACTACGGAAAACAGAGAATGCTTTTGGACTGGCAAAGCAGACTATCAGTTATTGTCCGCCATGTATATCGCGGACTAGGTCCAGAGTATATAAAGTCACCAAAAACAAATGGACAATGAAGGTGAAGGCAAAAGAGTGAGGAGTGTCCTGACCAGATAACTGATACAGTCTGCTTTGCCAGTCCAAAAGGATTCAATGTTTTCCGTAGTCTTCCCTCGACGGTCAGGTAATGCAAAGCACACGCTACCTTTTTTTTTATCACATCCACGGGAGCCCGCATTCTCGTTGACTCTCCTTCGACAAATGGACAAAGTTATTCGGTAAGTAGAATCACAGCTGACGTGGATATTGGAAAGTTCTCTTGCCGTCTGCGAAGTGTTATATCCCAAATAGCTGCAATCGCTTTCTCTTAAGGTATTCAAGTGTGATTTCCACAAGTGTCTGTACAGACGGAAGGAGAAACACGGGCATGTCTGGATGACTCGCCTCCATATTTCCAGTGGTTCGCTTCGAGTTACGAAACCGTTTTATTATGAAGCTGGCCGTGGCGCGTTCTTTCTGACGTCACTTCCTGTGTGGGGCGCGGCCTTTGTGGCGTCACTTCCTCTCCGAACTCAGTTTAGAAACGATCAATGAGTCCATACAGAGCTAAAAGCCGGAGATTCAAGAAATACACGGCACACTTACCCGTGTAAAAAATTGTCTGAGGAGGGGGACCTTAAACGATAGTTTATTGTGACTGAAACGGGGCTTAAGCTAAATAATTATTTGTTTAAGGGATTTTCCGACTTAGTGTAGACATAGCCTTAGTCCAAGTGTGTACGGGGGTTAATTTTCACAGTCAACGACCTTCAAAAAACATGCCTATTTGCTCAACTAATCTTGCAATTTGTATCTGTGAAACATTGCAACACTAGGAAATGTGGTCTCTCACTCTGAGTTACAAAAGATGAACCTTGTTTTTGTTTCCTTGTGACTCCATTATTGAATTGCCTTGTTTCCATGGCAAAGTGAAACATCAGTGGAATGCCTGCAGTTGGTATAGGACACTGCTGCTCGGCTGTAGACGGGCTCCAGTAAATTCTGCCAGATTATTCCAATTCAAGCTTCTTTACACTGGTTAGGTATGACTTAAGAAATCCAGTTTAAAATTCTGAATATTTCCATGGCCATCAATTCGCAGGCACCTGCATATATTCTATATTTTGTAGAACATACTCTATATTTTGTAGACGTATGTTCACTGACAGTCTCTAAGGTTGTCTGATGTACCTTTTGTTGTCCGTCCCAAAAGCTAAGGGCAACCTGGCCGTTGAGTCTGTGGCTCCAAATTGATGGAATATTTTAACCTTTTGCCCGAGAACTGCAACATCCATCATTGTTTTTTTTAAATTTGCTAAAAATACAGTGTTGATTTTCTACAGCTATACTGTAATGTTTGATATGTTTTGCCCTCCAACTGCATTTATTGTATGTTAAAATTACCTGGTTTTGTTATTCATTTTTTGTATGTTACTTTGTCTGTTAATTTTAAGATAGGATGCTTTGTGTGACCCATGTATGACATAAAATTATCATAAAACATAAAATCTTACACACCGTATTTTCCGGACAATAGGGCGCACCGGATTATAAGGCACACTGCTGATGAATGGGCTATGTTTGATCTTTTTTCATATATAAGGCGCACCGGATTATAAATCATATTATTATTTTCTAAATGTAAAACACTTCCTTGTGGTCTACATAACATGTGATGGTGGTTCTTTGGTCAAAAAGTTGCATAGATTACGTTTTACAGATCATTTTCAAGCCGCTTTCTGACAGTCGCTTGAGGATGCGCTGTTTTGTGGGCGATCTTATTTACGTGGCTCACTTTCGACGGGAGTGGAAGAAGAGTCAAAAGATGGAGCTAACTGTTTGAATGACATTCATACTTTACTTTAATCATTAACAGAGCAGCATCTCCTCATCCGTCACAACACCAAAAATGTGTCCTGTGAAAAACCGTCCGACCAGAACTCTCTAATTACTAAAGTTGTCATGTCTTGGTGATCATGTTCTGTTTGGTTTTTGCACTCTGTCAGTTTCTGTTTTTTCACTCCCTGTTTTGTTTCCATGACTACAAATCAGTTCACCTGTCCTCACGACTCACGCACCTGATTCATTTGAACTCACGCACCTGTTTTCAATCACCACATGACTATTTAAGCCTGACATTTTCTGTCGGTCGGCCTGGCGACATCACATTCATGCTCTGCACTCTTGACACGCTGCTTACTCTGTCTAGGTCATAGTTCATGCTGCTCTTTTCTTGCCACGTAAGTTTTTTGTTTATTCAAGCCACTTTTTTGTACCTCTGCTGTGAGCGCCTTTTGTTTGTTCCTTTTTTTCCATAGTTCTGCCTTTGTGCTAGTTTTGTTTTATTAGCCAAGTTTTCTCCCCGCCTTGTGCGCGCCTTTTGTTTATACTTTTTATAGTCTATTATTAAATCATGTATTTAACTTCACGCCATGTCCGGTCCAAATCCTTTGCACCATGGGAAAACAAACCACGCCAAAGTCCAAGTCTTGACAAAAGTTCCTTGGGTGAATAATGTAAACTCACTAAACCGGTAGGTTTTAGCGTTTTCATGGTGAGTATACTGACAGATATAAGTAAGAACTTTACACTACTTTATATAAGAACTGGCAACAGCGGAGGATGAATGTCACATAACAAGAAGATAGATAAAAACAAGAAGCTTATGGACGACGGACTACAAAGGCGGAAGCGCGTACATTTTCATAAGTTATTGTAATCCCAAATACAGATCAGCAGCTACGAGAAGGTAAGAAAAGTTGCTTTTGCATAATATTGCGAAACAAAACGCCAGAAAATGTCTTACCTTATACACACACTATAATAATACTCGTATGTTGAAGCACAGTACAATCCATCAAGCGGTGCAGCTTCATAGCTTACCAAAGTCGTACTAAAACATTTTGACAGATTTTTGAGCGCCGTGTGTAATGTTCTATATTTTTAATGGAACTTATAAACATTTTATGTTGTTTGCTAGAGTCATATTGCAGTCTACATGTATCTCTTATGTGTGACTTCCATCATATTGCAGTCTACACGTAATTCTTATGTGTGACTGCCATCTACTGGTCACACTTATCATTTCCCCATGTACCAAATAAAATAGCTTCGAGTCGGTAAGCACAACCAGAATAATTCCGTACATTAGGCGCACCGTGTTATAAGGAGCACTGTCGAGTTTTGAAAAAAATGAAAGGATTTTAAGTGCGCCTTATAGTCCGAAAAATACGGTACTTGTCGGCTTTTAAGATGCTTCATGTTATGTCTTTGTAATTGAGATGATGCCATCTTTAGTACTCGTCCAGTTCTTTGACGTTTTTAACAAGTGCTTTGGCTTCTGAAGTCCATTTAACTTGATATGGATTTGACAGTTGGCGCTCCAAGTGGCCTGAATTCCCCCCCCCCCCCCCTGCTTCCTAAACTCCTGTACCTTCTTGGCGATGTCAGTGTTGCGTTTTGTCAGATGCTCATTGATGTAGACGTTTGTTTCCTTCAGTTTGACTCAAAGTCACTGCTGTTTGATGATGACGACAGGCGTGGTGTTTAATCCTGCTAAACATTGGAATGCAGGTTTCGATGTTGTTGACAATCACATTCATCCCTTTTGATTGCAGAAAGTTGGCCACCTTTTGCACTGCTGAAGCATCTTGTCCTCCATTATCAGCTGCTCTTCCATTAAGCATATTTGTTAGCTGAAGGCCAGTCATAATCACATTGTGCATTCTGAATCTGACACATCATTTGAGATATGATGTGATCTTTCACATCATTTTACTTCATTAAAACCTTCACTTTCTCCTCTAGTCCAATCACTTTTCCTCAAGTACATCCATTTGTTTGTGGAGTGTCGCAGTATCATCACAAAGTGTTGCAGTATCCTTCCTCACTTCCTTAAAGGCCTACTGAAACCCACTACTACCGACCACGCAGTCTGATAGTTTATACATCAATGATGAAATCTTAACATTGCAACACATGCCAATACGGCCGGGTTTGCTTACTAAAGTGCAATTTTAAATATTGCGCAAAATATCCTGCTGAAAACGTCTCGGTATGATGACGCCTGCACGTGACGTCACGGATTGTAGAGGACATTTTGGGACAGCATGGTGGCCAGCTATTAAGTCGTCTGTTTTCATCGCAAAATTCCACAGTATTCTGGACATCTGTGTTGGTGAATCTTGTGCAATTTGTTCAATGAACAATGGAGACAGCAAAGAAGAAAGCTGTAGGTGGGAAGCGGTGTATTGTGGCAGGTGTTGTGCCGGATAACGCACCCCCGCCGTAGAATGCATCCCCTGACTGTTGTGCCGGATAACACAGCCAGTGTTAAATTGTTTACATTCCCGGAAGATGACAGTCAAGCTTTAACATTGGCATGTGGAGAACTGGGACAACAGAGACTCTTACCAGGAGGACTTTGAGTAGGATACGCAGACGCGGTATCGTGAGTACGCATGCAGCTGCGGCTTCTATGTGCATGTCACGTACGTAACTTTGGGGACTTTGGGGAAATATATGTGCTGTATGAACTTTGGGGAGGTGAACGGTACTTTGGGCTGTGGGATTGAGTGTGTTGTGCAGGTGTTTGAGTTGTATTGGCGGGTTATATGGACGGGAGAGGGGAGGTGTTTGTTATGCGGGATTCATTTGTGGCATATTAAAAATAAGCCTGGTTGTGTGGTGGCTAATAGAGTATATACAGGTAAAAGCCAGTAAATTAGAATATTTTGAAAAACTTGATTTATTTCAGTAATTGCATTCAAAAGGTGTAACTTGTACATTATATTTATTCATTGCACACAGACTGATGCATTCAAATGTTTATTTCATTGAATTTTGATGATTTGAAGTGGCAACAAATGAAAATCCAAAATTCCGTGTGTCACAAAATTAGAATATTACTTAAGGCTAATACAAAAAAGGGATTTTTAGAAATGTTGGCCAACTGAAAAGTATGAAAATGAAAAATATGAGCATGTACAATACTCAATACTTGGTTGGAGCTCCTTTTGCCTCAATTACTGCGTTAATGCGGCGTGGCATGGAGTCGATGAGTTTCTGGCACTGCTCAGGTGTTATGAGAGCCCAGGTTGCTCTGATAGTGGCCTTCAACTCTTCTGCGTTTTTGGGTCTGGCATTCTGCATCTTCCTTTTCACAATACCCCACAGATTTTCTATGGGGCTAAGGTCAGGGGAGTTGGCGGGCCAATTTAGAACAGAAATACCATGGTCCGTAAACCAGGCACGGGTAGATTTTGCGCTGTGTGCAGGCGCCAAGTCCTGTTGGAACTTGAAATCTCCATCTCCATAGAGCAGGTCAGAAGCAGGAAGCATGAAGTGCTCTAAAACTTGCTGGTAGACGGCTGCGTTGACCCTGGATCTCAGGAAACAGAGTGGACCGACACCAGCAGATGACATGGCACCCCAAACCATCACTGATGGTGGAAACTTTACACTAGACTTCAGGCAACGTGGATCCTGTGCCTCTCCTGTCTTCCTCCAGACTCTGGGACCTCGATTTCCAAAGGAAATGCAAAATTTGCATGGTTCGGTGATGGTTTGGGGTGCCATGTCATCTGCTGGTGTCCGCCATGATTAGAACTCACACGCATTTGTTTACGAAAGTAAGAACACACATTTGTTGCCAGAAGAAGTAAGTGCGCTGCTATGGAAACGGAATAATAACACGATAGTACACAAATCTGTTTTGACTGAAGAAAAAACAATCAAATTACAGTATTCGTAAAGTATTAGCCCTCGTTTCATGTTTTGTTTGGACACAGCGAGCTCGACAAAGTATGTACTGTAGTTTTAATAACAAATATGATGTGCTGCATGTGTCATGATAAATATTATAGTGACTTTCTCGATGGACGGTTGTGCATTTGGTCAAGCTGGCCTGGGAATTTTTTTTTTTCCTGTTGATTTTGGGTAAGCACACCATTTATGTTGGCATCGCTTGGCTCCAAGTTCCACATTTACTGCGTCAAGTCACGTCGACCTCACACTCTCGGCGTCCGTCTGCTCCAATGTTTCACCCTTCCTTCGTGGCCGCCTCTATAAGCAGCAGTTCATCCTCCATATATTCAGCTTCAAAATAATAATGTCATTTTGCTTGTCTGTTACAGAGTCTGCCATGATTAGAACACACGCATTTGTTTACGAAAGTAAGAACACACAGTGTTGAAGAAGGAAGTGCGCTGCAATGGAAACGGAATAAAAATGCACTGAGGACGGAAGTTCCAGCAATGATTAAAATTACCAAAATACCGTAATTATTATTTATACCGTATTTCCTTGAATTAGCGCCGGGGCGGTAATTATTTTAAAACCTCTTCTCACTCCGGCGCTTACCAAAGGCATGCGGTAAATTTAGGCCTGCGCTTATAAATTTGAGTGTGATGTAAGGATACCATCATGAAAAGCACATTTAATAAAAAAAAGTTATTATGGTCTTACCTTTACTTATAAATGAAGTCCATGCGCCGCTCCTTTTGAACAAAAGCATCGATAACTTGTTTATAGAAGTCTTCCTTATCGTTCTTCAGTTTTAAAAGTCTCTCTGTCTCGATGGAGATCTTCCTTTAATTATTACCTCGTGCTTCGATTGAAAGTCCATCCATCCATCCATTTTCTACCGCTTATTCCCTTTTGGGGTCGCGGGGGGCGCTGGAGCCTATCTCAGCTACAATAGGGCGGAAGGCGGGGTACACCCTGGACAAGTCGCCACCTCATCGCAGGGCCGATTGAAAGTCCAGTTTAGAAAACTGTTTTATTTTAGATATGTAATCCTCCATGTTAAAAGTGCAAGCGAGAGGAAAAAATCAACGACCACTGCTAACTGTTGCTGCTTGTTGTCACTTCTTCTGCAACCGAGTAGTCGCAAGAAGGATCACTAGCGCCCTCTACCACCATGAGGCGGGAGTCATTTAATGACTCATATTTGACACACGCAGCTACGGTATATTAATAAAACATAGCTGCTTACTGTTCTTTTTAGCATATTCAATAGCTTGGACCTTAAATCCTACTGAATAGCTCTTTATCTTCTTCCCTTTATGCGATTTTATATTATTGAACTCAGCCTCCTCCATTTTGAAAATGATGTCACTCGTGACGTGACGAGTTTGACCCGGCGGAAATTCTAGGCATATGCTAATTATTTTGCGAAACGAGTTTGACCCGGCGATAATTCTGACCCGATGGAAATGCTAAGCATGCGCTAATTATTTTGAGAAACGAGTTTGACCCGGCAGTAATTCTAGGCAGTTGCATACTATATACCCGGCGGCAATTCAAGGAAATACGGTATTACATATTGTTATGAACGAGTCTGTTACTACATTATAGGTATACCGTATTTTCCAGACCTTAGGGCGCACCGGACTGACTATAAGGCGCACTGCCAATGAATGGTCGATTTTCGATCTTTTTTATTATAGGCCGCTTTAAAGGAGTTATGTTATTATTCTTTTTTTCTGAATGTAAAACACTTCCTTGTGGTCTACATAACATGTGATGGTGGTTCTTTGGTCAAAATGTTGCATAGATGATGTTTTACAGATGATCTTCAAGCTGCTTTCTGACAGTCGCTTCAGGATGCGCCGTTTTGTGGGCGGTCTTATTTACGTGGCTCTCCTTCAACAGCGTCTTCTCCCCGTCATCTTAGTTGTAGCGGTGTAGCGTGCAAGGACGGGAGTGGAGTAAGCGTCAAAAGATGGCGCTTTTACTTCAATCAATAACAGAGCAGCATCTCCTCATCCGTGACTCACTAGTGCAACAACAACGCCGGAAATGTGTCCTGTGAAAAAACGTCCGACCAGAACTCTCTAATTACTTAAGTTCCTTGTGTGAATAATGTAAACTCACTACACCGGTATGTTTTAGCGCTTTTATGGCGAGTTTACTGACAAATATAAGTAAGAACTTTACACTACTTTATATTAGAAATGGCAAAAGCGGAGGATGAATGTCCCATAACAAGAAGATAGAGAAAAAGAAGAAGCTTATTGACTACGTTGTCGGCACGGACTACAAAAGCGGACGTGCGCAATTTTTAGGATTTATGCAGATCCCAAATACAGATTAGCAAGTACCAGAAGGTAAGACAAGAGTCCTTTTGCATAATATTGCGAAACAAAACGCCAGATAAAATGTCTTACCTTATACACACATCATAATAATACTTGTATGTTGAAGCACAGTACAATCCATCAAGAGGTGCAGCTTCATAGCTTACCAAAGTCCTACTAAAACGTTGATAGATTTTTGAGCACCGTGTGTAATGTTCTATATTCTCAATGGAAGATATAAAATGTTGGTGTTGTTTACTTTAATCATATTGCAGTCTACACGTATCTCTTATGTTTGACTGCCATCTACTGGTCACACTTATCATTACACCATCTACCAAATAAAATGTATTTGAGGTCGGTAAGCAAAACCAGAATTATTCCGTACATTAGGCGCACCTGGTTATAAAGCGCACTGTCGGGTTTTGAGGGGAAAAAAATTATTTTATATGCGCCTTATAGTCCGGACAATACGGTACTTTCAGTGAGTTTATAAAATGATTGAGGGCTCTGGAAAGCTACAATAGTGACCCCTGTTAGCTGCATTTTGCAAGGGTTTTCTATCAACTTTAGAATTCTAAAAAAAAAATCAGTGTGTTCTTGTCTCTCATAATGATTGTTAACAATAGGCAACATTCCATAAAAAAGTGCAGCTCCCCTTTAAGTATTTAATGTCCTTGTACTGTCTATCATTCCTAGCGTCCATGTTGTGCAACATACTTATTACTTCTTGGAGGCTACCTGATTCTGGACTCTCTTCCACAGCCTCCTCCACTGTATGTGTTGCAGTAGAAGCCTTTATTCTTCCCATGTTGTTTGGGTTTGACGGCTTTGAGCTTGGAGGTTAGAAGTGGTTAGCTTCAGGCATGTTGCACAATACACATCTAAATAAGCTGTAACGTACCGAGACAATTTGATGATTAATAATGTACCTATAAGAAGCAGAAAATGTTGTGTTTCCATAAACAAGTGTATCTGTCTGGCCTGCGGTGTATGTCAAAGCAGAATATGGAGCATCATGTCATAGCATTCACATTTTACGTCAGAAAGGTATACACACCTCTGTATGAGCTTTTCCATTTGAAAACAGAGTATACCTGGGGCATTTAAAATCACTACACAAAATAGTGTAATATTGCGACATCAAGGCTTGGTTAGCCCAGAATTTTTTAATAATGAATGAGGGGAAAAATGGAAATTTCAGTTTTTGGTCAGGCCCTCACTGACTTGGGACCATTGCAAAATGATGTGCGTCCCAAAGTCACTAGCCTTGGCGTCACTATAGACAGTGATTTTAAACTTGACAAACAAGTCAATGGCGTTTTAAAATCGTGTTTTTATCATCTTCGTCTTTTAATAAAGGTAAAACTGTTTTTATCTTTTAACCTTTTTGAACAAGTCGTGCATGCTTTTATTTCAAGTGGCCTGGACTACTGCAATGCACTTTATGCTGGCATTAGCCAAAAAGCTCTCTCCCGGTTGCAGTTAGTCCAGAATGAGGCGGCACGACTTTTACCAGGGGCCAGGAAACGCCAGCATATAACCCCAATTCGTCAGAGTTTGCACTGGCTCCCTGTTCATTTTAGAATTGGTTTTAAAACCTCGCTGTTTGTTTTTAAAGCTTTACATGGACTGGCACCTCAGTACATCTCGGACCTCATCCAAATTTACAGTCCGAGAGCCAGCTCCAGCTCGTGGTGCCCAAGACCAGACTTAAATCCAGGGGAGACAGGGCCTTCTCTGTGGTCGGCCCTAAGCTCTGGAACACTCTGGGCGGCATAGCTCGGCTGGTAGAGTGGCCGTGCCAGCAACTTGAGGGTTCCAGGTTCGATCCCCGCTTCTGCCATCCTAGTCACTGCCATTATGTCCTTGGGCAAGACACTTAGCCCACTGCTCCCAGTGCCACCCACACTGGTTTAAATGTAACTTAGATATTGGGTTTCACTATGTAAAAGCGCTTTGAGTCACTAGAGAAAAGCGCTATATAAATATAATTCACTTCACTTCACTCTGCCCCTCCATGTTCAAACTGCTCCCACAGTGGAGTGTTTTAAATCTCGTCTTAAGACCCACTTTTATTGTTTGGCTTTTAACACTACGTGAGCTGTGTGGTCCTCTGTCCTCTGTGTTTATTGTTTATAAATTTTGATTTCTATTTACTGTTTTAATTGGTTTTACCCTTTAAAATCGTTTTTAATCACATTTATTTTTATATTGTTATTATATTGGGTTTTATATTTATTTTTTTTATTCAGTCAATTGTGGAGCTAAAGATAATATTTGAATATTGTTTTTAATATGGTTTTTAATATTGTTTTTAATATTGTTGTGCAGCACTTTGGAAACATTTTTGTTGTTTAAATGTGCTATATAAATAAAGTGGATTGGATTGGAATACAAGAGATTAAAGTTAAAGTACCAATGATTGTCAAACACACACTAGGTGTGGCAAAATTTGTCCTCTGCATTTGACCCATCCCCTTGTTCACCGCCTGGGAGGTGAGGGGAGCAGTGGGCAGCAGCGGTGCCACGCCCGGGAATCATTTTTGGTGATTTAACCTCCAATTCCAACCCTTGATGCTGAGTGCCAAGCAGGGAGGTAATGGGTCCCATTTGTATAGTCTTTGGTATGACTCGGCTGGGGTTTGAACTCACAACCTACCGATCTCAGGGCGGACACTCTAACCACTAGGCCACTGAGTAGGTACAGGAGGTTACTAAATGTAAATACTGTATTTTCCGGACAATACGGTGCACTTAAAATCCTTTTTTTCCCCTTAAAACTCGACAGTGCGCCTTATAACTAATGTAAGGAATAATTCTGGTTTTACTTACCGACCTCGAAGCTATTTTATTTTGTGCATGATGTAATAAGTGTGACCAGTAGATGGCAGTCAAACATAAGAGATACGTGTAGACTGCAATATGGCTCAAGTAAACCACGCCATTATTTCATATGTTCCATTGAAAATATACAACATTACAAAGGGTACTCAAAAATCTATCAAAATGTTTTAGTACGACTTTGGTACGCTATGAAGCCGCACCGCTTCATGGATTGTACTGTGCTTCTAATTTATTCTATTCAACATATGAGTATCATTATGGTGTGTGTATTAGGTAAGACATATTATTTGTTTTGCAATATTATGCAAAAGCAACTTTTTTTACCTTTTAGTACTTGCTGATCTGTATCTGGGATCTGCATGAGTCCTGAAAAAATGTTTGTGTCTGCATTTGTAGTGCGTGCCCACCAGGGGCGCCGCTAGGGATTTTGGGCCCCATGAAAATAATCTTTACAGGGCCCCCAACACAGTGTCATTATTTTTTCTGTATTATAATTTCATCATCATTAGGGGCCTCTCTGGGCCCCCCTCCATCATGGGCCCCTAGAATCCGTCTCCTTTACCCCCCCTTTTCGGCGCCCCTGGTGCCCACACCGTAGTCGATACGCTTCTTCTTTTTCTCTATCTTCTTGTTATGGGACATTCATCCTCTACTGTTGCTATTTTAATATAAAGTAGTGTAAAGTTCTTACTTATATCTGTCAGTAAACTCCCCATGAAAGCGCTAAAACATACCGGTGTAGTGAGTTTACATTATTCACCCAAGGAACTTTAGTTAGTAGAGAGTTCCGGTCAGACGGTTTTTCACGGGACACATTTCCGGCGGATGAGGAGCTCCATTATTGATTTGAGTAAAGTCTGAATGTCATTAAAACAGTTAGCTCCATCTTTTGACACTTCTTCCACTCCTGTCCTTGCACGCAACACCGCTACAACAAAGATGACGGGGAGAAGACGCTGTCGAAGGTGAGCCACGTAAATAAGACCGCCCACAAAACGGCGCATCCTGAAGAGACTGTCAGAAAGCGGCTTGAAGATGATCTGTAAAACATCATCTATGCAACATTTTGATCAAAGAACCACCATTACATGTTATGTAGACCACAAGAAAGTGTTTTACATTTAGAAATATGAAATATGACTCCTTTAATGCACCTTATAATCAGGTGCGCCTTTTTTATGAAAAAAGATTGAAAATAGACCATTCATCGGTGCGCCCTATGGTCCGGAAAATACGGTATCCAGGATTAAGACTCACCACTTCAATTTGAAAAGCACCTAAAGAGAGTTGTAAAAGTAGCAAAAGTAACCTCAACTCTTTTACGCTAATGATCAAGATCATACCCATCCAGGCAGCTGAGATGTTCATGAATGCCAAGAATTTTTCACATCTGTCCTATTGTGTTACAAACTTTGGCTCATGTGTCGCCCTGTGCAGTCAGACCCATGACATCTGTTTAGCCAGGCTAAGCCCATCCACTGGCACCACTGTCAAAATATCAAAAAAGTTACAATTATTACATTTTGAGAGTTTTTTTCATTTGTTTCTTGAAGCTTATTTTAAATGCTTAAATTATGTAGCCCAAGAGTAGTTACATTAAAATACATACTGTAACAGGTAGGAGCATGATAGTTGGGCACTGTAAAATATCGCACCGAAAAACTGTATTTGGGGAATCTGCCTTTTCCATCACAGGCTGTTAATGTGTATTTCCGGTCTTGTCACCCCCTTCCAGGCAGAAGGGTGACACAGCAGTGCGGCTGGATCAAAAGAGACGTCGGAGACGCTTTGCTGAACAAAAAGTTGCTTTATTACAAGCGAGTGTCATTATACAGGACTGCAGTACATGGAGGAGGTCAAGTCACAAAATGAGGCACTCCTAATTGGAGAAGCCCAACCAACAGTTTTATATTCCTCCTTCCTGTGTGTGTGTGTGTGTGTGTGTGTGTGTGTGTGTGTGTGTGTGTGTGTGTGTGTGTGTGTGTGTGTGTGCTAGGTCAGGAGAGCACATTCTGACCATAACAGGAGATGTTTGTGTGTAAGTGTCTGGAAAACAACTGCTTTAAGCCATAACTTAAATGTTGGAGTTGAGCTTGACAGGTAGTCTCTTCTCAAGGATAGGACTATCACTTTTGCATTCCGAAGTCCCAATCAGGGCCTCTTTCCTACGAGAAGTGATCCAAATCACCTGCGAATGTCAAACTACGGGGCCTTATCTTATTATGTGCTCAAACCGAAATACCACTATTTACTTAAAATTGGTGGTTTGCTTTCTCCAAGATGAATATGAACATTCACCATATGCAAAACATAATGTGAGTTAATTAATTCACTTCATTGTCAACAGTAGAATACATTACCAACAGAAATCAAATTAATCTAAGAAGGTTATTGGCTGCAAACTCCCATCCCTCCAGGACCTGTTCTCCTCCAGGACCAGGAGGCGTGTGAGTCGGATCACAGCTGACTCTTCTCACCCTGGACACAAACTATTCTCCCCTCTTCCCTCAGGCAGGAGACTACGGTCCATCCAGACCCACACCTCCCGCCACCTGAACAGTTTTTTTCCCCTCGGCAATCAGGCACATGAACAATTACAAGATCTGATAGCTCAGTTACAGACCATGTTATTCTATTCTGTGTTATATGTGTTTTATATTGCACGGTTGCACCAAGTAAAATTCCTAGTTTGTGAACCCGCTCTCAAACAATGGCAATAAAAACTATTCTGATTCTGATCTCAGCTATTAATCTTTTCACAACAAAGGTTAAAGGGAAACAGACCTTTTTTGAGAAGTTTTGCCTATCTTTCTTAAATATTTTTAATCCATAAACATAATCATACATCAATACTGGCTATTAAAATATTGGTTTATGTTTCTTGGGCTAAAGTGCTTTACAATGCACTCAAATACAACTTACCCACTTGGACACGTCGTCTGTAATAGACCCAGGGTCATATGGTGTTTGGGGTCTTTAATCATCAGACATCTTCGCCCGAGCGACCCAGTCGGGGGTGATCAGACCCCGGCTTGTGTCCAAGTGTCCCCCTATGGATCCACAGCCACCGGGAGGCCTTTTCTGCGGTTGCAAAGATGTTCTTGGTGGATTTTTCTCAACTGCAATCCTCGGATGTCAAGAAGTCACTGAAGGAAATGACCCACAAAACCTTTGCAAAAGATTTCAATTGGTTCACAGTGGGATTTCCAGCCACTCAGGCACTCTGCGGTGAGCTCGGGGTATTTGGCCCCCTTGCGATCATTGGCTTTGCCAATTCGGTCCTCCCAGCAGACAGCCAGCTCCAGTAGCACCACTTGCTTGGTTGACTCCAATGTTAACGCCATATAATATACAAACAAAACAAGAAAATTACAAGACAAAATTACCAAACAGATTTTATAATTTTTTAAAGGGGAACATTATCACCAGACCTATGTAAGCGTCAAGATGTTGCAGAAAAAAGACCATATATTTTTTTAACCGATTTCCGAACTCGAAATGGGTGAATTTTGGCAAATTAAACGCCTTTCTAATATTCGCTCTCGGAGCGATGACGTCACAACGTGATGTCGCATCGGGAAGCAATCCGCCATTTTCTCAAACACCGAGTCAAATCAGCTCTGTTATTTTCCGTTTTTTCGACTGTTTTCCGTACCTTGGAGACATCATGCCTCGTCGGTGTGTTGTCGGAGGGTGTAACACCACGAACAGGGACGGATTCAAGTTGCACCAGTGGCCCAAAGATGCGAAAGTGGCAAGAAATTGGACGTTTATTCCGCACACTTTACCGACGAAAGCTATGCTACGACAGAGATGGCAAGAATGTGTGGATATCCTGCGACACTCAAAGCAGATGCATTTCCAACGATAAAGTCAAAGATATCTGCCGCCAGACCCCCATTGAATCTGCCGGAGTGTGTGAGCAATTCAGGGACAAAGGACCTCGGTAGCACGGCAAGCAATGGCGGCAGTTTGTTCCCGCAGACGAGCGAGCTAAACCCCCTGGATGTCTTGGCTCACACCGTCCCTTTTGCCACCGAAGATGATCAAGATTCCCTGGACTGCTGACATCAACTCCAAAACTGGACAGATCAGCTTTCAGGAAAAGAGCGCGGATGAGGGTATGTCTACAGAATATATTAATTGATGAAAATTGGGCTGTCTGCACTCTCAAAGTGCATGTTGTTGCCAAATGTATTTCATATGCTGTAAACCTAGTTCATAGTTGTTAGTTTCCTTTAATGCCAAACAAACACATACCAATCGTTGGTTAGAAGGCGATCGCTGAATTCGTCCTCGCTTTCTCCCGTGTCGCTGGCTGTCGTGTCGTTTTCGTCGGTTTCGCTTGCATACGGTTCAAACCAATATGGCTCAATAGCTTCAGTTTCTTCTTCAATTTCGTTTTCTCTACCTGCCTCCACACTACAACCATCCGTTTCAATACATGCGTAATCTGTTGAATCGCTTAAGCCGCTGAAATCCGAGTCTGAATCCGAGCTAATGTCGCTATAGCTTTCTGTTCTTTCCGCCATGTTTGTTTGTGTTGGCTTCACTATGTGACGTCACAGGAAAATGGACGGGTGGTTAAAATCAGGCACTTTGAAGCTTTTTTTAGGGATATTGCGTGACGGGTAAAATTTTGAAAAAAACTTCGAAAAATATAATAAGCCACTGGGAACTGATTTTTAATGGTTTTAACAATTCTGAAATTGTGATAATGTTCCCCTTTAAAGACAATTTTGCAGCACTGCCAATTGTTGATCAGGATTTACACATCATCTGCAACAGTTTTCTAGTTGCAGGTATGCATCTTTTGGATTTGATTCTCCCCTATTGGGACTACTGTTGCTCATCCAACTATTAAGTATATGGAAATCTCTCACACTCTGGCATCTCTAAAGTGTGATAAGATATTCCCCTAAAGATCAATAAAGTAAATCAGACAAACTATTTGATTAACCCCAACTCAGGAATTTTGCAATATTTTCAAATTTATAAAAAGGCCAATTAAACTTACAAAACCCAAAACCAGTGAAGTTGGCACGTTGTGTAATCCGTAAATAAAAAAGAAATACAATGATTTGCAAATCCTTTTCAACTTATATTCAATTAAATAGACTGCAAAGACAAGATATTTAATGTTCGAACTGAGAAACTTAGTTTTTTTGCAAATAATCATTAACTTAGAATTTAATGGCAGCAACACATTGCAAAATAGTGAAGTGAAGTGAATTATATTTATATAGCGCTTTTCTCTAGTGACTCAAAGCGCTTTACATAGTGAAACCCAATATCTAAGTTACATTTAAACCAGTGTGGGTGGCACTGGGAGCAGGTGGGTAAAGTGTCTTGCCCAAGGACACAACGGCAGTGACTAGGATGGCGGAAGCGGGGATCGAACCTGCAACCCTCAAGTTGCTGGCACGGCCGCTCTACCAACCGAGCTATACCGCCCCACATTGGCATTTTTACCACTGTGTTACATGGCCTTTCCTTTTAACAACACTCAGTAAACGTTTGGGATCTGAGGAGACCAATTTTTGAAGCTTTTCAGGTGGAATTCTTTCCCATTCTTGCTTGATGTACAGCTTAAGTTGTTCAACAATCCGGGGGTCTACATTGTGGTATTTTAGGCTTCATAATGTGCCACATATATTCAATGGGAGACAGGTCTGGACTACAGGCAGGCCAGTCTAGTACCCACACTCTTTTACTACGAAGCCACGCTGTTGTAACACGTGGCTTGGCATTGTCTTGCTGAAATAAGCAGGGGCGTCCATGATAACGTTGCTTGGATGGCAACATATGTTGCTCCAAAACCTGTATGTACATTTCAGCATTAATGGTGCCTTCCCAGATGTGTAAGTTACCCATGCCTTGGGCACTAATACACCCCCATACCATCACAGATGCTGGCTTTTCAACTTTGCGCCTATAACAATCCGGATGGTTCTTTTCCTCTTTGTTCCGGAGGACACGACGCCCACAGTTTCCAAAAACAATTTGAAATGTGGACTCGTCAGACCACAGAATACTTTTCCACTTTGCATCAGTCCATCTTAGATGAGCTCGGGCCCAGCGAAGCCGGCAGCGTTTCTGGGTGTTGTTGATAAATGGCTATCGCTTTGCATAGTAGAGTTTTAACTTGCACTTACAGATGTAGTGACAAACTGTAGTTACTGACAGGGGTTTTCTGAAGTGTTCCTGAGCCAATTCGGTGATATCCTTTACACACTGATGTCGCTTTTTGATGCAGTACCGCCTAAAGGGATTGAAGGTCCGTAATATCATCGCTTACGCAGTGATTTCTCCAGATTCTCTGAACCTTTTGATTATATTACAGACCGTAGATGGGGAAATCCCTAAATTCCTTGCATTAGCTCGTTGAGAAATGTTGTTCTTAAACTGTTTGACAATTTGCTCACGCATTTCTTCACTAAGTGGTGACCCTCGCCCCATCCTTGTTTGTGAATGACTGAGCATTTCATGGAAGCTGCTTTTACACCCAATCATGGGACCCACCTGTTCCAAATTAGCCTGTTCACCAGTGGGATGTTGCAAATAAGTGTTTGATGAGCCTTCCTCAACTGTCTCAGTCTTTTTTGCCACTTGTGCCAGCTTTTTTTAAACATGTCGCAGGCATCAAATTCCAAATGAGCTACTATTTGCAAAAAATACAAAGTTTTCCAGTTGAAAAGGATTTGCGAATCATTGTATTCTGTTTTTATTTACGATTTACACAACGTGCCAACTTCACTGGTTTTGGGTTTTGTAGATATGCAAATTGATTGTATATAAAACAGTCTGCATGTCTGCTTTGTGTTTAAGTTGACACAGTGTATTATTGTAATTCATTGTATTACTTGCATAATAGGAATGCAATACTCCAACCCTAATAGAAAAGTTGTGTTTATATACAGTACAGCCCAAACGCTTTGACACACCTTCTCATTCAATGTGTTTTCTTTATTTTCATGACTATTTACATTGTAGATTGTCACTGAAGGCATCAAAACTATCAATGAACACATGTGGAGTTATGTACTTAACAAAAAAAGGTGAAATAACTGAAAACATGTTTTATATTCTAGTTTCTTCAAAATAGCCGCCCTGTGCTCTGATTACTGCTTTGCACACTCTTGGCATTCTCTCGATGAGCTTCAAGAGGTAGTCACCTGAAATGGTTTTCACTTCACAGGTGTGCCTATTCAGAGTTGATTAGTGGAATTTCTTGCTTTATCAATGGGGTTGGGACCATCAGTTGTGTTGTGAATGAGAAGGTGTGTCCAAACGTTTGGCCTGTACTGTATATAAACACAACTTTTCTATTAGGGTTGGGACAAAATATTAGTATTGCATTCCTGTACTGTATATTTTGTGGCTAGTTTATGTTATGTATCATATAGTAATTGTATGCATGTTAGAAATAAAGTAACACCTTAACTTTATCTAGTATGAGCTAAGAATGATCCTACAATAGTACAGTAGTTTCACTTTTCACTAGAAATCACAGTTTCACTTGCAGCTCTTGGATAACATGAACGGCGGTCATTTTAACCATTTTTATTTATCCAAGCATCCTTTATTTCCAGATTCAACAGAAATAGGCTATTTGCCGATATCCGATATTCCGATATTGTCCAACTCTTTAATTACCGATACCGATATCATCCGATACCGATATCAACCGATAAATGCAGTCGTGGAATTAACACAATTTTATGCCTAATTTGGACAACCAGGTATGGTGAAGATAAGGTACTTTAAAAAATTTTTTATAAAATAAAATAAGATATATAAATTAAAAACATTTTCTTGAATAAAAAAGAAAGTAAAACAGTATCAAAACAGTTACATAGAAACTAGTAATGAATGAAAATTAGTGAAATTAACTGTTAAAGGTTAGTACTATTAGTGGACCAGCAGCACGCACAATCATGTGTGCTTACGGACTGTATCCCTTGCAGACTGTATTGATATATATTGATATATAATGTAGGAACCAGAATATTAATAACAGAAAGAAACAACCCTTTTGTGTGAATGAGTGTAAATGGGGGAGGGAGGTTTTTTGGGTTGGTGCACTAATTGTAAGTGTATCTTGTGTTTTTTATGTTGATTTAATAATAAAAAAATAATAATAAAAAAAAAAAAAAACGATACCGATAATTAAAAAAACGATACCGATAATTTCCGATATTACATTTTAACGCATTTATCGGCTGATATTATCGGACATCCCTAAACAGAAAGGGTCTGGCGGCCATTTTGACGTATCGTAAATGATCTAAACAAGGGCTTTTGAACATTGTTGTAATGTGGCGTCCGAGGGCCAAATGATAGGAAGGCAGACTTTCAGTTTGTTGGAAGTGTGGCGTGTTTATTGACAAAGCATGTCTTAAACACGTGTAAAAACGGAACAAAAAAATCAAAGTAGCTACTTAAACAATCCAAAGTAAAAAGCAAAGAAAACATGTGTTTTGGCATCAGCACGTCTGAATTGTTCACAACAAAATGGCCGCCACAGGTTTGCTCACTAACATAATCTAACATTTCTACACGTCAAACAGTTAGCCTACAATAGCATGTGGTCATAGTGTTAAAATTAAAGGAACCCAAAGATACTATTGCTATCTAACCCTCATATCTCTCTGAACCAAACCTAAAATTTATCTAAATAGAAAACAAACCACCCCCTGTGAGTTGGTACAATCTGTGATGACATCATCAACTTCACAAAACCAGGAAGTACTGGTTGCGACCCGCCTTAAAATGAAGAAGAAGAAGAAGAAGAAGAACCAGGAAATACCCCAAACATTTCTGAAGATGAGCTGCCACCACATGTAAGTATCTTGCAACAGTTAAATTAACACTTTTATCTGATACAAAATGAAACCAGTCCTTTTAGAAATGCTAGCAAACCAACAACATAATGAGGTGAATTAGACATGTTGAGACGAGTGAAGAGAACCAAGTTCATCCACTCTGCCACAAACATGTTCAACTAAATAAGTGCATTGTAAAGTGAGTGTTTTGTTTGTCACATATTTGAAACAAACCTTCAAAATAAAAATCTAAAGTTAGGTATAAATAGGCTGCATTTCAGCATTGTTTTATCGGTGATTAAGCTTGTCATTATGTCTAGTATAGGGTTCTACGGTATACCGGTATGAGTATAGTAGTGTGAAGTGAGGTGAATTATATTTATATAGCGCTTTTCTCTAGTGACTCAAAGCGCTTTTACATAGTGAAACCCAATATCTAAGTTACATTTAAAGCCGTCATTGCCACGTAGTGACATTGCTGGTTTACGAGCAGAGGAGCATGTTCGGCAGCGCACAATCACGGAGTACTTACAAGCAGACACAGTGTGTAGACAAAAAAGGGAAAATGGACAAATTTTGGCTTAAAAACTAACAATAAATGTGAAGTTATAAGACTGAAACGCCCTCAGGAAGAGGTGCTTTAAGACATGGCTAGCTAGCTAGCGGCTGACGTCCATCCGCCGGTCAGCAGTGTTTTAGCTACTTCTAAATCACTAATCCTCGCCTCCATGGCGACAAATAAAGTAAGTTTCTTAAAAGTATCATCCCTGCAGGACGAGGAATAGCTAAACATGCTTCACTACTCACCGTAGCTCACCGGCGTCACAATGTAAACAAACGCCATGGGTGGATCTACACCTGACATCCACTGTAATGATACCAAGTACAGGAGCGTATCTAGTCAATACTACTATGATTACGTCGATATTTATTGGCATCACATCTTCTTTCGTTTAAAAAAAATTCACATTATGTTTATAAACTTAGGAAATATGTCCCTGTACACATGAGGACTTTGAATATGACCAATGTATGATCTTTTAACGACTTGGTATCCGATTGATACCCAAATTCGTGGTATCATCCACAACTAATGTAAAGTATCAAACAGAAGAATAAGTGATTATTACATTTTAACAGAAGTGTAGATAGAACATGTTAAGAGAGAAAGTAAGCAGATATTAACAGTAAATTAACAAGTACATTATTAATTAATTTTCTACCACTTGTCCTTAATAATTTTGACAAAATAATATAATGATAAATGACACAATATGTTACTGCATATGTCAGCAGCTAAATTAGGAGCCTTTGTTTGTTTACTTGCTAATAAAAGACAAGTTGTCTTGTTTGTTCACTATTTTATTTAAGGACAAACTTGCAATAAGAAACATATGTTTAATGTACCCAAAGATTTTTTGTTAAAATAAAGCTAATAAGCCAATTCTTTTGTCCCCTTTATTTAGAAAAGTACCAAAAAGTACAGAAAGATATCGGTACCGGTACCGAAATATTTTTAACGGAACAACCCTAGTCTAGTATTATTGGTATCATCATCTGTTTACCCCCATTTTTGCCATTGTTTTTTATTTATATTTTCGTGTTTAGTTGTGTTTTTAGAAAATGTTGTACACGGGCACACTTGCACACACCGGATCTTCATTGCTTGACGGCATTGCAATACCGTTCAATTGTCTAGGAGTTTATTATAAAAGGTTTTGTGCTTGCGTTCTGCAACGCTCATGGCCTGGTACAGTATGCAAAAAGAGGGCGCTCATATCACCTATCACCAGCTTGTTCACACACTCAAAACGTTCTCTCTCACACCCACACACACTCACTCCCGCACGTATCGTAAAAGATAATAAACAAAGTGCAGACGATGATTGCTCTCCAGGATCAGTGGCGCCTCTTGCCGTATCAAAGTGTGTGCGTACGCGGATGTATTATGGCTTACTGATGGTCATTAAAATTGATGACGAAGGGCTGATGAAGTAAAAAGAAATGTTTGTTTGTAGGAAAACAATAGTGTCATGATATTGGTATATACAGTACAGACAACATAAATGACACACTACCTAATAATAAATCAATCAGGAGTTAGACTACAAGTGTCAAACTCAAGGCCCTGGGGCTGAATTTGGCCCGCCACATTATTTTATGTTGCCACGCTGTTGTCACACGTGGCTAAGTGTTGTTTTGCTGAAATAAGCAGGGGCATCCATGATAACGTTTGGATGGTAACGTATGTTACCATCGGGGCGGCATGGCGTAGTGGGTAGAGCAACCGTGCCAGAAACCTGAGGGTTGCAGGTTCGCTCCCCGCCTCTTACCATCCAAAAATCGCTGCCGTTGTGTCTTTGGGCGGGACACTTCACCCTTTGCCCCCGGTGCCACTCACACCGGTGAATTGAATGATGAATGATAGGTGGTGGTCGGAAGGGCCGTTGGCGCAAATTGCAGCCACGCTTCCGTCAGTCTACCCCAGGGCAGCTGTGGCTATGAAAGTAGCTTACCACCACCAGGTGTGAATGTTTGATGGGTTCTACATGTAAAGCGACTTTGGGTACTTAGAAAAGCGCTATATAAATCCCAGTTATTATTATTATTATTATTATTACTACAAAACTTGTGTGTACCTTTCAGCATTAATGGTGCCTTCACAGATGTGTAAGTTACCCATGCCTTAGGCACTAATACACCCCCATACCATCACAGATGCTGGCTTTAGAATTTTGTGCCTATAACAGTCGGATGGTTCTTTTCCTCTTTGGTCCGGAGGACACGATGTCCACAGTTTCCAAAAACAATTTGAAATCTGGACTCATCAGACCACAGAACACTTTTCCACTTTGCATCAGACAATCTTAGATGAGCTCGGGACCAGCCAAGCCGGCGGCGTTTCTGGGTGTTGTTGATAAATGGCTTTGGCTTTGCATAGTAAAGTTTTAACTTGCACTAACAGATGTAGCGACCAACTGTAGTTACTGACACTGGTTTTCTGAAGTGTTCCTGAGCCCATGTGGTGATATCCTTTACACACTGATGTTGCATGATGGATCAAAGGTCCGTAATATCATCGCTTACGTGCAGTGATTTCTCCAGATTCTCTGAACCTTGCCCGCGAAGGCCTGGAAATAATATGCGTTAATTAAATGCTTAATCTTTTCTCACTAAATGTATTTATTTCCCTTTTGACATTTAAAAAATCACGTACTGCATGCAATTGTATATGTTTTAAAATTCAATATTATATTATGATGTATTCCAAAAATATTTTTTGTTAAAATAAAGATAAATACAGTACTTAAATATCTGCTTGACTTATGATTTCAAAACGAATTATCACTCAAATTGTAGATTGTAAAGTTGAGAATAGATTTTACGGTTAAATTCCGCCAAGTTTTTAACCGTAAAATCAACTTTGGTAGTGTTTTTTTCCATATAGAGTAAGACACTCAAACATTAAAAAACAAACAAAAATACATTTTAAAACAACAAGATTTTACGGTAAAAAAAAAACTGGCAGCTCTGTTGCTTGAATTTTACAGCTAAAAACAGTGATATTGTTTTTCAATTCCATTGCATGTATTCAATTGTTTTGTATGCTGTAAAAAACAACACTGCTTTTACTGTAAAATTCTGGTGACTGATTTTTAAAGTAAAATGTACATATTTTTTTTGCAGCTTATGTAAAAAATGGTATTGTTCATCCATCCATTTTCTACCGCTTGTCCCTTTTGGGGTCACGGGGGGTGCTGGAGCCTATCTCAGCTGCATTCAGGCGGAAGGCGGGGTACACCCTGGACAAGTCGTCACCTCATCGCAGGGCCATTGTTAATATATTATATATATATACATGTATATTCATATATTACTCATTGTTAAATGCGGCCCTTTGAGGGCAACCATAACTGCGAGGTGGCCCTCAATGAAAACAAGTTTGACACCCCTGAGTTAGGCTAAACCACGTATTTACCTCTAAATCTTAAATATTCATCTAATGCAGGGGTGTCAAACGTATGGCCTGAGGGCCAGATCAGGCCCATGAACAGGTGTTATCCGGCCCGCGGGATGAGTTTGCTAAGTATAAAAATGTACCTGAAATCTTTGAATGAAAGAAACAGCTGTTCTAAATGTGTCCACTAGATGTCGCAATAGCATTTATTTGTATCTTTGTAGTTGATGCTACATATGTACAAAATAAACCACATGATGTTAGTACATCAGTCGAGGAAAATTATCAAACTACATAAATAACATCCTGTAATTAGATTTACATTTTTTTATCTAGAGATGGGCTTCACGGTGGCAGAGGGGTTAGTGCATCTGCCTCACAATACGAAGGTCCTGAGTAGTCTTGGGTTCAATCCCGGGCTCGGGATCTTTCTGTGTGGAGTTTGCATGTTCTCCCCGTGACTGCGTGGGTTCCCTCCGGGTACTCCGGCTTCCTCCCACCTCCAAAGACATGCACCTGGGGATAAGTTGATTGGCAACACTAAATTGGCCCTAGTGTGTGGATGTGAGTGTGAACGTTGTCTGTCTATCTGTGTTGGCCCTGCGATGAGGTGGCGACTTTTCCAGGGTGTACCCCGCCTTCCGCCCGATTGTAGCTGAGATAGGCTCCAGCGCCCCCCGCGACCCCAAAGGGAATAAGCGGTAGAAAATGGATGGATGGATGGATATCTTGATAGACTAAAAATTAACACCAATGAGATGACTCGTGAATATTATCACAATTTATTCAGAAAATATAAATAACGACAAACTATATATACTATTAACCGCAACAGGTAATTGTAAAAAAAAAAAAAACAACAACATGATGATTTGTACAATTTCAGAATGTGCTTGTTCTATTTTTAAACAAAGAAAACAATCTGAAGTTGTCTTTATTTCTAAGTTATCGTGCTGTGATTTTACCAGTCGGGCCCACTTGGGAGTAGATTTTTCTCCATGTGGCCTCCGGTCTAAAATGAGTTTGACACCCCTGATCTAAGACTTTTGGTCAAATAATTAGGGAAGGCTTTTTTTCCAACCTGGTTATGCCCCAGTGCATCAAGTAAGGGCCATAAACGAGGCAGGCTTGGAAGATTCCCACAGCTAACATCCTGTATAAAGAAGAGCTGAAGCCGTTTTAGCCGCCGAGAGAAACCAAAAGATAAAAAAAATTCCTCAATCACGCCGAGCCTTTGTACATTTTAACTCAAGGATGACCCGAAACACACTTGCAAGGCCACTGTTGCATTTTTAAAGAAGAACAGGGTGAAAGTGTTAAGATGGCCAAATACATGCTCTGATCTGAAAAGGAGATTATTTTAATTCCACAGTAGACATTGGCAGGGTAAAAAAAAACATATGTGTGGGTTTAATAATAGATGATACAATTCATAGAAATGTTATATAAAAAATATACAACAAGGTGGCAAGAAATATGTCGAAAATGATGAGAGCAAAATATGTTCTGGACCAAAAATCTACTGCTCACTAGTGTTAGTATATATGATTTATTGTGCAGAATTATGGGGAAATAACTACAAAAGTGCACTTCATTCACTAACCATATTTAAAAAGAGGTCTGTTAGAAAAACACAATGTTGGCTATTGAGAACATGCTTTATTAGTATTTCTTTTTGAAATTCAATGATTTGGTGCATTCACAGACAGTTACAATTATGCAGATATCAAACTATAACCTGCTACTCAAAATGTCCAACAATTCTTCTCGATATCAAAGAAATATAACTTGAGTTTGAGGTTTTCTTCCGAACATGCATGCATACAACATGATACGTCACAATTTCCAGTTTCTTTATTCAACATGTTCGAAAAGGAGTTGGAAGAAGCAGAGCTTATTTAATCCTACCCCTTTTCCTTTACAGAGCAGCTGCTAACACTTTTGTTCACTTCCTGTTCTCGATGTATTCACAATATACTCTTAGTAATAACATTAAAAAATAAATAATAATCAGTGAAGTCTGTTGTATTTCATATGGTGAGATAAATAAGATTATCAATAAATTCAGAATGTTTATAATGGTTCTTCTTTGTACTTTGTAAACACTTTCAGTTTGAAGCGTTTCTTGAAGTGGATCATATTAGTACATTGTTTGATTTCTTTGCTTAGTCCTTTTCATATTTTAATTCCACATACTGATATGATAAATTCCTTTTTTCTCTGAGGTTATATTTCTCCTCTTTTGTTAAATGATAAATAAATGGGTTGTACTTGTATAGCGCTTTTCTACCTTCAAGGTACTCAAAGCGCTTTGACACTACTTCCACATTTACCCATTCACACACACATTCACACACTGATGGAGGGAGCTGCCATGCAAGGCGCTAACCAGCACCCATCAGGAGCAAGGGTGAAGTGTCTTGCTCAGGACACAACGGACATGACGAGGTTGGTACTAGGTGGGGTGTCTATTCTTGGGTAGCAGGTTATCATTTGTTGTGTACATAATTTTAGCAGTTTGCAAATTCACTATGTCTTGGAATTTCAGTATTTTCGATTCAATAAACAAAGGGTTTGAATGTTCTCTATATCCAACGTTATATATTATTCTAAATTATCTTTTTTGTAACACAATTAATGAATTAAGTGTACTTTTGTAGTTATTTTTCTATATTTCTGCACAAATATCTGATATGGTAACACTAGCGAGCAGTAGAGAATTGGAAATGATTTTTGGTCCAAGGCATATTTAACTTTATTCATTATTGACATGGTTTCTACCACCTTATGTTGTATATTTTTTATATGAAATTTCCAGTTTATTTGATCATCAATCACTATACCTAGAATTTTGGTTTAGTTTACGCTTTCAATTTGTATTCCATTTGTATGTATTTGTGTTTAAGTTTCCCTTCTACTGTTACCGCATAGCATTATTTTAGTTTTACTGAGATTGAAGGATAATTACCTTGAAGGTTTAACTTAAAAAATTGGTATGCACGTACAAAACTTAAAACCTTTAGTATATCAATATGTGGAATTAAATTATGGAATGGATAAATGTTTACAAATCATGATAAACATCTTGGACCTTGCCAAATGATGAGATATTCTTATTCATCTCATTTTATGAATGATCTTAAAACTGTTTATTCCTGAGAACTTTATTGATTATTTATTCATTAAATGTGTTTTTATTAATTGAATGCAAGAAGTGAACAAACAGATGTGTACGAAATTGCTATGAAATTGAAAAGGAGTGGAATCAATCATACTTATTTTTGGACAGGTAATAAGAAACTGGAAATATGTGATGTGTTGAATCACAATTCTTCCAAATATATCATTGATCTTGTTTGTTTCAACTGAGCCTACCTATTCTAAATAGATGTGCATTGTTCAGCAAAATTAGACCTTAATTACATCAACCATCAGTCAATGACTGTCTTCTGGGATTCTGTCAATTCAGCAGTTTTCCTTATATCGTGTAGCCCACGGACTAAGAGACAATTTAAAAACCTTTGCAGGTGTTTTGTGTTAATTAGCTGATATGGGTGTGACGACTTGACTTTCCAACACTGAACTTTTTCACAATACTAACATTTTCTGAGACACACATTTTTGGATTATCTGTAAAACATCTTCAAACTTGCAAAAAAATAAATACTTGAAATATTTCACTCATTGTGTATTTGATCTATTTAATACACGCGGTTCACCTCCTGAATGGATTTTTTTTTTAAAGTATACCGTATTTTTCGGACTGTAAAGCGCACTTAAAATCATTTTATTTTCTCAAAAATCGATAGTGCACCTTATAACCCGGTGCGCCTAATATAAGGTAGAATTCTGGTTGTAATTACTGACCTTGAAGCAATTTTATTTGGTACATGGTGTAATCATAAGTGTGACCAGTAGATGGCAGTCATACATAAGAGATACGTGTAGACTGCAATATGACGGCAGTAAACACTACCAAAATTTTAAATGTTCCATTGAGAATATAGAACATTACACACGGCGCTCAAAAATCTGTCAAAATGTTTTTAGTACGACTTCGGTAAGCTATGAAGCCGCACCGCTTGATGGATTGTCGGCGCATTAAACATACAAGTATTATTATGGTGTGTGTATAAGGGCCGCAAAATGGCACCTATTAGCAGACATATTATCTGCCGTTTTGTTTCGCAATATTATGCAAAACCAACTTTTCTTACCTTCTGGTACCTGCTGATGTGTATTTGGGATCTGCATAAGTCCTGAAAATGTGCACGCGTCCGCAATTGTAGTCCGTGCCGAAATCGTAGTCATAAGCTTCTTTTTTTTCTCTATCTTCTTATGTGACATTCATATTCCGCTGTTGCCATTTCTAATATAAAGTAGCGTAAAGTTATTACTTAAATCTGTCAGTAGAGTAGCTATCAAAACGCTAAAAACTGTAGTGGGTTTACATAATTCACCGACAGAACTTTAGTTATTAGAGGGTTCCGGTCGGACGTTTTTTTACGGGACACATTTCCGGCGTTGATGTTGCACTAGTAAGCCATGGATGAGGAGATGCTGCTCAGTTATTGATTGAAGTAAAGTCTGAATGTCATTAAAACAGTTAGCGCCATCTTTTGACACTTCTTCCACTCCCGTCCTTGCACGCTACACCGCTACAACAAAGATGACGGGGAGAAGACGCTGCCGAAGGTGAGCCACGTAAATAAAACCGCTCACAAAACGGGGCATCCTGAAGAGACTGACAGAAAGCGACTTGAAGATGATCTGTAAAACATAATCTATGCAACATTTTGACGAAAGAACCACCATTACATGTTATGTAGACCACAAGGAAGTCTTTTACATTTAGAAAAATTCATAATATGACTCCTTTAATGCATCTTTTGTATGAAAAAAGACCTGAATCGGCAGTGCGCCTTTTAATCCGGTGCGTTCTATGGTCCGAAAAATACGGTAGTTGTATACAAACAAGCATTCACGCTCAGATTCACATTTATTGACATTTTAGACTCTGTAATTAACATAACATGCATGTTTTAAAATTGTAGGAAGAATTAAGTCAGGGTATCAAGAGTAAATTCACATAAGCAGGCCGACATGTGACACAAGAGACTGACATGTTAGACCACTCGTTTACAATGTGGCCCAGTTTGTAAACAATGTAACAATACCTAAATGTAACAATATGAACAAAGCAACAAAAAATATAGATATATTTAAAGAGAACTGAAAAATATTGATCTCATTACGCTAGTTTTGATCCTATATTTATATCGATGCGATTGACATTTGTATGAACTGACCGCTGCCTGGCGTGTATGGAAGTATGTGTCCGTCATTAGTTGTGCGGTATTGATAAGGGTTATGTGAGAAAACCATCTTTAACAAAGAGATGCATGAAAATGGCTTTACATTGAAAGTAAAACAAGACCAAGGTATTGTGTCGTTTTTAAAACGGGGACGTGTTTCAGGGGAATTTGCAAATTAGGCCCGTTTTATTTCCCCAACAACATGCATATCCCTTGGGAATGGCGATGGTATGTTCTTTTTTGAAGATTTATGACAGTGTAAGTTTGGCTTGACATTTAAACTAAAGAAATTATGTCGACTGAATAGTAGGCTACGTCAGTACCACTGCAGAAGTAGGCTAGAGTCTTGTACGTTCAAGGTTTCAGGCTGTACGTAAAAAGTCTCAGCCATGACATATTGCCATCATATAAAATTCACATTTAACCATAAGTCACAACATTTTAATGAAAGTCATTAATCACATTCGTAAAAGTTATTTTGGTAGTGAAGTGGCCAAAATGCATCATAAGGATGCTCAGACCAACAAACCAAATTCTATGTGGTGTGATGACCCAAGGCATTCAACATTTTGGTCTCAATGCCAAGTGACAATGAAGTCATCTTGGCATGGTGGTGGCAACATCATGTTGTGGGGATGTTTTTCATCCACAGGAACTCCGAAACTCGCCAGGAGGGAAGGGCAAACGCAGCAATGCACACACACAGCGTTGATGAGCCTTGCACGAGGCTGGGTAAAAATGCCACCTCCAACAGGATAACAGTCCTGAACACACAGCCAAAGATACTGAGGTGAATTATACCGTGTACCATTTTCTTATATGATCGTGAGCTAGCATGTCTTTGTATTTAGTCATAGAATCCTTTAGAGGATTATTCTACTAAGGAAATATGCCCTTAGATAGCTTCAAAAGTGCACCTGTCCATCACAAGCTCTCCAGAGAGTGGTGGCCCTTGCCCCCAGGAAATTGGAATCCTACAGAAATGCAGGTCTGGATTTTAAGAGGAAGTGTAAAGACATTAGCAACATCTAGGTATGAAACCCTCACAAGTAGGAGTAAAGCAGGGGTGCTCACACTTTTTCTGCAGGCGAGCTACTTTTCAATTGATCAAGTCGTGGGGATCTACCTCATTCATATATGTAATTTATATTTACTTATTTATGAAATATATGTTTTTGTTAACAAGTTAAATGTGTTTAATGATAATGCAAGCATGTTTAACACATATAGTTAATATTGTTAAAAAATTAAAGGTGTTTAATGATAATACAAGTATGTTTAATACATATAGTTAATATTGTTAACAAAGGTGTTTAAAGATAATGCAAGCATGTTTAACACATATAGTTAATATTGTTAACAAGTTAAAGGTGTTTAATGATAATACAAGCATGTTTAACACATAGTTAATATTGTTAATAAATTAAAGGTGTTTAATGACAATACAAGAATGTTTAATACATATAGTTAATATTGTTAACAACTTAAAGGTGTTTAAAGATAATACAAGCATGTTTAACACATAGTTAATATTGTTAACAAGTTAAAGGTGTTTAAAGATAATACAAGCATGTTTAACACATATTGTTAAGTTAAAGGTGTTTAAAGATAATACAAGCATGTTTAACACATTGTTAACAAGTTAAAGGTGTTTAAAGTTAATACAAGCATGTTTAACACATATAGTTAATATTGTTAACAAGTTAAAGGTGTTTAAAGATAATACAAGCATGTTTAACACATAGTTAATATTGTTAATAAGTTAAAGGTGTTTAATGATAATACAAGCATGTTTAACACATATAGTTAATATTGTTAACAAGTGTTTAAAGATAATACAAGCATGTTTAACACATATAGATTCCTTTCTTTCATGAAGACAAGAATATAAGTTGGTGTATACCTGATTCTGATGACTTGCATTGATTGGACAGTGGTGCTGATAACGTCCGCATTTTCGAATGGAGGAGAAAAAAAGTCCTCCTTTCTGTCCAATACCACATGAAAGTGGTTGGTTTTTGGCATCTTATTTGTCCAGCTTCCGTACTCCTCTGTATACACTTTACAAGAAATACATTGTCGGCAAACTCCGTAGCTTGCTAGCTTGTGCACGCCAGCTTTCTGAGACTCTTATTTTGTTAGCGCAACTGTGCAGTCGGTCTTTGGAGTTTTGACGACAGGTACGACGAGAAGAGTCTGTTGAAATAAAGTGTTTCTCGCCTTCCAGTCGGTAATTTTAATGAGCTGGCAGCAGCCAGCGTCATCTCAGAAGACCCTCGGGTGCCGTGAATGTCAATCAAGTGACGAAAGTGACGTCATAATGAAGATTTATGATCGCTCATTTTTAGGACTATTTTTTTAATGCCTGGCTGGTGATCGACTGACACACCCTCCGAGATCGACCGGTAGCTCGCGATCGACGTAATGAGCACCCCTGGAGTAGAGGATAGGGGTCGGAGGTCACCTGACTCAAGCCGATCACAGGAAATAGGTTGACTGACCGGCTCCATGGCTAGAACAACAAAGAGTAACTGTCTTCGTGTAAAAGGTATTTAAGGACAGTTGTCCAAGAAGACAGCAGAAGACTAATCAGGCCCATACTCTTTCTCCTGGAAGCTGCAGTTCCAGTCTAAGGCTCGCTGAAACAAATAAAGCTTTTTGTTCGACGATTCCTCGTTGGCGTCTTCTTGGCTCATCACCCATCACACGACCAACAAATGTACAACAATAGAAATATGGTTGAAATTATTGGTAACCTTACACCAAAAAAAGAAAAAGCCACAAGAATCACTCATTTAAAAGGGCTGTTTGCAACATTTACACAGATTTCTAGAGGGCGCTAACTTTCCAACGTATTTTAAACAGTATATCCTGCCCTCTTCCAGCTTCTCGGAAGTAAAGACGTAATTACATACGTACGTAACCCGTGCACGCGCATTAGCTTTGGGTGTTGTAAGTTAATAATAGCAATTTAGATAGCTAGCATTAGCTGTCATTGAATGTATATTCTCTCATAACAACAACATGCAAATTGTTCGTTGCTCCTTTTTGGCTGATTTTTTATGTGTGCACGCGCTCCCTGCACATGCGTGTTGACGGGACAGGATGAGTGACCGCTGTAGACGGCAATCATTTTATTCGGGCCGGCAAAAATTTGTACTACCGTATTTTCGCACTATAAGGCGCACTGGATGGATTATAAGGCGCACCTTCAATGAATGGCATATTTCAAAACTTTGTTCATATATAAGGCGCACCGGATTATAAGGCGCACCTATGCATCCATTAGATGGAGCTGTGCTAAAGGGAATGTCAACAAAACAGTCAGATAGGTCAGTCAAACTTTATTGATAGATTACAAACCTGCGTTCTGACAACTCTGTTCACTCCCAAAATGAATAAACAGCTATTTTATTATTTTCCCCGAGGTAAAGTCAGTGACGTGGTGTTTTGTTTATCTTTTAACAACAGCAAGGTATAACATGTAGTGCAACATTTATATCACATAGTGGAGGGGAACTTTTCCCTGATTCAATAAACACGTAAAGAACAGTGATACTGTTACAGTAAATCAAATGTTAGTGCAATCACAATATAGTAACACTCAAAATAGTGCAGAGCAATAACAATATATCAATAACTTAACGTTGCTCAAACGTTAATGTCACACAACACAACACACAAAATAAACACGTAAAGCTCACTTTATGAAGTTATTCCTCATCCACGAATCCCTCGAATTCTTCTTCTTCAGTGTCCGAATTAAACAGTTGGGCGGATACGGCATCCAACAACGTCGAAGTCGTCACGGAGTCAGTGTCGCTGCTGCTCTATTCCCGTGTTCTGCTGCGTGACTGATCGTCTTAAGTTTAAACTCTGCGTCGTAAGCGTGTCTCTTAATAGGAGCCATTTTGGGGTCTTTACATAAACAAACAAATGGAAATCAAAACGGCACGCCTCGCGCAGTCATATATCCCAGCGTGCATCGCGCGCTTCTTCTTCTTATACGGGGGCGGCTGCTTACCGTAGTTGCGAGACCTAAACTTTATGAAAATGAAGTTTAGGTTTGATGTGGCTCAATATTGGTCCATATATAAGGCGCACCGGATTATAAGGCGCACTGTCAGCTTTTGAGAAAATTGTAGGTTTTTAGGTGAGCCTTATAGTGCGGAAAATACGGTACCGTATTTTTCAGACTATCAAGCGCACCTAAAATCCTTTAATTTTCTCAAAAATCGACAGTGCGCCTTGTAACCCGGTGCTCCTAATGTACGGAATAGTTCTGGTTGAGCTTACCGACCTCAAATCGATTTTATTTGGTATATGGTGTAATGATCAGTGTGACCAGTAGATGGTAGTCACACATAAGAGATACATGTAGACTGCAATATGACGCCAGTAAACAACACCAAAACTTTAAATGTTCCATTGAAAATAAAGAACATTACACACGGCACTCAAAAACCTTTGAAAATATTTTAGTACGTCCTTGCACGCTACACCGCTACAACAAAGGTGACGGGGAGAAGACGCTGTCGTGGGGGGGCCACGTAAATATGACCGCCCACAAAACGGCGCATCGGGAAGAGACTGTCAGAAAGCTACTTGAAGATTATCTGTAAAACATAATTCATGCAACATTTTGACCAAATAACTACCATTACATGTTATGTAGACCACAAGATAGTGTTTTACATTTAGAACAAAAATAATAATAATATGACTCCTTTAATGCACCCTATAATCCGGTGTGCCTTTTTGTATGAAAAAAGACCTGAATAGACCCGCTCTTCGGCAGTGCGTCTTATAATCCGGTGGACCCTATGGTTCAGAAAATACAGTATAAATATATACTATGTATATATACAATGAATATATGTTTATACAATTCAATTCACATAATTCATAAGCCAATCAACATCAGGAAGACACCAGGTCATTCATGGCTGACCCAGGTACTTTTTTTTTTTGTTTTTGTTTTTTTTGCCATTCCTTAATGCTACGCTTGTTTTTGTGTCCTATTTTTGTATTATTTTTGTATGATCAGTCTTGTTCCGCCCTCTGTGATGGGCAAATTTTTGTTAGTGACTTTTGTTTATTTTAACTCCCGTAATGGTCCATCCCTACAGTACTGTTCCTCAGTGTTCGTAACGTTAAGTTATGGTTTGTGCTCTTTTGGACACTCTGACTTTATTTAGCATTATTCATATTTTTATTTCAATATACAGGTGCATCTCAATTATTTACAATATCTTTGAAAAGTCAATTAATGTAATTCAGAAAATTAAAATCTTAAATTCTATAGATGCTACACACCGTGAAATATTTCAAGAATGCATTTCTTAAACCCTACATTTATAACATGTCCTTGTGGTCTACATAACATGTGGCGGTTTGTGCTTTTTGTGAAAATTTTGCATAAATTATGATTTACAGATCATCTTCAAACCGCTTTCTGACCATATCATCAGCATGCACGAATGCTGTCAGCGGTCTTATTTACGTGCCTCCACTTCGACTGCGTCTTCTAACCCTTCAGCTATGTTGTAGTTTTTAGCGGTTCCATATCGGGTCTACTGACAGATATGAGTTCGAACTGTATGCTACTTTGTATTAGAAATGTCAACAGTGGAGGAGGATGCTTGTGCATGTACGAGCCAGTCTGCCCCACAACAAGAGGACAGAGAAAAATAAGCAACTTATTGACCACAGTGTCAGACCACAATAGCAGACTTGCGCAAAGCTCGCCGGGTAAACCTTTACCATATATGGAGACGTCACCAATTGGAAAAACACCTCAGGTTGGGCAAGTTCCAAATGGCTCGTTTTGGAGGAAGTATGAAGAAAGGCGGCAAGGTTGTTTTTTTAATATCTCAGATTGCTTTTTAAATATCTCTGTGGTTTGATTGAAAACATTTAACAATGTACACAATGTATGCAAATCCCAAACATATACCAATAGGTAAAAAAAAAGTTGGTTTTGCATCATAGGTCTTCTAATAATTAGAGCTGACAGCAAGTCAAACCCCTTAAATTTGGTATTTCATACAATTCTACAAACAGGTAAATATTGTGAATAGATGTTTACTGTATTGATTAGCAAAGTAATTACAAACAGCCTGAGGCTTTAATGGTTCTCTAAGTCTAACTCAAACTTAAAATCACTATTAAATAGTGTTAACTCGATTTTTGTAAAGGGTTACCAAAGTTTAGCCCAGGGGTCGGCAACCCAAAATGTTGAAAGAGCCATATTGGACCAAAAATACAAAAAAAAAATCTGTCTGGAGCCGCAAAAAATTAAAAGCCATATTGCATACAGATAGTGTGTCATGAGATATAAATTGAATTAAGAGGACTTAAAGGAAATTAAATGACCTCTAATATAGCTACAAATGAGGCATTATGATGCAATATGTACATATAGCTAGCCTAAATAGCATGTTAGCATCGATTAGCTTGCAGTCATGCAATGACCAAATATGTCTGATTAGCACTCCAACAAGTCAATAACATCAACAAAACTCACCTTTCATGCACAACCTTAAAAGTTTGGTGGACAAAATGAGACAGAAAAAGAAGTGGCATAAAACACTTCCTAGAAAGTTATACATGTAAACAAACTACGGTGAGTTCAAGGACCACCAAAATTAGTAGGACAAAACGGCGCTCGCCAAATACTTGAATCAGTGAAGCATGTTTAATATAAACAGTGTGCTTTATAACAATTGGGGAGGTTTGTGTCATGTTTGTTCTCCTACAGAAACCATATTAAAACAAAAAATAGATTGTTTTCCCCTCATCTTTTTCCATTTTTCATACATTTCTGAAAAAGCTCCAGAGAGCCACTAGGGCGGCGCTAAAGAGCCGCATGCGGCTCTAGAGCCGCGGGTTGCCGACCCCTGGTTTAGCCAAAGATCGAACCGTATAGAAATTGACTAAATTTTTCCCATTAAAAAAATAGTTCAAATTTACTGACAAACATCCAGAAATATTAACACAAAACACATTTAATAATTAGCTTTGAATGCAAGAAAACAATGTGAAACATAAATGACAAAGGAATTGGATAAATGAATATTGAACACCACGTTTACCTTTTGTGAAAACCCTTGTTGGCAAAGACAACACCTTGTCATGTGAACAGTGCATGGCCATTGCTGGATAGACACAAAGAAAGGAGACAAACACAAAGCTGTTAATTGTTTTGAGTGTGTTCTATGAACATATAAACCACACTCGCATAATAAAGATGATTAGACGTCTACAGTGTCGCAACTCTAAAAGAACCACGATCCAATCTACACAGAGACTGAATGACTGATGCTTAAACTTCTTTGTTTGGTCACTTGATTCCTGGGAATAGTACATGGACAAACACAATGGTTTGTTACGCAATATATTTGGCCTAACGAAAACTGACAGGCATATTAAAACAGGGGCAGACCATTGAGTCCAAAACCGAATCATATGAAAAGTGGTGTGTGCAAAAACTGAAGAACCACTTTAACTTTAGTTTATCCTATATTTTTTTCACAGACAAGTCAGTTTGAAATGGAAGCATGAATTGGAATACACAATAGCTCTCTAAAAGGGAACTGCACTTTTTTGATAATTTTGCCTGTCTTTCACAATCATTATGAAAGACATGACGATGGATTTTTTTATTTTTTATTCATTTTTAATATTAAATAAATGCGATCAAAAGTCTGCTGACAGTGGAGCCTTTGGGAGATGCTCAATTCTGCCTATAGAGCCCTTAAAAAACATCCAAACACCTTCATTATGGTTTTATATACATGATGTAAGTATATAACATAATTTATTATTTATGTAATTTGATCATTTTAAGCATACACGGCGCATTAATTTCAAAAACGCATCATGACGTTTGCTTTTTTTTTTTTCCTTCATCACTATTACTCACTGCAGACTTGATGAGAGCCAGCAAACATAATAAAACATCACTTACCATACAAGGTCTTCTGTCATTAGGATGCCAACTGTTAGGATGTTCGTATATTCCCAGAAACGGGGAGTGGGACGAAGTGTCTTTTCGTGTTGTTCTCGCCAGTTCTGGGTCCTAAATGGCTGTCAAAGTGTACCAACTTGTCGGACTACATTCTCAGCCATCTATTTTCCAGGTGAGAGGCATTATTTATGATCTACAATAAACCTACAAGGAAGCGAGAAAGCAGCAGACCACTCGATGATGTAAACATAGGGACACACGGTCGTGATCCCTCTCCTGGAGGTGTTGGGCCCGTGGGGGCCGGGTTACTGGTGGGGCGGGGAGTCTCTGGGCCACTCGGGGCAGGGCGTCCTGTCTTTCTGCCCGCGTGGGGTGTGGTCTCTCGCTGGCTTGGGGGCTGGCTGTCCTCCGCTTCTCCCGTGTCTTGTCCTCCGCTGGGCGCGTCTGACTATGGCCTGTCTGTTGCTGGCCAGCCTCGCTGCGTGGGGCCGGTGGTCTCTTGTTCCCTGGGCACCGCACCTGCTGTTTTGGGTTGGGCTCTCTGGGTGGCTGGGGCCGTACTCTGGCTACCGCACACATTGAGAGACAAATATATTGTAAATACAAATTCACATACACACTCACATACACACAATTGTTCATACATATACAGTATACACATTCATACATACATACAGGCACACATTGGTACTTACCCACATACACAAGCACATTCACTGTACAAACATACAGATACACATACTGTACATATGCATATAATCACGTTTTATCAAACATAAATTAACGTTGTTTACCTTGGGGAAACTGGGCAACAAACGGCTCACTGACAAAGCCTAACCTATTGTTACAATAACAATCTACAAGGTTAATACAGTTTGTTTCTCTTTCTTCCCCTCCATTTGTCTGCTTTCTTTTGTGATTCAAGTTATTACATATTTGTATTGTGGCATTTGAAACAATTGTATTGTTGATAATAGAGGTAATGATTATTATTAATTATCAATAGTGCTATTGCTATTGGCATTTTGTTTGCTCCATTTGTAGTGTAATAATGTTCATTGTCATATCTGGGTTATTAATATTTACTTCATTAACTGTTTATTTGCTATCACTTTTACTATCATATTTGTACATATCATATTTGCTGATACTGTTCTGTTGTTGTTGTTGTCCCGCAATTTCCCCCCTGTCAATAGTGCTGTATGTGCCTGTATTATTTTTATTCCCTATAATTATTCCTTGCAATTGTTATGTGAATCATTCAATCAATCAATCAAAACTGTATTTGTATAGTACTTTTCATACACAGGCTGGTTGCAACACAAAGTGCTTGACTGTGCACCAATTTAATAGGGGAAAAAAACAAAAACGAACACAGCAACACACAGCACTATTGACAATTACAAGACATGGCATGAAAACATCACCTATGAGGCATCTACACTGGAGAATAACAAAAACCTTTATGTAATCTAAAAAAATAATATAAAAACATATTTTAAAGATATATATGAAAATAGATTAAAATCAAAATAATGATTAATAAAAACATAACATAATGAGAACAATAGTAGTAATAATATCAATAAAATAAAATAAAAACTGAAGAAAATTTAAGAACCTTTGAAGAGTTTAAAATGATCACTAAAAAAACGAATTAAATAGTTGTAAGTAACCTTTTTTTTGTTTTTAAAGAGCTTTAGTGGTGCCGATCAACCTATCCCCAGGTGCATGTCTTTGGAGGTGGGAAGAAGCCGGAGTATCCGGAGCGTACCCACGCAAATTCCACACAGAAAGACCCCAAGCCCGGGGCTTGAACCCAGGACCTTTCGTATTGTGAGGCACATGCACCTTTCGTATTGTGAGGCACATGCACTAACCCCTGTTTCACCGTGCTGCCCATCAGCGAGGGTAGATACAGTAAAATCAGGTCAGATAGACAAGGTGCAAAGCCATTAAGAGATTTAAAAACAAATAAATAGAACTTTAAAATCCACCCTGAAGCGGACGGGTAGCAAATGCAGTGACTTTAAAAATAAGTCTAATGTGGTTCCCGCCCATTTTAGATCGGGGGCCACATGGAGAAAAATCTACTCCCAAGCGGGCCAGACTGGTAAAATCACGGTACGATAACTTAAAAATAAAGACAACTTCAAAATTGTTTTCTTTTTTTTTTTTAAATAGAACAAGCACATTCTGAAAATGCACAAATCATGTTTTTTTTTTTGTTTTTTTTTACACTTACATGTTGTAGGTAATAATATTCTACCTTTTATTTGTCCTTATTTATACTTTCTGAATAAAGTATGTGATAATGTTCATCAGTCAATTCATTGGTGTTAATTTCCAATCTATCCAGATAAAAAAATAATATAAAAATCAAATTACAGGATGTTATTTATGTAGTTTGCTCATTTTCTTCGACTGATGTACTAACATCATGTGGTTTATAATGTACATATGTAGCATCATCTACAAAGAATTGATATTGCGACATCAAGTGGACACATTTAGAACAGCAGTTTCTTTCATTCAAAAATTTCGGCTCATTTTTATACTTAGCAAACTCATGCCGCGGGCCGGATAAAACCTGTTCGCGGTCCTGATCCGGCCCTCGGGCCGTACGTTTGATACCCCTGATTTACACCATAGACAAACCATCCCTTGCCCCCCCACCCCCACCCCCCCTAAAAAGACTTACCCCATAACCGATCTATCAACACAACAATGTCTTATATTACTAGTATTATATAATCTTTCATACAAAAAGGTAAGAAGAATAGAGAAAAAAAAGATACATAAAGGAAATATAAATGATATACTGTCATGATTCGTTGCCCGGATCATGTTGTATTTTAGTTTGACTCCCTTAGGTCTGTTTTGAGTATGATTGATTGATTGATTGAGACTTTTATTAGTAGGTTGCACAGTGAAGTACATATTCCGTACAATTGACCACTAAATGGTAACACCCGAATAAGTTTTTCAACTTGTTTAAGTCGGGGTCCCCTGGGTTTGTGTTTTAGTTGCCATGGGTGCAGATTAGATTCACCTGCCTCTTTCTAGTGTTCGGGACGCTCACCTGATTTGAGGAATGCTAATCAAACACTTATTTGGAACATCCCACAGGTGAACAGGCTAATTGGGAATAGGTGGGTGCCATGATTGGGTATAAAAGCACATCTGTGAAGGCACCATTAATGCTGAAACGCACATACAGGTTTTGGAGCAACATATGTTGCCATCCAAGCAACATCTTTTTCATGGACGCCCCTGCTTATTTCAGCAATACAATGCCAAGCCACGTGTTACAACAGCGTGTCTTCTTATTAAAAGAGTGCGGGTTCTAGACTGGCCTGCCTGTAGTCCAGACCTGTCTCCCATTGAAAATGTGTGGTGCATTATGAAGCCTAAAATACCACAATGGAGACCCTGGACTGTTGAACAACTTAAGCTGTACGTCAAGCAAGAATGGGAAAGAATTCCACCTGAAAAGCTTCAAAAATTGGTCTCCTCAGTTCCCAAACGTTTACAGAGTGTTGTTAAAAGGAAAGGCCATGTAACACAGTGGTAAAAATGCCCCTGTGCCAACTTTTTTGCAATGTGTTGCTGCCATTAAATTCTAAGTTAATGATTATTTGCAAAAAAAAAAAAGTTTCTCAGTTCGAACATTAAATGTTTAGTCTTTGCAATCTATTCAATTGAATATAAATTGAAAAGGATTTGCAAATCATTGTATTCTGTTTTTAATTATGATTTACGCAACGTGTCAACTTCACTGGTTTTGGGTTTTGTATATAAAACCAAGGACGAAATCTGCCGGCCTGTGCATGAAATGTGCGGAGGTGTTAATGACCCGCACCAGAGGTGGCTTTTGGAAAAGGAGTAATAACACGCCTAAGTTTTAGAAAGACAGGCCGTCAAATTGCCGCCCTTTCCTTGAAGCAAATGTGGCGTCTACTCTACAGAAAAAGGGCCACTAATGGAAATGAACGATGGTAGTCTAGAAAACTGGTGGATTTGTCTTCTTTTTGTGTGTGTGCACCCTTACGTAGATTGTGCCTTGGGCTGTGGTCCCGCCCTCTGGTCCTTGTCAGCACGCGTACAGCTGAGTTTTGATGAAAATTGTAGGTTTCTAATATTCTTTTTGGAAACACCGAAGATAAAGCATTACAATAGTCTACATCAGTAAAATAAAATTAAAAAAAAATAAAATACCATTCCCCCCCCAAAAAAATATAATCATGTATGCTTACGGACTGTATCCCATGCAGACTGTATTGATATATATTGATATATAATGTAGGAACCAGAAATATTAACAGAAAGAAACAACCCTTTTGTGTGAGGTTTTTGGGGTTGGTGCACTAATTGTAAGTGTATATTGTGTTTGTTATGTTGATTTAATAAAAATAAAAAATACAAGTTTTTTTTTTTTTTTTATAGACCGGTACCGGGCCGTGGTTGGGGACCACTGGTCTACATGACAGGAAATAAAAACATGCATTAGCACCTCCGTGTTAACCTGAGAGAGAAACGGGCGGACTCAAATCCAGATTTTTCTGGATTGTGTTGGTTTAAAATTGTGTGTAAAGTTAAAAGTTATTGATAAAAGTTCAGTTCAAGTATACGTTATTGCATGTGATATTGTGAGTAAGTTGTGACTAGGTTGGTAGAGCGGCCGTGCCATCCAATTGAGATTTCCAGGTTCGATCCCCGCTTCTGCCATTCAAGTACTGCTATTGAGTCCTTGGGCAAGACATTTTACCCACCAACTCCCAGTTCCACCCACACTGGTTTGAATTTAGCTTAATGATGTAGATAATGGGTTTCACTATGTAATGCGCTTTGAGTCTCTAGAGAAAAGTGCTATATAAATATAATTCCCTTCGCTTATAGAAACATGACTTCCCTGATCAATGTTGCAGACCTTATCAATCAGTACATAGTCGTCAGCCTAGTGTTGTTCCGATACCAATATTTTGGTACCCGATACTTTTCGGTACTTTTCAATACTTTTCTAAATAAAGAGGACCACAAAAAATAGCATTATTGGCTTTATTTTAACAAGAAAATCTTAGGGTACATTAAACATATGTTTCTTATTGCAATTTTGTCCTTAAATAAAATTGTCAACTTACAAGACAACTTGTCTTTTAGTAGTAAGTAAACAAACAACGGCTCCTAATTTAGTTTGCTGACATATGCAGTAACATATTGTGTCATTTATCATTCTATTATTTTGTCAACATTATTAAGGACAAGTGGTAGAAAATGAATTATTAATCTACTAGCTCATTCCCTTTGATGAATGTGTCATTACCTGACACAGCTAATTTGAGATAGCCATACCCTGGCCGTCACGTAACGAGGGTAATCGACTGTCACATGACAACCATTCCAAAATGTGTCCCATATGTCACTTATGGGCTTCGTGGGTTGAAGTTAAGCATATAGCGCATATTTTAACACATGCAAAGCGTTGCTGACACTACTATGGCTTTGTATGAGTGTGATTAGCATTCTATTTTGTTATGATGCTTTTCAAGATGCCCTGTAAGGCATCGTCTGCCAAGGCACATTTTTGTCATTGAAAAAATCCCGAGACACACCACCAGCAGAAAACATAAAAAAAATGAAACTCAGTAGCCGATATTGACAGTAAAAAGTTGTTCTCACAATTGTTGGATATGAATTCAAACCATAACCAACCATGCATCACTATAGCTCTTGTCTCAAAGCAGGTGTACTGTCATGACCTGGCACATCACGCCCTGACTTATTTGGAGTTTTTTTGGTGTCTTCCTGTGTGTAGTGTTAGTTCTTGTCTTGTGCTCCTATTTTGGTGGCTTTCCTTTTTTGTTGGTATTTTACTGTAGCAGTTGCATGTCTTCCTTTGAGCACTATTCCACGCACCTGCTTTGTTTTAGCAATCGAGACTATTTAAGTTGTCGCTATCCTTCTTTGTGTGTACATTGTTGATTGTCATGTCATGTTCGGATGTACACTTAACCGACGAAAGCTATGCTACGACAGAGATGGCAAGAATGTGTGGATATCCTGCGACACTCAAAGCAGATGCATTTCCAACGATGAAGTCAAAGAAATCTGCCGCCAGACCCCCATTGAATCTGCCGGAGTGTGTGAGCAATTCAGGGACAAAGGACCTCGGTAGCACGGCAAGCAATGGCGGCAGTTTGTTCCCGCAGACGAGCGAGCTAAACCCCCTGGATGTCTTGGCTCACACCGTCCCTTAAACTGGACAGATTAGCTTTCAGGAAAAGAGCGCGGATGAGGGTATGTCTACAGAATATATTAATTGATGAAAATTGGGCTGTCTGCACTCTCAAAGTGCATGTTGTTGCCAAATGTATTTCATATGCTGAAAACCTAGTTCATAGTTGTTAGTTTCCTTTAATGCCAAACAAACACATACCAATCGTTGGTTAGAAGGCGATCGCCGAATTCGTCCTCGCTTTCTCCCGTGTCGCTGGCTGTCGTGTCGTTTTCGTCGTTTTTGCTTGCATACGGTTCAAACCGATATGGCTCAATAGCTTCAGTTTCTTCTTCAATTTCGTTTTCGCTACCTGCCTCCACACTACAACCATCCGTTTCAATACATTCATAATCTGTTGAATCGCTTAAGCCGCTGAAATCCGAGTCTGAATTCGAGCTAATGTCGCTATAGCTTGCTGTTCTTTCCGCCATGTTTGTTTGTGTCAGCTTCACTATGTGACGTCACAGGAAAATGGACGGGTGTTTATAACGATGGTTAAAATCAGGCACTTTGAAGCTTTTTTTAGGGATATTGCGTGATGGGTAAAATTTTGAAAAAAACTTCGAAAAATATAATAAGCCACTGGGAACTGATTTTTAATGGTTTTAACCATTCTGAAATTGTGATAATGTTCCCCTTTAAAAAGTGGAAGGCACATATAAAATGTGTTGTAATTCCCACACCGTTCACCTGATTTGGATGTAAATACCCTCAAATTAAAGCCCAAAGTCTGCACTTAAAGCACATTTTGATTGTTTCATTTCAAATCCATTGTGGTGTTGTACAGAGCTGGAATACTGAAAATGGTGTCAATGTCCAAATATTTATGGACCTAACTGTACATCCGAACATGACATGACAATCAACAATGTACACACAAAGAAGGATAAAAACAACTGAAATATTCTTGATTGCTAAAACAAAGCAGATGAGGGAAATATCGTTCAAAGGAAGACATGAAACTGCTACAGGAAAATACCAAAAAAAAGAGAAAAAGCCATCAAAATAGGAGCGCAAGACAAGAACTAAAACACTACACACAGGAAAACAGCAAAAAAACTCCAAATAAGTCACGGCGTGATGAGACAAGAGCTACATTGATGCATGCTTGGTTATGGTTTAATGTCATATCCAACAATTGCGACAACGACTTTTTACTGTCAACTGAGTTTAGTTTTTTTTAATGATTTCTGCCGGTGATGTGCGACGCGAAAAAATGTGCCTCGGCTCAAAAAAGGTTGAAAAACACTGATGTCGGGGCACAATCCTTGTACTTCAGCAGTAAAGAAACATTTCCAGGGTAATCCATGCGGTCTCCGTGTTCCACAGCTTTACCCCCCGCCCCACACAGCCAGTGTCTTTCTGCCAAATGTTATTTCATGCCGGAGCCTCTCTGCAGTCGGCCATTTTGTCCGACGGACGTATTTATGCGGTGCTTCTCGGGTCTGGTATTATTTCACGGCCTGTGCTCACCCGGCAGGGGGCACATTGTGCCCCGGTCACCGAATGAAGTTTGAGGCATTGACCTCCCGTGGCCTGTAAATGTCCTCCTGTCCAACCTTGTTCCATGGCATCCTCTCTCCCACCGGGCGGCCATTTTGTGCCAAATGGAGGAGAAGAGCCACTGAAGGTGCTGCTTGATTGTCATCACACTGTTGGGCTTCTTTCATTCTGTCCGCTCCCAAATGTGTTTAAAGGAACACAGTTTGTGTGTGACAGTGCAGCTTTATCTTGGCTACAAGAATTATAGACATACATGCTTTTTTCTGTAAGAATATGTGCAATAGAGTACTTTCCCCTGACCGTCTGCATATCCATCGAAAAATGTGATAGAATTTGGCTGTATTTTTTTGTATTTTCAAAGCTCCTTTGTATTTTAATATTCTATTTATTATTACTCTGTGCGGTGTGCCGATGATGTCGTGTAACTAGCCCAGGATAAAGCTTCCCCAAAATGGCACACTGCAAAAACTGAAATCTAAGTAAGATGAAATATCTCAAATAAGGGTGATATTTGCTTATTTTCTATCTGATAAGATAATTCTTCTCATTAAGCAGATTTTATGTTAGTGTTTTACTTGTTTTTAGGGCTGCAACAACTAATCGATTAAAATCGATTTATAAAAATAGTTGGCGATTAATTTAGTCATCGATTCGTTGGATCTATGCTATGCGCATGCGCTGAAGCTACGTTTATTTTTTTTGTATTTTTTTTTTTAACCTTTATTTATAAACTGCAACATTTACAAACCGCTGAGAAACAATAATCAAAATAATAGGGGTGTAACGGTACGTGTATTTGTATCGAACCGTTTCGGTACGGGGGTTTTGGTTCGGTGCGGAGGTGCACCGAACGAGTTTCCACACGGACATATTAAGTAGCGTACTGCACGTTGTGTAAACAATACTCAAAATGCCGGACATTTGAGGCATTTAAGAAACTCCGCCCAGACAGCTCCGCAAAAGAGGACTTGTCCGGTGAAAAGAGGACGTATGGTCAGTCTATCCTAGCCCGTTAGCTGCTAGCATGCTAGCAAAAGAGGACATGTCCGGTGAAACCGGTCGCTGCTAGCTAGCAGCGACCGGGCTAGGATAGACTGACCATACGTTCACCGGACATGTCCTCTTTTGCGGGGCTGTCCGGGCGGTGTTTCTTAAATGCCTCAAATGTCCGGCATTTTGAGTTAGGGTTGGGTGTATTTTCAATGTACGTTCAGGCTTAAGAAGGATAAAAACAAAACGAATTGGGCACGAGAGTTGTGATAAATGCGCATGCGTTGTCAGGCTCTGCTTTTTATCGATAGATTTATCAGATTTAATTTTTTATTATCTATAGCAGGGGTGTCAAAAGTGTGCATTTTTGTAACATTTCCCTTGTTTTATTTGGCAAGTTGAAAGAACATGGCGCCAGTATACTGTTTTTCTTTTCAATAAAATACTGGAAAGGATAGAAACGTAGTTTGTCTCTTTTATCAGATTATTAATCGATTAATCGACTATCAAATTAATCGTTAGTTGCAGCCCTACTTGTTTCAAGTGTTTTGGTCCTAAATTATCTCAGTAAGCTATTGCAGCTTGTTGCTGAGATTTGATGACCTATATTGAGTAAAACATGCTTGAAACTAGAATATCAACCGATGCAAAGCTGTGTCATCAACAATCACAAGTATAACACTACTTTTTTAAAGTAATAATTTCTTATTTCAAGCATGAAAAAAAAAATCATGACTTTGACACAATTGTGTCTCATAATTAAAACAGATGACTGCCAAACTGACTTTTCTGTTTTATTTTCAATGAAACAATAGAAAATAGGTACTCATATAGTAGTACAGTTGGCACAGTACAGTAAACGGACAGTTAATATTTAAACATTTAACATGTGACATTTCTAACAATTTTGAACAGAAATAGTTCATGCACATTCAGATAAATTCTTCAAAATTACAATTAAAAATTTTTTGGCCGGGGGCCGGGCTGTATATATGCGCACTAATTGACTGAAAGAGCACGCACTTGGCGCGATGATGTCATGTTGTCGATGGAAAAATGCATTTTTAGACCATATGATTTGCCTGAGCGGCTAGGAGACCCCGAGAGTAACAAGCGGTTGCCTTGTAGCCTTTCCATTAAGAACAATAAATTATTTCCTAGTATAAGTTTGCTGGTTTCAAGAAATGTAATGCCGAGCGCATATCATTATGTCAAGATAATGGCACTAGCATTTACTTAATTTAAGAATATCTTTCAACATATTGAGCAAAAGGGTCTAATTTTTTTTTCTACCAAGAATAGTGCACTTGTTATTAGTGAGAATATACTTATTTTAAGGTATTTTTGGGTTCATTGAGGTTAGCTGATTTTACTTGTTTTGGAAAGTCTTGACAAGCCGAATTTTCTTGTTCTATTGGCAGATCATTTTGCTTAGTTCAAATAAATTACCCCTAATTTTTGTATTTTTTTTTGTTTGTTTTTGAACACTGACTTTTTGCAGTGCAGTCTGTCAGGTAAGCTAGCTTATTTTTATATCTGCCATTTAAGCTGTTTTTAGACCATTTAACACAGTGTTCTTCAACCTTTTCTGAACCGAGGCACATTTTTTTTATTGAAAAAAATCCAGAGGCACACCACCAGCAGAAAACACTAAAAAAAATGAAACCCAGCAGCCGATATGGACAGTAAAATGTCGTTCTCGCAATTGTTGGATATGGATTAAAACCATCACCAAGCAGGAATCACCATAGGCGCCGATCTACATTTCTGCCAGTGGGTGCTCGGTGTTTGTGTGTGTATTTTGGTATCGGGTTTCACTATTTAATGCCTTTTGAGTCTCTGGAGAAAAGTGCTACATAAATATCATTCACTTTGCTTTTAGAAACATGACTTCCCTGATCAATGTTGCCAACCTTATCAACCAGTACATAGTCGTCAGCCTAGTGTTGTCTCTATCCATCCATCCATCCATCCATTTACTACCGCTTGTCCCTTTTGGGGTCGCGGGGGGTGCTGGAGCCTATCTCAGCTGCAATCGGGCGGAAGGCGGGGTACACCCTGGACAAGTCGCCACCTCATCACAGTAATGTTGTCTCGATACCAATATTTTGTTACTGGTACCAAAATGTATTTCGATACTTTTCTAAATAAAGGGGACCACAAAAAATGTCATTATTGGCTTTATTAACAAAAAAAATCTTAGGGTACATTAAACATATGTTTCTTATTGCAAGTTTGTCCTTAAATGAAATAGTGAACATACAATACAACTTGTCTTTTATTAGTAAGTAAGCAAACAAAAGCTCCTAATTTAGTTGCTGACATATGCAGTAACATTTTGTGTCATTTAGCATTCTATTATTTTGTCAACATTATTAAGGACAAGTGGTAGAACATGAATTATTAATCTACTTGTTCATTTACTGTTAATATCTGCTTACTTTCTGTTTCAACATGTTCTATCTACACTTCTGTTAAAATGTAATAATCACTTATTTTTCTGTTGTTTGATTCTTTACATTAGTTTTGGATGATACCACACATTTAGGTATCAAGCCGATACCAAGTAGTTGCAGGATCATACATTGGTCATATTCAAAGTCCTCATGTGTCCAGGGCCATATTTCCTGAGTTTATAAACATAATATACATTTAAAAAAAACCGAAAGAAGATTTTGTGATGTTAAAAAATATCGATGTAATCATAGTAGTATCACCTAGATATGCCGTTGTACGTGGTATCATTACGGGGACGGCGTGGCGTGGTTTGGATATTGGGCGTGCAAGCTACCCAAGGGTTCCTGGTTCAATCCCCACCCACTACCAACCTCATCACGACCGTTGTGTCCTTGAGCAAGACACTTCACCCTTGCTCCTGATGGGTCGTGGTTAGCGCCTTGCATGGCATCTCCCGCCATCAGTGTGTGAATGTGTGTGTGAATGTGGAAATAGTGTCAAAGTGCTTTGAGTACCTTGAAGGTAGAAAAGCGCTCTACAAGTATAACCCATTTACCATTTACCATCATTACAGTGGATGTTAGGTGTAGATCCACTAATGGCGTTTGTTTACATCGTAGCGTCCCGGAAGAGTTGGTGCTGCAGGGAATTCTGGGAATTTGTTCTGTAGTGTTTATGTTGTGTTGCGGTGCAAATATTCTTCCAAAATGTGTTTGTCGTTGTTGTTTAGTGTGGTTTTACTATATGGCACATGTTTATGACAGTGTTGGCCTTGTTCATACTGCCACTCTTAGTGTGACATGTATGGCTGTTGACTAAGTTAATTCGCCCGTGTGCAGTGTGTTCAAAGTCAAGATGATTGTGTCACTAGTTGGTTATCGGCACAATGAAATCTTGTTTAGGCTTTGTCAATTATAGATTATATGATTTGTGACTGTTTTATTGTGCAAAACGGATCAAACTCGCCACAAAATTAACAACAACAAGATTGATTTCTCAAAAACTATTTTAAAGGTTGAAAGTCGCCATCAATCCCACGTGAGTGCTCGGCATTGTCCGTGGGTGTCTCAAAGTAGGTGTACTGTCACGACCTGTCACATCACGCCGTGACTTATTTTGAGGTTTTTGCTAGAGATGTCCGATAATATCGGCCTGCCGATATTATCGGACGATAAATGCGTTAAAATGTAATATCGGAAATTATCGGTATCGTTTTTTTTTTGTTTTTTTTTTATTAAATCAACATAAAAAACACAAGATACACTTACAATTAGTGCACCAACCCAAAACAACTCCCTCTCTCATTTACACTCATTCACACAAAAGGGTTGTTGCTTTCTGTTATTAATATTCTGGTTCCTACATTTTATATCAATATATATCAATACAGTCTGCAGGGATACAGTCCGTAAGCACACATGATTGTGCGTGCTGCTGGTCCACTAATAGTACTAACCTTTAACAGTTAATTTGACTCATTTTCATTAATTACTAGTTTCTATGTAACTGTTTTTATATTGTTTTACTTTCTTTTTTATTCAAGAAAATGTTTTTAATTTATTTATCTTATTTGTTTTTTTTGTTTTTTTTTGTTTTTTTTTAAAGTACCTTATCTTCACCACACCTGGTTGTCCAAATGAGGCATAATAATGTGTTAATTCCACGACTGTATATATCGGTTGATATCGGTATCGGTAATTAGAGAGTTGGACAGTATCGGAATATCGGATATCGGCAAAAAGCCATTATCGGACATCCCTAGTTTTTGCTGTTTTCCTGTGTGTAGTGTTTTAGTTCTTTTCTTGCACTCCTATTTTGGTGTTGATTGTCATGTCATGTACGGATGTACTTTGTGGACGCCGTCTGCTCCACACACTGTAAGTCTTTGCGGTCATCCAGCATTCTGTTTTTGTTTACTTTGCAGCCAGTTCAGTTTTAGTTTTGTTTTGCATAGCCTTCCCTAAGCTTCAATGCCTTTTGTTTATTTTTGGTTTAAGCATTAGATGCCATTTTTCCTTCACACTGCCTCCCGCTGTCGTCCGCATATTGTGATCACGACAAACCATGTTTCCGACATCTACAAAGCAATTAGATACACGGTTACTCTGCCGAGCTCTAGACAGCACTGACACTCAACAACAACACATAATTTGCAGATTATAATTACTGGTTTGCAAAAAATATTTTTAACCCAAATAGGTGAAATTAGATCATCTCCCGCGGCACACCAGACTGTATCTCACGGTACACTAGTTTGTCTAGTTGAAAAACACTGCTTTAACAGGTGTCAAATATTAAAATCAAACTGTTCTTATTGTTGTTTTAATGAATTCATACAAAACAAATTCGGGAAAATCAGACTTTCAGCTTAAGTCTTTAGCCTCTTGTCGTAGTTTTTAGCCAGGTGTGTCAAACGTACGGCCCGAGGGCCGGCTCAGGCCCGCAAACAGGTTTTATTCGGCCCGCGGGATGAGTTTGCTAAGTATAAAAATTTACCAGAAATTTTTGAATGAAAGAACTGCTGTTCTAAATGTGTCCACTGGATGTCGCAATAGCAATTCTTTGTATCTTTGTAGCTGATGCTACATATGTACAACATGATGTTAGTACATCAGTCGAGGAAAATGATCAAACTACATAAATAACATACTGTAATTAGATTTTGATATCATTTTTTATTTTGATGGATTGAAAATGAACACCAATTAGTTGACTGATGAACATTATCACATCATTTATTCCATCCATCCATCCATCCATCCATCCATTTTTTTCAGAAAATATAAATAACGACAAATAAAGATAGAATACTATTAACCGTAACATGTAAGCGTAGAAAAAACATTATGATTTGTACAATTTCAGAATGTGCTTGTTCTATTCTTAAACAAAGAAAACAATCTGAAGTTGTCTTTATTTTTAAGTTATTGTGCCGTAATTTTACCAGTCCGTCCCACTTGGTAGTAGATTTTTCTCCATGTGCCCCCCCCCCCCCCCCGCCCCCCCTCCCATCTAAAATGAGTTTGACACCCCTGTTTTAAGCATTAGCATTGCAATGGAAAGCCTTAGTCTGAAGTGATATATTTGTCACAATAGCAAAAATGCTACTAAGACAGTAAATGTCACTGTGTTAACGATTTCCAATGCATATATGTTGTTGCTTTAATCCAAAGTATGTTTGTGCTACACAAAAAAGATTAACTTCTTCTGAAATAAATGTCAATACATTTACCATAAACAATATTGGTTCTTGATCTACACCACTGGTGTCAAACTCAAGGCCCGGGGGCCAGATCTGGCCCGCCACGTCATTTTGACTGGCCCGTGAAAGCTTGGAAATAATATGCATCAACAAAGTACTTTATATTTCTTTCTTTTTCTATTTTGACAGCAAAAAAAGACATGTACTGCAAGCAGTTATATATATTTTCAACTTTATCCATCTAATAATGCAATAGATATTATTATCTTATGTTCTAAACACTTTTGGCGTAAAAACGTACCTAAATATCAGTTCAGTTCAGTTAAATTTCAGTTTATTTGGAACATGCATGCGACACAATGTAATGCATCACATATTTCCAGTTGTTTCATTTAAGCACGTCGGAAAAGGAGTAGGAAGAAGTGGAGCTTATGTAATCCTACCCCTTTTCATACCATAGCAATTTGATCCTATTTCCTTGTTCTCTGTAACATAACAGTGAATAAATAAATAATAAATAAATAATATACCATAGTAAGTAAACAAATATTAAATACATAAATAATCTTTGTCTCAATAAAAAAATAATAATAATAAAGGGTTCAAGATATTCATCATGATTCTTGTTCTGTGTACTTTGTGTTTGAACAGTCTCTTAAACTGAATCATATTGGTGCTTTGTTTGATGTCTTTGGTTAATCCATTCCATAATTTAATTCCACATACTGATATACTAAAGGTTTTAAGTGTTGTACGTACATACACATGTTTTAAATTAGATGTTCCTCTAAGATTATATTTATCTTTTGTTGAGAAGAATTGTTGTACATTCTTGGGTAGCAGGTTATAGTTTGCTTTCTACATCATTTTAGCTGTTTGAAAATGCACCAAATTGTTGAATTTCAATATTTGTGATTCAATAAATAAAGGGTTTGTATGTTCTCTATATCCAACATTATTTATTATTGTAATTTATCTTTTTGGTAACACCGTTAGTGAATGAAGCGCACATTTGTAGTTGTTTACCCATATTTCCACACAATAACTCAGATATGGTAAATGGTATGGTATCTACTTAGCCTTATGATTTCAAAGCAAGTTATCCATCTAATTGTACACTGTAAACATGACAATTAGGGATGTCCGATAATGGCTTTTTGCCGATATCCGATATTCCGATATTGTCCAACTCTTTAATTACCGATACCGATATATATACAGTCGTGGAATTAACACATTATTATGCCTAATTTGGACAACCAGGTATGGTGAAGATTAGGTCCTTTTTTTTTAGATTAATAAAATAAAATAAGATAAATAAATTTAAAAAAATGTCTTCAATAAAAAAGAAAGTAAAACAATACAAAAACAGTTACATAGAAACTAGTAATTAATGAAAATGCGTAAAATTAACTGTTAAAGGTTAGTACTATTAGTGGACCAGCAGCACGCACAATCATGTGTGCTTACGGACTGTATCCCTGCAGACTGTATTGATATATATTGATATATAATGTAGGAACCAGAATATTAATAACAGAAAGAAACAACCCTTTTGTGTGAATGGTTGTGAATGGGGGAGGGAGGTTTTTTGGGTTGGTGCACTAATTGTAAGTGTATCTTGTGTTTTTTATGTTGATTTAATAAAAAAAAAACACAAAAAAAAACCGATACCAATAATAAAAAAAACGATACCGATAATTTCCGATATTACATTTTAAAGCATTTATCGGCATCTCTACATCTCTAATGACAATATACGTATATATTTTTTTAAAAACAGCTCAGTCTTCAGAATCCTACCGTCAGAAAAAAACTGTGGTACCAATTTTACATTGACAGTAATACACTCTGAAAACAGCAATCATAATTTTTATGCAAAAAAACAAACAAAAAACAGACAGGTCAGTCATCAGAATTCTACAGTAAAATAGAGTGACCATTTTACTGTAAATTTTATGGTAAAAGTCTGCCATTTTTTTGACCGCAAAATCCACAGATTTTTTTTTCTTACATTGTCGGTAAAATATACATTTACTAATCAAATACATAGTTAATGGTGTGACAATATCATGCGGCTAATCCTTACACATCAAAACTGCAACGTGGCCCTCAATGAAAACACGTTTGACACCCCTGATCTCGACCATATTAAGAACAATTACATTAAATGTAGAGGTTTATAGTAAGTACTGTAAATAACATAATTTACATAAAATATATTAGACTTAGACTTCCTTTTATTGTCATTCAAATTTGAACTTTACTGTACAGACATTTTGTGGCATTAGCTCGTTGTAGTGCAGGATAAAAGAGCAATAAGGTGCAGATATAAATAAATAGATTATTGTACAGATAAATATATTGCACTTCTGCATATGCATCCACATTTATGGATGTATGTTATATTGTCTTTATATTCCAGCGAGTTAATCCATTTTTGGGGGGGATTGAGGGGATTATTTTGATGCATTCAAGAGTCTTATGGTCTGAGGGAAGAAGCTGTTACAGAACCTGGAGGTTCTGCTACGGAGGCTGCGGAACCTCTTTCTAGAGTCCAGCAGTGAAAACATATATAGGCCTATAACATATATAGCCCTACAGTAGCCACACAAGTGTATAAATTGTGAGTGAATGCTGACTACTGTAGATGAAGGTAAACTGAAATTTACATGAAACGTGGCATTATGAGAGAAGTGGGATTTTTTACGATATGGAACATTTAATGTTTGAATGTGGGAAAATGTTTCTTCATTTCTATGGGGATTTTTTTACATGTGGAATTCCTGGAAAACCAAGAATTGTTGGAATGTATAAAAAAAAATAGCCAGCGTTTTGAAAGAGCTGCTTATTCTTGTGTTGAATTGTTATGGTCAGGGCGATTTTTAAAAGGGAATTCTAGGAAAAAGCGGACATTTTTTTAAATGGGGATAGGTTGATTGGCCACACTAAATTAGCCCTAGAGTGTGAGTGTGAATGTTGTCTGTCTACATGTGTTGGCCCTGCGATGAGGTGGCGTCTTGTCCGCCCGAATGCAGCTGAGATGGGCTCCAGCACCCCCCGCAACCTTGTAAGGGACAAGCGGAAGAAAATGGATGGATGGGTGTTTGTGCTACACGAAAAAGATTGACTTCTTCTGAAAAAAATTGCAATGCATTTACCATAAACAATATTGGTTGTAGATCTAGACCATATAAAGAACAATTACATTAAATGTAGACGTTTATGGTAAGTACTGTAAATAACATAATTTACACAGAATATATAGTCCTACAGTAGGCACACAAGTGTATAAATTGTGTGTGAATGTTGAATACTGTAGATGAAGGTGAGCTGAAATGGACATAAAATGTGGAATTATGAGAGAAGTGGGAATTTTTACGATATGGAACATTTAATGTTTGAATGTGGGAACATTTTTCTTCATTTTTATTGGGATTTTTTAAATGTGGAATTCCTGGAAAACCAGGAATTGTTGGAATGTAGAAAAAAAAAATAGGCAGAGTTTTGAAAGAGCTGTATATTCTTGTGTTGTATTGTTAAGGTCAGTGCTTTTTTTTAAAGGGAATTGTAGGATGAGGGGAAATTTTTAAAAATGTTGAAACTTTAATTGTTAGTCTGAATGTTCTGAATGAGCTAACTGTTGACATAGTACATTGCTCAGTTAAAATTGTCCATTGATTTTATTTATTTTTTGCATACGATGTGGATTTACGGAAATGATGGGAATTTGGGGGAATGTGTTGGCAAACTTGTCCTGGTTCTGCTTGATTGTGCTTGCACTGGGTTGAAGTGTGGAGGTAGTTTAGAGTCAAAACATTACGGAATAAATATAGTAGGTAATAATTTTTCTACAGAAAAACATGTTTGAATTCAGTTCAGTTCAGTTTGTTTATTTGGGACATGCATACGATACAATGTAATGCATCACATATTTCCAGTTGTACGAAAAGGAGTAGGAAGAAGCTGAGTTTATTTAATCCTACCCCTTTTCATATCATAGCAATTTTATCCCATTTCCTTCTTCTCTGTAACAGAACAGTGAATAAATAAATAATAAATAAATAAATATACCTTAAGTAAAAAAAATTTTTAAATAAAATTAAGTTAACTTCTTCTCATTCCCTTTCAGGCAACACTGGATCATAAATGATACATGATAAATGGGTTGTACTTGTATAGCGCTTTTCTACCTTCAAGATACTCAAAGCGCTTTGACACTACTTCCACATTTACCCATTCACACACACATTCACACACTGATGGAGGGAGCTGCCATGCAAGGCGCTAACCAGCACCCATCAGGAGCAAGGGTGAAGTGTCTTGCTCAGGACACAACGGACATGACGAGGTTGGTACTAGGTGGGGATTGAACCAGGGACCCTCGGGTGCTTACATACTGTACATTACCTTTTGCATTATATTCATTAATATTATTATGTGTTGTCTACCTTGTGCTTTTTATGTCATTGCCTGAAATAAATGAATAAATAAAATCAAATAAAAAATGAAACAAAATACATAAATAATCCTTCTAAAAAAAAAAAAAAAAATCTTAATTATTGCTCTGTGTACTTTGTGAATGACCTTCAACATTGACATACTGTACTACAGCTGGGGCGTCAAACTCGTTTTCATTAAGGGGCGGCTCCCTTCAGAGAGCCACTTGTAACAGTGAATATTTATGACTATTAATGTGTAATCCTCATGATATATTACACAATTGCCTATGTGTTTATTTATTATACTTTTTACCTACAAATTGACAGATAACTTGCTTTAAAATTATAAGTCAGGGGGGGGAAGCATGTATTTAAGCACTTATTTTAATTTTAGGAAAAACAATGTTTGGAATATATAATAATGTGCTATTGTCTGTTGCATCATCAGATGATATTAAAGTTTAAAATACCTACAATTGCATGCAGGACATGCATTTTTCGTCTAAATTTAAACAAAGAATAAAAGCTTTATTAACGCATATTATTTCCAGGTTTTTGCAGGTTTTTATTCACGTGACGAGCCAGACCTCGCCCCCGACCCCTAAATTTGGCACCTGTATACAGAAGCACAAAACAAGCCGTAGCTTTCACTGAGTTTGCATGGAGCGTCTGCCTGAGGGACGACATAATGGCATGGAACAGAACTAGACAGAGAGACACTAGTCATCCAAGGGGGGTCTCGCAGAGGTGGGATCCCTGCAGATTCTGGGTGCAGCCTACTGAGTTTCCCATGACCGTTCATTTACTGAAAGGTCAGAAAGGTTTGCGAAGGCCTGGAGCGCATACACGACAAAGCACACGGAGAGAAAATTGTACAGTGCAACAGAACTTACATCTTAGGCGCTCCTTGTGAAAAATGCCATCAGTTAATATCAGGAGGAATGGAAGCATTTTGTGTTATATTACAACATTGTTGGCATTTAAAAAGGAATCGTAGGTAAATATGTTAATGTGCTTGTGTCTGCTCATGCAAACTGCGGATTATTGGAAGTAGCATGTGGCTTTTGTACAACATAAACCTGGCTTTACTCTTCTGTATCAACTATTGCAGGTGTTTTGTTTGGATTTGGCTACTCCACAGCATGAAAGAGCAACGATCATTCACCTACTAACTCTAAAAGAAACAAGATTCCTGGGCAAAGCAGTGGACGACTTACCGAGACGCAAACACACTGGTAAGAATATATTTTGCTTGAAATATTATTTTTTCGATAGTTTGACATGTTACATGAGATCGGTTCATCGATTGGTCACCAAAATTAAAATCAAATGTATTTCCGACAAACTGTATTTAATGTCAAAGCACAGCACATATTTCCTCCAAGTTGTGGTAAAAGGTTTAGCTATTATTTTGAAATTATAAATTGATTATTAATGTCACATTAATTTGGAGCTTTTATTTGAACCATGAGCCAACACAGAACTTGGTTAAAAAAAAAAAAATCCTTCAGTTATGCTGCTCACTGGTCATGGAATGACATCCAGAAAGATCTGAGGCTACCAGAATTGATCACTTTTAAGTTTAAGTCCATTTTAAAAGATCGACAAACCAGTTCTCTTGGACAATCAACTTGCTTTTAAATTGGATTATTATTTAATCGTTTTAAATTATGTTTGACCTGTTGTGGAATGACTGCTGTTGCTCTGTTGTATTGTCTTGTTGTAATTATTATTGTAACATTGTTTGTGCCGCCCTCTTTGTCAGGTCGCTCTTTAAGAAGAGATTTTAATCTCAATGAGTTTTTACCTGGTTAAATAAAGGAAATTTGATTGTCTTAGCCTATCAACTTGCTTTTAAATTGAATTATTATTTAATCGTTTTAAATTATTTTTGACCTGTTGTGGTATGACTGCTGTTGCTCTGTTGTATTGTCTTGTTGTAATTATTATTGTAACATTGTTTGTACCACCCTCTTTGTCAGGTCGCTCTTTAAGAAGAGATTTTACCTGGTTAAATAAAGGAAATGTGATTGATTGTAAGGTAAAATATTGAAGCCCAGATAGAGGGACACCAATGTGAACACTTTGAGAACTGAAAGACAACTGAAGACCGTGGTGCATACGCAAACATGTCTAAGTGGAGTAAGGTAACAAAAACATCTTAACGTAAAGAACAAATAATTGGCTGTCCACCCCACATAAGACAGGACAGAGGAACAAGACTTTCAGGAGGACAGCGGAAAGTAATACCAGAACATGGATAAAGAAGGACTTACTGCCTTAATAATCAGGAACAGAATAGCTGGTAGCTCAGTCAGTAGGAGGTTCTGGTTCAAAGAAGTTAGATCCGCTGCAGCCGCTGATTGTTAAGTGGTTGCAGGTATGCCTCAATACATCGTCTCACAGGTGGTCTTGAGAATAAACCACAAAGAACAGCGAGTGGAAAAAACCTAAATGCGCCTTCTTTACCAATGCAATAGATGGTAAACAGTGTGCAGGTGCAGTGTTTATGGACTTAACTAAGTATTTAATGCAATTAACCATAAAATTTTAATTACAAATTAGAACGGTATGGTATTATTAGTGTTGGTATTGATCTGGGTACGAAGCCATTTAACCAACCAGAGCGCATACGTCTACATTGCTAAATAAAACTTGCAGCGTACCCCAGGAATCAAAACTGGCACCAAAACTGTTCAATGTGTATATAAACAACATTTGTCAAAATACAAAGAACTTAAAATTAGTCCTATTTGCAGATGACACGACTATGTTTTGTTCAGGACAAAACATACAGAAGCTAATACAACTAATAACAGAAGTCATTAATGAGATGGTTTGACAAAAACAGACTGTCTTTAAATCTCAGTAAAAGTAAAATAATACTATTCGGTAACAGTAGAAGAGAAAGACAAATAGACAATGCAGACATTGACAGGCTCAAATGAATCCAGTTTTTGGGCGTAGTAACAGATAATGAAATCAACTGGACATATTATATAAAAATATAACTACAATATAAGGTGGCAAGAAATACGTCAATAATGAAGAAAGCTAAATATGTTCTGGACCAAAAATCAGTCCATATTCTCGACTGCTCACTTGTGTCACCATATCTGAGTTATTGTGTAAAAGCAAACACTTCATTCACTAACTGTGTTCCAGAAGAGGTCCGTTAGAATAGTACATGATGTTGGATAGATACAAACCCTTTATTTATGGAATCAAAAATATTGAAATTTAATGATTCGGTGCACTTGCTAACAGCTAAAAATATGCACAAAGCAAACTAATACCAGCTTCCCAAGAATGTACAACAATTCTTCTCAACAAAAGAGGAGAAATATAACCTTAGGGCGGGGATTTTTGTTTTAGTATGTTTTGTGTTTGAGGACAAACATGACACAAACATTCCCAATTGTTAGAACTACCACTGTTTAATATGTTTGTGTGTATGCTTCACTGATGAGAGTATTTGGTGAACATGGTTTTGTCCTACTAATTTCGGCATTTCTTGTACTCTCCATAGTGTGGACTGTGACGCAACAGTTTGTTTACATGTAAAAGCTTCCACTCCTTCTTTGTCTCATTTTGTCCACCACAAGTTGTATGCTGTGCGTGAATGCACAAAGGTGCGCTTTGTTGATGTTATTGACTTGTTGGAGTGCTATTCAGGCATATTTGGTCAGTGCATGACCGCAAGCTAATCAATCCTAACATGCTATTTAGACTAGCTGTATGTACATATTGCATCATTATGCCTCATTTGTAGGTATATTTTAATATCCTATACTTGTATCCTTGTTGTATATAATTTAGTTTTGCATGTCTCATGACACTATCTGTATGTAATTTTGGCTGCAGTTCTGATAGTTGTTTGTGTGCCATGTTGTTCCAGACCACAGCAAACATTACCTAGCTTGCCAAAGATTGTAATAAATCTATTAAAAGAAGACAGCCTAATATTTCATCTAACTTGGACACACACATCTATACCTTTGGCCATTAAAAGCCAGTCATTTCCAGGAGTTATCTCACCTTCTGAGTAGCCTCTGATTTACTAATGGTTTCTAATGTTGTAAAAATGTGTAGAATAAATATTACATTTCAACATTTCTGTCAACGAAGATTTGCTTCAGCCTGCGACACATAGTCATTTTGATAGTAGGCTAATATAGACACTTACATCATGTGTTGTCTTCATTATAAGACTTATATATGGTTTTACATTTTTTGCGGCTCCAGACAGATTTGTTTTTTGTATTTTTGGTCCAATATGGCTCTTTCAACATTTTGGGTTGCCGACCCCTGCCTTAGGGCATCGTCTATCATAAAACATGTGCATGCCAGACAGCACAACAAACCTTCAAGCTTACCAGAATATCAATATTTTTTATTTTTTTATTCACTGTTTGTGTTACAGATTAAGCGCAGACAAATGTGTTAGAAATTGCTATGAAACGGAAGGGGGTGGGATTATTTAAACACTGTTTATTCCTACTCTTTTTCTAACATGCAATGTAATGAGAAACTGGAATGTTTTAATTGTATGCTTGTTAGAAATAAAATAATAACTAACCAACCATCTCAGTGGCCTAGTGGTTAGAGTGTCCGCCCTGAGATCGGTAGGTTGTGAGTTCAAACCCCGGCCGAGTCATACCAAAGACTATAAAAATGGGACCCATTACGTCCCTGCTTGGCACTCAGCATCAAGGGTTGGAATTGGGGGTTAAATCACCAAAAATGATTCCCGGGCGCAGCACCGCTGCTGCCCACTGCTCCCCTCACCTCCCAGGGGGTGATCAAGGGGATGGGTCAAATGCAGAGGACAAATTTCGCCACACCTAGTGTGTGTGTGACAATCATTGGGACTTTAACTTTAACCATAACCATACTACGACCGCCACTATAGTTCACCGCTTTTCAAAACAATCAGATGTTTCTGTCAAAATGCACTACTCGCAAAAAAGATCTACCCAACGCTACTGAGCATGCGCATCAACGATACAGTTCTCTCCCAACAAAATAACAATCAAAATGAACCACTTTGTGGAGATTTACCTCGTGTAGACTTTGTCACAAGCACTTTAAATAAGTCATTATTTTATATTATATTTCTTTCATTGTGTCTTCTGACCAGTAAGCATACTGCAAACCGGGGGTCAGCAACCCGCCGCTCTAGTGGCTCCCTGGAAGTTTTTCAAAAATAGATGAAAGTGGGGAAAAAATGGGGGAAAAAAATTATTTTTTGTTTTAATATGTTTTCTGTAGGACAAACATGACACAAACCTTCCTAATTGTTAGAAATCCCACTGTATATATTAAACATGCTTCACTGTTGAGTATTTGGCGAGCCCTGTTTTGTCCTACAAATTTTGGCGGTTTTTGAACTCACCATAGTTTGTTTATATGTACAACGTTCTTCGACGCTGCCTCAGAAAGACGTGTTTTTATGCCACACCTTCTTTGTCTCATTTTGTCCACCAAAGGTTTTATGCTGTGCGTGAGTGCTAATCAGGGATATTTGGTCACTGCATGCCTGCAAGCTAATCGATGCTAACATGCTATTTAGGCTGCATGTGCATATTGCATCATTGCACCTCATATCTGAGGTCATTTAATATCCTTTATTTATGTCCTCTGTGTATTTAATTTATATGTGCATGTTTCATGACACATTATTTGTATGTAGTATTGGCTGCAATTGTGTGCCATGTTGTTCCAGACCACAGCAAACGTTAGCCAGCTTGCAAAGATTGTAATAAATCCATTAGAAGAAGACAGCCTGCCATTTCCTTCAACTTAGACACACAAATCTATACCTTTGGCCATTCTAAGACAGTCATTTTCAGGAGTTATTTCACCCTCCTGAGAAGCCTCCATTTTACTAATGTTTTCCAAAGTTGTAAAATGTGCAGAAATGTCAACATTTCTGTCAACAAAGATGATTTGCGTCAGCCTGTGACACATAGTCATTTTGATAATAGGCTTATATAGCTAATATAGACACTTACACACAGTTAGTGAATGAATCGCACATTTGTAGTTATTTCCCCATATTTCTTACACAATAACTCAGATATGTAACACTAGTGAGCAGTTGAGAATATGAAGTGATTTTTGGTCTCGCACATGTTTTGCTTTATTCATTACATGAGGTTTCCAGTTCATTTTATCATCTATTATTACACCCCAAACATTTTTATTTTACCCTTTCAATATCTACTCCGTCTATTTGTAATTAGGGATGATGTTTGATAAGAAATTATCGAGTTCGAGCCTATTATCGAATCCTCTTATCAAACCGATTCCTTATCGATTCTCTTATCGAGTCCAGATAGGTTGTTGTATATGGAAAAAAACACACAATATTTGGTTTAACAAAAGCTCACTTTTATTATATAACAAAAAAATAAAATCTAATAAATAAATAAATATTGACTGTTACCCCCCCACCCCCCCGCCTAAAAAGATAAAATAAAATAAATAAATATTGACTGTTGTTACCCAAAGTATATTAAGTGGGATTTTTCAGAAAAATAAATATATACAGTAACACAAAAACAACCTGTCTCTGTGATCACTATAGGTGTATAAATAATAATATAGTGTTCAATAAAATCAGTCCCTTGGGCACAAAACTGAAAATAATACAGCTCTCCAAAAAGTGCCCTTCTGCTGCTAACTGTTTGTTATGATGCTTTGACATTTTTGCACTTTATTTCTTTATTGAAAGAAAATTCTATGAAGAGAAAAGTTTTTTGCAAATGTGGTTACAATGCTAAAAAATGAAAAGTTAAAGCTAAAAAAAGAAATACACTTTATTGAGTTAACATTATTTCTTTATAGGGGGAAATATGTTATGAGCTAGAGCAGTGGTTCTCAAATGGGGGTACGCGTACCCCTGGGGGTACTTGAAGGTATGCCAAGGGGTACGTGAGATTTTTTTTAAATGTCTGTCAAAAAGAACTGTTAAAAGAAATGCAACAATGCAATATTCAGTGTTGACAGCCAGATTTTTTGTGGACATGTTCCATAAATATTGATGTTAAAGATTTCTTTTTTTGTGAAGAAATGTTTAGAATTAAGTTCATGAATCCAGATGGATCTCTCTTACAATCCCCAAAGAGGGCACTTTAAGTTGATGATTACTTCTATGTGTAGAAATCTTTATTTATAATTGAATCACTTTTTTATTTTTCAACAAGTTTTTAGTTATTTTTATATCTTTTTTTCCAAATAGTTCAAGAACGACCACAACAAATGAGCAATATTTTGCACTGTTGTACAATTTAATAAATCAGAAACTGATGACATAGTGCTGTATTTTACTTTTGTATCTCTTTTTTTCAACCAAAAATGCTTTGCTCTGATTAGGGGGTACTTGAATTTTAAAACATTTTCAGAGGGGGTACATCACTGAAAAAAGGTTGAGAACCACTGAACTAGGGAATATAACAACTACACTACCCAGCATGCAACGGGAGTGACGAGCATGCGCGGTAGCCCCGAAAAGTGTTGTTGCATGTCGCCACCCGGCAGCTAAGAATGAGGTTATGAGCACGCTGTGAAAGTAAACGTCAAGAACTCAGCCAACACGCCTCGTCTGCATTATTTATAATTAGACAGACAACACATATACAGTGTGATTTTGTTTTGTTTACAAGGAAAGAAAAACAAAAGTTAAAAAAGGGAGATGTATGTTGTATATATATGCATGTGCTGCGGTTGCTTTAAGAACGTTGCGACAGCTGCTGTAAAGGAGGTGCGTTGCTAGCCTGGTTGCTATGTTTCCGGTTGGTCGTAAAAGTGTTGGTCATGTGTTTGTACCCTGCTCAAATCTCTCAGTAAAGTTATTCATTGGATTATACCTTTTGTTTTGAACTTTATTACACCTTGGAGCGCTTTTTCCGGTCCATTGTTTTTCCTGCTGTCCCTATCTGCGCCTAATGACTGAGCTACATGACGTCATTTCTTGTGATGTCCCACGGGGCATTTCTGGTCGGGACGGGATTCGTTCCCAGGGATTCAAATAAAGAACTAACTCTGTTTCTTTACTATAGTGGTCTCGATAACGGGTACCGGTTCTCAAAATGGGATTCGAGTCCGAGGACTCTGTTCTTTTCTTATCGTACAACCGGGAAAATCGGTTTCAAGTATCATCCCTATTTGTAATTGTGTTTGAATTTCTCTTCTACTGTTACTATTAAGTGCTTCAAATAAAAACAATAAAATGACACACAAATTTCTTCACAGTGTGAGGGTTTCACACTCGCGACTTTAGCACTATGACATCAGAGCATGAGTAAATTATCTATTTTTTATCATGTAAAATAGGTTTAAAGGTGTTTTTGACGCCATAGAACTGCCACTGTAGGTACAAAGGCGAATACCCAATGATCGGTCGCTCTTTAAGATAAATTATGTACATAAATACATTACTTCATAAAAATACTGTAGTTGTTTGCAGTACATTTCCATACAATATTTCTTATTTAAGTTAGTTACATGTTAAAATTGTGTTGTTTGTTTGGGGGGGAAGCATCGATTACATTGATGTCAATTCATAATCTAAGATATGAGTGTTTTTAGTTATGACCATGAACCCATTAAGCTCACAAGTTGAAGTACGAATGTACAAAATAAATGTTAAACCATAATTATCCATTTATCTTCAACATCAACATGTTGATGTTTGATTTTAGGTTAGATACTTGAGTTACCCTCAGATAAAATACATTTGGTTAGAATGTTGAAGAACATCCCAGGAATCGCCAAGGCTAAAGCCCACCATTAACTGGAAATTGCTGGAACATCAGTCAGTATGTTTCCATGCACTAAATTAGTCTGATTTCTTCAATTCTTCTTCTTCTATTTTCACACTTACATGTGAAGTACCAGTTTCCATACTACAAGTTATGTTTTCAAATGAATTAACTCTTTTGAAGGGCTCTTTTAAGTGAACGATTAGAATTGGTTTCCAATTGTGAACCGTTCATTTTGGAGTGGTTTTTTTACACATGCAAATTCAGGAACGGCAATTGCCCACTGTGCACATGCATGCCACCTGACTGGTAACTAGACTGGAAAATGAGTCAGATTTAAAGGAAATGTAGCCGCATTTGGATTAACCTTTTTATTTATTTTTTATTTTTTTATAAAAACCTTAATAATATACATACATATAAATGTATAACATAAATATATATATTTTTACATATAGAAATATAGAACAAATGTGTGTGTGTGTGTGTGTGTGTGTGTGTGTGTGTGTGTGTGTGTGTGTGTGTGTGTGTGTGTGTGTGTGTATATAATTCATTGAATGAAAAATACTGAAATTCCACAACATAGTGAATTTGCAAACAGCTAAAATGATACACAAAGCAAACTATAATCTGCTACCCAAGAATATACAACAATTCTTCTCAACAAAAGAGGAGGATTATAATCTTATAGAAAAATGTAATTTAAAATATTTGTACGCACGTACAACACTTAAAACCTTCTGTATATCAGTATGTGGAATGGATTGACACCCAACTCTACATGCCCCTAAAGCTGACCAACACGCCGGATTGTAGTCAGCTGGAGGCGTGTCTTAATGAAATTAAACCATGGATGTCCGCTAACTTCTTGCAACTCAACGCCAAGAAAACGGAAATGCTGATAATCGGTCCTGCTAAACACCGACATTTATTTAATAATACCACCTTAACATTTGACAACCAAACAATTACACAAGGAGAATCAGTAAAGAATCTGGGTATTATCTTCGACCCAACTCTCTCGTTTGAATCACACATTAAGAGTGTTACTAAAACGGCCTTCTTTCATCTCCGTAATATCGCTAAAATTCGTTCTATTTTATCCACTAGCGACGCTGAGATCATTATTCATGCGTTCGTTACGTCTCGTCTCGACTACTGTAACGTATTATTTTCGGGTCTCCCTATGTCTAGCATTAAAAAATTACAGTTGGTACAAAATGCGGCTGCTAGACTTTTGACAAGAACAAGAAAGTTTGATCATATTACGCCTATACTGGCTCACCTGCACTGGCTTCCTGTGCACTTAAGATGTGACTTTAAGGTTTTACTACTTACGTATAAAATACTACACGGTCTAGCTCCGTCCTATCTCGTCGATTGCATTGTACCATATGTCCCGGCAAGAAATCTGCGTTCAAAGAACTCCGGCTTATTAGTGATTCCCAGAGCCCAAAAAAAGTCTGCGGGCTATAGAGCGTTTTCTATTCGGGCTCCAGTACTATGGAATGCCCTCCCGGTAACAATTAGAGATGCTACCTCAGTAGAAGCATTTAAGTCCCATCTTAAAACTCATTTGTATACTCTAGCCTTTAAATAGCCCCCCTGTTAGACCAGTTGATCTGCCGTTTCTTTTCTTTTCTCCTCTGCTCCCCTTTTCCTTGAGGGGGGGGGGGCACAGGTCCGGTGGCCATGGATGAAGTGCTGGCTGTCCAGAGTCGGGACCCGGGGTGGACCGCTCGCCTGTGCATCGGCTGGGAACATCTCTGCGCTGCTGACCCGTCTCCGCTCGGGATGGTGTCCTGCTGGCCCCACTATGGACTGGACTCTTACTATTATGTTGGATCCACTATGGACTGGACTCTCACAATATTATGTCAGACCCACTCGACATCCATTGCTTTCGGTCTCCCCTAGAGGGGGGGGGGGGGGGGGGGGGTTACCCACATATGCGGTCCTCTCCAAGGTTTCTCATAGTCATTCACATCGACGTCCCACTGGGGTGAGTTTTTCCTTGCCCGTATGTGGGCTTTGTACCGAGGATGTCGTTGTGGCTTGTGCAGCCCTTTGAGACACTTGTGATTTAGGGCTATATAAATAAAGATTGATTGATTGATTGATTGATTGATTAAGCAAAGAAATCAAGCAATGCACTAATATGATCCACTTCAAGAAACTCTTCAAACTTAAAGTGTTTACAAAGTACAAAGAAGAAGAACAATGATAAACGTTCTGAATGTATTTCATCCATCCATTAATTTTCTAGATAATCTTACTCATCTCACCATATGAAATATAACATACTTCACCAGTTATTTATATATATATTTATTTTTTATTGTTATTAATTATGGAGTATATTGTGAAACTGCCATTACACATTATGTCGACCACGAGAATGTGTTTTAAATGTAGAAAAAAAAAGGAAAATATGACCCTGTTAAGACATCTTATTTTGAGCCTAATTATTTGAGGAATCAGACTATTTTAGTGCATGGAAGCATACAGAGTGTTACTGTCAGTGGTGAAGACAGTTTTACATCACCATAGACTGAGAGGATGCTGACCTAAAACCTGATCCAAAATCGATACTTTTAAGCACCTCTGTAATTTACAGTTGCCCTGAATAATAAGCCAATATCTTTGGGGTAAAGGTTTTCTTGTCCAATGAGGGGAAGATGAGACAAGGAAGGAAGAGTCAATGTAATGAAAACACTGTAGCAACTGTCAATCATGGTATGACAAGCAGCAATCTCTGGTGCTGTTTTGTAGCCTGCAGTACTGGTGCACAGCACACAATGGGTTAAATCATCAACCAGGAGGACTGCGACCAAATTATTCAAATGTACTGTACCTCCGATTAAGGTCTAGATCAGGGGTCTCCAAACTATCCGGCCCGCCAGCAAATTCCGGCCCACGGAAAGTCCCGAGTTAAAGAAAAAAATTATATATATATATATATATATATATATATGTATTAGGGATGTCCCTATCCAGGTTTTTGCACTTCCGATCCGATACCGATATTGTTATTGTATTTCCGATCCGATACCGATACTGACCGATACCGATACTGACCGATACTGGCCTATCCGAGCATGTATTAAAGTTTAAAGTTATTTAGCCTACTTAGTTGTCAGAATCATGTTGAAAAGGGTTTTAACACTCTTGATAACAACTAGCCAGCTGAATTAGGTGAGTTTGAATAATACACAATGGTTGGTAACAAGAAACTGACCTGTTTATTCAAGGATAAACACAAAATAGACCAAATTATACATGACGAACAGAAATGGCATCATTGAACTAGGGCTGGGCGATATGGCCTTTTTTTAATATTGCGATATTTTAAGGCCATATTGCGATACACAATATACCTGTATATCTCGATATTTTCCTTTAGCCTTGAATGAACACTTGATGCATGTAATCACAGCAGTATGATGATTCTATGTGTTTTGATTGATTGATTGAGACTTTTATTAGTAGGTTGCACAGTGAAGTACATATTCCATACAATTGACCACTAAATGGTAACACCCGAATAAGTTTTTCAACTTGTTTAAGTCGGGGTCCACTTAAATTGATTCATGATACAGATATATACTATCAGATATATACTATTATCATAATACAGTCATCACACAAGATAATCACATTGAATTATTTACATTATTTATAATCCAGGGTGTGGAGGGGGGCGCCGGATGTAAGTGTCAAAAAGACAGCCAAAAGAGTTTGATATGAGAATAAATCTAAAGTTAAAATATAGGGTAGAAATGCACCCATTTGCTGGAAATGTAGTCTTGATTTTCTAAATTTTCTTTCAAGGCTTGCATGTCTACATTAAAACATTCTTCTTCATACTGCATTAATACATGCTGCTTTTAAACTTTCATGCAGAGAAGGAAATCACAACTAAAAAAAATTCACACATTTTTTCATACGGTGTTGATGTGGAAATTTTTGCCTCGGCATTTTGATGGTGTGGGCGTGTGGCACCGAATGGAGATAAGCGTCTCGACAGACGTCACAATATTTGAACAATGATGACGAAAACTGTTTTCTCTGTCGTGTCCGTGTGTCGAAAATTGTTATGCGCTTATTTTTTTATTTGATGTTGTGCGTGGCATAGATTTGCTATGCGCAGAGGACGCTTGAGCATTGCACAGGCGCGCACCTTAGAGGGATTGTTGCTCGCACGGCTGCGCTAGCATCACAGCTAACGTTAGCCATGCTGCTACCTCTCTGCTCGGGGAGGACGTATACGTATGTGACGTATGACGTGACAGTATGTGACGTGTGTAAGAAGGTGCACTTGCTGTCTATGAGAGGGAGACACAGGAAAGAGTGAGAAGAGCCTGTCATGTAATGCCAGCAGCTAAAAGCAACTGCGTGAGAATTCACAGACGTATGGATGTGTTGAAGGTGTGCTGGAAAATGCGGAACGGAAATTACGGAGCAGCAGAAAAGTGGAATGTATTATTTAAATAGGTGCGTTGGAAAACACGGACCGGAGTTTTTTTTAAACTGGATCTGGATCGGCATTTTCCCATGCCTTGCCGATACGCAATTTTTGGCAAATATCGGCAGCCGATCCGATCCAAATATCGGATCGGGACATCCCTAATATGTATGTGTGTGTGTATATATATATATATATATATATATATATATATAATTTTTTTAAATTATTATTATATTTTTTTTTTAATCTGTTTTTTCTCATCCATTTTCTACTGCTTGTTACTCTTGGTGTCTCCTATCCGCTCAGGCAAATTATTTTGTCTAAAAATGCATTTTCCCATCAATAACGTGACATCATCGCGCTCGGAATATATATATATATATATATATATATATATATATATATATATATATATATATATATATATATATATATATAGTCAAGATTTCTGTGGTTTATCCATTATACAGTGCTCAATACTACTATACGTTAGGTCAGGAAAAAACACTGAGACTATTTCATTCCTACAAGCCTGTTTCGCAGGTTTCCCTGCTCTTCAGGGGATTTTTATCATATATATATTATAAACACAGAGGCTATTTCATCCCTACAAGCCTGTTTTCGCATATATATATATATATATATATATATATATATATATATATATATATATATATATATATATATATATATATATAAAAACTTGGACACAATGGTGTGTTAAAGGAACAATGATCCGAAGCACACATCAAAGCTAGTTTTAGAGTTGCCAAAGAAGTCTAACATTGAAGAGGAACTGCACTTTTTGGGGAATTTTGCCTATCTTTCACAATCATTATGAGAGACAGACTTAATTTTTTCAATACATTCTAAATCATAAACAAACTTAAATAAAAGTCCACTTACAATGGAGACAATGGGAGGTCCTCTTTTCCACCCATAAAGTCCTGTTAAAAAACATCCAAAAAGTGCCAACAATACTTCATTTACATTTTCTGACCTGATTTTAACCAAGTATTAGTGATATTGTTATTATAAGCGCTAAGGCAGACAAACTATTTTTGGCGGCGCATTGTCACAGACTAACTAGCTTGTGTTGAGCTGCTTTTTCTCTCCGCGGACTTCGTGAAAGTTAATTCTCGATCATAGATAATGCCTCTCACCTGGACTTTACAAGGGTGAGGACATAATCCGACAAGTTGGTCAACTTTGGCATCCGATTTAGACCCCCAAATGGCTGGAAAGACCCGAAAAGATGTTTGGGTTCACCCCCTTTTTTGTTTGTGAGGATTATTAGTCATTCGTCATCTAAACGAGAGTATAACATCCTAACAGGTTGAAAGGGAAGCGATCGCCACGCTGGCATCGATTGGTTTAGCCCAGGGTTCAGCAACCTAAAACGTTGAAAGAGCCATATTGGACCAAATTTGCAAAAACGAATCTGTCTGGAGCCACAAAAAATTAAAAGCCGTATATAAATCTTATAATGAAGGCAACACATGATGTAAGTGTCTATATTAGCTATAATAGCCTTCTATCAAAATGACTGTGTCGCAGGCTGAAGCAAATCTTTGTTGACAGAAATGTTTAAATGTAATATTTATTCTACACATTTTTACAACATTAGAAACAATTTGTAAATCAGAGGCTACTCAGAAGGTGAGATAACGCCTGGAAAGCTAGGTAATGTTTGCTGTGGTCTGGAACAACATGGCACACAAACAACTATCAGAAATGCAGCCAATATTACATACAGATAATGTGTCATGAGACATGCAAAACTAAATTATATACAAAGAGGATAAAAGTAAAGGAAATTCAAATATACCTACAAATGAGGCATAATGATGCAATATGTAGATACAGCTATCCTAAATATGAATGAATGAATGGGTTGTACTTGTATAGCGCTTTTCTACCTTCAAGGTACTCAAAGTGCTTTGATAGTATTTCCACATTCACCCATTCACACACACATTCACACACTGATGGCGGGAGCTGCCAAGCAAGGCGCTAACCAGCACCCATCAGGAGCAAGGGTGAAGTGTCTTGCCCAAGGACACAACGGACGTGACGAGGATGGTAGAAGGTGGGGTTGAACCCCAGTAACCAGCAACCCTCCGATTGCTGGCACGGCCACTCTACCAACTTCGCCACGCCGTCCCAAATAGCATATTAGCATCGATTAGCTTGCATTCATGCAGTGACCAAATATGCCTGATTAGCACTCCAACAAGTCAATAACATCAACAAAGCTCACCTTTGTGCATTTACGCACAGTATAAAACGTTTGGTGGACAAAACGGGACAAAGAAGGAGTGGAAGATTTTACATCTAAGCAAACTGTTGCTGTGGTGAGTTCAAGAACCGCCGAAATTAGTAGGACAAAACTATGTTCACCAAATACTCTCATCAGTGAAGCATACACACAAACATATTAAACAGTGGTAGTTCTAACAATTGGGAAAGTTTGTGTTATGTTTGTCCTCAAACAAAAAACATACTAAAACAAAACATTTATTTTTCCCCCATTTATTTCAATTTTCAATCATTTTTAAAAAATGCTCCAGGGACCCACTAGGGCGGCACCAAAGAGCCGCGGGTTGCTGACCCCCGGTTTAGCCTATCGTCATAGCTGTATTCGATGGAATTTATTGATATTTTATTGACTATTTTTTATTCTCACGGTAGTAAAAATACAGTACAAAGTGCTTCCCTTGACAGCTCAATAAGGAATGCTTACTTGTGTCTCCAAAATACTGGACCGTTCAGTTTTTTAAAGGACTGTTGGCAACCCTAACCATGACCTGTTCGGTAATTGCATTGGTCTTATACTAGGAAGCTCAATTTATTGGTGGCATATAAAGCTATATATAAACTAGCCGCGGAAAAAAAGTAGTGGCTTATAGATTGGAAATCACTTTATATGTATTCGATCAATTCATACAAAACCGGCTATGTAAATATCAATCAGGCTTTCCACCTTAAAATTGCTATGGAAAGTCTGACTTCACATATTTGACACAACAGCAAAAATGCTGATAAGGCACTTAAATGTCATTTTTTAAAATAACTTTCAATATATATCCCTTTTAAATGTGAGATACTTTTAAATGGCTGTGAATTCGTACAGGTCAAAGTGGCTGTATAAACTCCAACAAAGTGTTAAATTAGAAATAAATAGATAAAAGATGATTTGTGGAACTTATCAATTATTGACAATATCAAGGTTTGTGGCCATGATTGCCCTATTTGTTTACTATTATTTTGGGTGTATTAGGTAGTTGTAAATCTTAGTGTGTGTGTGAGCGTATTCATTCATATGCATTTCAGAACCCCCTCTGGTGCTTATTTGTCGACTCTATGATGGAGCATACAGCTGCATCTCAAGACAAACTAGGCCAACAACGTCTCTGTAGAGATAGGACTACTGGCATTTGTCACCCGTTGTACAAACCTCTCAAGACTTGTCCTGTTGTGAACTCTCAGGAGTGAATATCTTGCTTCTGCTTTTGTGACCTGTGTTTCTTTTTTTTTTCCTTTTACTTGCTATATCCAATCCTAAAATGACCAAATTGTGTTGGATGTAACTTCACTTGGTCATTTACTGAGGGCAAAATATTAGCGAAGGTACTTCTAGTAGAGTGCGGTAGTCAGCAACCTGCAGAGGTGGGTAGTAACGCGCTACATTTACTCCGTTACATCTACTTGAGTAACTTTTGGGATAAATTGTACTTCTAAGAGTAGTTTTAATGCAACATACTTTTACTTTTACTTAAGTATATTTATAGAGAAGGAACGCTACTTTTACTCCGCTCCTTTTATCTACATTCAGCTCGCTACTCGCTACTAATTTTTATCGATCTGTTAATGCACGCTTTGTTTGTTTTGGTCTGTCAGACAGACCTTCAAAGTGCCTGCCTTACTGGTGACGTTTCACTTTGTTCCACCAATCAGATGCAGTCACTGGTGACGTTGGACCAATCAAACAGAGCCAGGTGGTCACATGACCTGACTTAAACAAGTTGAAAAACTTATTGGGGTGTTACCATTTAGTGGTCAATTGTACGGAATATGTACTGTACTGTGCAATCTACTAATAAAAGTTTCAATCAATCAATCAAAAGTGTGAAGGAAAAAAGATACTTTTTTATTTCAACCGTACATCCCGTCAAAAGCCTAAAGACTGACCGCATATGAGGACGTTCCTGTCTTCACAATAAAAGTGCCGCTCCATCGCGCCTGCGCTTTCAAAACAAGAGTCTCCGAAAGCCAGCGCAAACAAGCTAGCAAGCTACGGAGTTTGACGCCAATATATTTCTTGTAAAGTGTATAAAAACGAATATGGAAGCTGGACAAATAAAATGCCAAAAACCCACCACTTTCATGTGGTATTAGACAGAAAGGAGGAACTTTTCTTCTCCATTTGAAAACGTGGACGTTATCATCACTACTGTCTGATGACAATCAACGCAAGTCATCAGAATCAGGTAATACACCAACTTATATTCTTGTCTTCATGAAAGAAAGGAATCTATATGTTAAATATGCATGTATATTCATTAAAACACCTTTAACATGTAAACAAAAACAGCTAAATAAATACATATAAATTATATACTGTATATATCAATGTATATATATATATATATATATATATATATATATATATATGAGTGTGTATGTTACTCATCAGTTATATATGAGTGTGTATGTTACTCATCAGTTACTCAGTACTTGAGTAGTTTTTTCACAACATACTTTTTACTTTTACTCAAGTAAATATTCGGGTGACTACTCCTTACTTTTACTTGAGTAATAAATCTCTAAAGTAACAGTACTCTTACTTGAGTACAATTTCTGGCTACTCTACCCACCTCTGGCAACCTGCGGCTCTTTAATGCCGCCCGAGTGGCTCCCTGGAGCATTTTTGAAAAAGGATTGAAAATGGAAAAAGATGTGGGGAAAAAAATATAAATGTATTGTTTTAGTATGTTTTTTGTTTGAGGACAAACATGACACAAACCTTCCCAATTGTTAGAAAACCCGCTGTTTAATATGTTTGTGTGTATGCTTCACTGATGAGAGTATTTGGTGAACATCGTTTTGTCCGACTAATTTTGGCGGTTCTTGAACTCACCTTAGAGGCGGTATAGCTCGGTTGGTAGAGCAACTTGAGGGTTCCAGGTTCGATCCCCGCTTCCGCCATCCTAGTCACTGCCGTTGTGTCCTTGGGCAAGACACTTTACCCACCTGCTACCAGTGCCACCCACACTGGTTTAAATGTAACTTAGATATTGGGTTTCACTTTGTAAAAGCGCTTTGAGTCACTAAAGAAAAAGCGCTATATAAATATAATTAACTTCAATTCAATTCACTTCATAGTGTGGACTGTGACGCAACAGTTTGTTCCATCCATCCATTCATCCATCCATCTTCTTCCGCTAATCCGAGGTCGGGTCGCGGGGGCAGCAGCCTAAGCAGGGAAGCCCAGATTTCCCTCTCCCCAGCCACTTCGTCCAGCTCTTCCCGGGGGATCCCGAGGCGTTCCCAGGCCAGCCGGGAGACATAGTCTTCCCAACGTGTCCTGGTTCTTCCCCGTGGCCTCCTACCGGTCGGACGTGCCCTAAACACCTCCCTAGGGAGGCGTTCGGGTGACATCCTGACCAGATGCCCGAACCACCTCATCTGGGTCCTCTCGATGTGGAGGAACAGCGGCTTTACTTTGAGCTCCTCCCGGATAGCAAAGCTTCTCACCCTATCTCTAAGGGAGAGCCCCGCCACCCGGCGGAGGAAACTCATTTCGGCCGCTTGTACCCGTGATCTTGTCCTTCCGGTCATAACCCAAAGTTCATGACCATAGGTGAGGATGGGAACGTAGATCGACCGGTAAATTGAGAGCTTTGCCTTCCGGCTCAGCTTCTTCTTCACCACAACAGATCGATACAGCGTCCGCATTACTAAAGACGCCGCACCGATCCGCCTGTCGATCTCACGATCCACTCTTCCCTCACTCGTGAACAAGACTCAACAGTTTGTTTTACATGTAAAATCTCCCACTCCTCCTTTGTCTTTTTTTGTCCACCAAAAGTTTCATACTGTGCGCGGTGAGCTTTGTTGATGTTATTGACTTGTTGGAGTGCTAATCAGGAATATTTGGTCAGTGCAGGACTGCGAGCTAATCGATGCTTGCAGTTGTGACTTGTGCGGCCCTTTGAGACACTTGTGATTAAGGGCTAAATAAATAATCTTTGATTGATTGATTCATTCAATGCTAACATGCTATTTAGGTTAGCTGTATATACATATTGCATCATTATGCCTCATTTGTAGGTATATATCAGCTCATTTAATATCCTTTACTCTGATTTTCTTTGCATATAATTTATATATAGATATACATTATCTGTATGTAATATTGGCTGCATTTCAGATTGTTGTGTGTGTGTGCCATGTTGTTCCAGACCACAGCAAACATTACCTAGCTTGCCAAAGATTGTAATAAATCTATTAAAAGACAGCCTGCCGTTTCCTTTAACTTGGACACACACATCTATACCTTTGGCCATTAAAAGCCAATAATTTCCAGGAGTTATCTCACCCTCTGAGTAGCCTCGGATTTACTAATGTTTTCTAATGTTGTAAAAATGTGTAGAATAAATATTACATTTCAACATTTCTGTCAACAAAGATTTGTTTCAGCCTGCGACACATTGTCATTTTGATAGTAGGCTAATATAGACACTTACATCATGTGTTGTCTTCATTATAAGACTTATATACGGCTTTTCACTTTTTGTGGTTTCAGACAGATTTGTTTTTTGTATTTTTGGTCCAATATGGCTCTTTCAAAGTTTTGGGTTGCCGACCCCTGGTATAGTGTGTAATTTGAGCAGAGGTGGGTAGAGTAGCCAGAAATTGTACTCAAGTAAGAGTACTGTTACTTTAGAGATTTATTACTCAAGTAAAAGTAAGGAGTAGTCACCCAAATATTTACTTGAGTAAAAGTAAAAAGTATGTTGTGAAAAAACTACTCAAGTACTGAGTAACTGATGAGTAACATACACACACATATCATATATATATATATATATATATATATATATATATATATATATATATATATATATATATATATACATATATATATATATATACACACACACACACATATATATATACACACATTTATATATATATATACACATATATATATACAGTATATAATTTATATCTATTTATTTTGCCGTTTTTGTTTACATGTTAAAGGTGTTTTAATGAATATACATGCATGTTTATCAATCAATCAATCAATCAATCAATCTTTATTTATATAGCCCTAAATCACAAGTGTCTCAAAGGGCTGCACAAGCCACAACGACATCCTCGGTACAAAGCCCACATACGGGCAAGGAAAAACTCACCCCAGTGGGACGTCAATGTGAATGACTATGAGAAACCTTGGAGAGGACCGCATATGTGGGTAACCCCCCCCCCCTCTAGGGGAGACCGAAAGCAATGGATGTCGAGTGGGTCTGACATAATATTGTGAGAGTCCAGTCCATAGTGGATCCAACATAATAGTAAGAGTCCAGTCCATAGTGGGGCCAGCAGGACACCATCCCGAGCGGAGACGGGTCAGCAGCGTAGAGATGTTCCCAGCCGATGCACAGGCGAGCGGTCCACCCCGGGTCCCGACTCTGGACAGCCAGCACTTCATCCATGGCCACCGGACCTGTGCCCCCCCCCCCTCAAGGAAAAGGGGAGCAGAGGAGAAAAGAAAAGAAACGGCAGATCAACTGGTCTAACAGGGGGGCTATTTAAAGGCTAGAGTATACAAATGAGTTTTAAGATGGGACTTAAATGCTTCTACTGAGGTAGCATCTCTAATTGTTACCGGGAGGGCATTCCATAGTACTGGAGCCCGAATAGAAAACGCTCTATAGCCCGCAGACTTTTTTTGGGCTCTGGGAATCACTAATAACACATATAGATTCCTTTCTTTCATGAAGACAAGAATATAAGTTGGTGTATTACCTGATTCTGATGACTTGCATTGATTGTAATCAGACAGTAGTGCTGATAGCGTCCACGTTTTCAAATGGAGGAGAAAAAAAGTTCCTCCTTTCTGTCTAATACCACATGAAAGTGGTTGGTTTTTGGAATCTTATTTGTCCAGCTTCCATATTCGTTTTTATACACTTTACAAGAAATACATTGGCGGCAAACTCCGTAGCTTGCTAGCTTGTTTGCGCTGGCTTTCGGAGACTCTTGTTTTGAAAGCGCAGGCGCAATGGAGCGGCACTTTTATTGTGAAGACAGGAACTGTGCAGTCAGTCTTTAGGCTTTTGACGGGATGTACGGTTGAAATAAAAAAGGGTCTTTTTTCCTTCACACTTTTGATTGATTGATTGAAACTTTTATTAGTAGATTGCACAGTATATATTCCGTACAATTGACCACTAAATGGTAACACCCCAATAAGTTTTTCAACTTGTTTAAGTCAGGTCATGTGACCGCCTGGCTCTGTTTGATTGGTCCAACGTCACCAGTGACTGCATCTGATTGGTGGAACGGAGTGAACGTCACCAATGACTTTATTTGTTGAAACGCAGGCACTTTGAAGGTCTGTCTGACAGACCAAAACAAACAAAGCGTGCATTAACAGATCGATAAAAATTAGTAGCGAGTAGCGCGCTGAATGTAGATAAAAGTAGCGGAGTAAAAGTAGCGTTTCTTCTGTATAAATATACTCAAGTAAAAGTAAAAGTATGTTGCATTAAAACTACTCTTAGAAGTACAATTTATCCCAAAAGTTACTGAAGTAGATGTAACGGAGTAAATGTAGCGCGTTACTACCCACCTCTGAATTTGAGTTAGTGTATTTTTAAAATGATTTTGCAGTACAGCACCTTCAGTTCTGTACCGCTTTTCCCCGTATATGAAGCTTGGAAGTAGTTAAGTGTCAAATGATGGCAGAATAATTAAAATAATTTATAGTCATTTGGTATGTAATAACTTGTGTGAATGCTCTTCAACATTCATAAAATTAAATCAAATTAATTTTGTCTCTTTCCTCACTAGAAAAAGTGTGTTATTTTAGTCCCTCAAAAAGGCACAAACTGTGAACATTACTTTTCCACATGCTATTCTATTTGGATTTTATCGACTGAAGAACTGATTTGACCTTATTTTACACATCTTTTTAGTCACTATGGCTGGTTATCTTTCTGTTCTTATCCAGCAACCTTGGGTTAGGCATTTTAAATCAGCACCTTCATCAATGATGGTGGAAAAAAAAAGACTTTATTGTTCTTTTACTCCTACTGTCAGGAAATGTTCAATTTAACCCAGGTCCAACTCTTAAAGGGGAACATTATCACAATTTCAGAAGGGTTAAAAACCATTAAAAATCAGTTCCCAGTGGCTTATTATATTTTTCGAAGTTTTTTTCAAAATTTTACCCATCACGCAATATCCCTAAAAAAAGCTTCAAAGTGCCTGATTTTAACCATCGTTATAAACACCCGTCTATTTTCCTGTGACATTACATAGTGAAGCCAACACAAACAAACATGGCGGAAAGAACAGCAAGCTATAGCGACATTAGCTCGGATTCAGACTCGGATTTCAGCGGCTTAAGCGATTCAACAGATTATGTTGTAGTGTGGAGGCAGGTAGCGAAAACGAAATTGAAGAAGAAACTGAAGCTATTGAGCCATATCGATTTGAACCGTATGCAAGCGAAAACGACACGACAGCCAACGACACGGGAGAAAGCGAGGACAAATTCGGCGATCGCCTTCTAACCAACGATTGGTATGTGTTTGTTTGGCATTAAAGGAAACTAACAACTATGAACTAGGTTTACAGCATAAGAAATACATTTGGCAACAACATGCACTTTGAGAGGGCAGACAGCCCAATTTTCATCAATTAATATATTCTGTAGACATGCCCTCATCCGCGCTCTTTTACTGAAAGCTGATCTGTCTAGTTTAAGGGACGGTGTGAGCCAAGACATCCAGGGGGTTTAGCTCGCTCGTCTGCGGGAACAAACTGCCGCCATTGCTTGCCGTGCTACCGAGAACCTTTGTCCCTGAATTGCTCACACACCCCGGCAGCTTCAATGGGGGTCTGGCGGCAGATTTCTTTGACTTTATCGTTGGAAATGCATCTGCTTTGAGTGTCACAGGATATCCACACATCCTTGCCATCTCTGTCGTAGCATAGCTTTCGTCGGTAAAGTGTGCGGAACAAACGTCCAATTTCTTGCCACTTTCGCATCTTTGGGCCACTGGTGCAACTTGAATCCGTCCCTGTCCGTGTTGTTACACCCTCCGACAACACACCGACGAGGCATGATGTCTCCATGGTACGGAAAACAGTCGAAAAAACGGAAAATAACAGAGCTGATTTGACTCGGTGTTTGAGAAAATGGCGGATTGCTTCCCGATGTGACGTCATCGCTCCGAGAGCGAATATTAGAAAGGCGTTTAATTCGCCAAAATTCACCCATTTAGAGTTCGGAAATCGGTTAAAAAATATATGGTCTTTTTTCTGCAACATCAAGGTATATATTGACGCTTACATAGGTCTGGTGATAATGTTCCCCTTTAAGGAGGTCGAGTACCACTTGTGATTTTAAAGTTAGATCTGGGCTTGGCATTATTCATCTAAATTTGAGAAGTGTACTTCCTAAACTGGATCTAGAGAGGATCTGGGCTAAATCCACTGAAACTGACATACTGTATTTTTTTGGACTATAAAGCGCACTTAAAATCTTCTCATTTTCACAAAAATCGACAGTTCGCCATATAACCCGGTGGTGCGCCTAATGTACGGAATAATTCTGGTCGTGCTTACCGACCTCGAAGCAATTTTATTTGGTTCATGCTGTAATAATAAGTGTGACCAGTAGATGGTAGTCACACATAAGATATACGTGTAGACTTTACATTAAGACGCCAGTAAACAACACCAAATCTGTAAATGTTCCATTGAAAATAAAGAACATTACACACAGCACTCAAAAATCTGTCAAAATGTTTTAGTACGACTTTGAAGCCGCATCGCTTGATGGATTGTCGGCCCATTATGGCTACCGTAGTCAGAGATACAAGTATTATTACTATGGTGTGTGTGTAAGGACCGCAAAATGGCACCCATTAGCAGACATATTATCTGCCGGTTTTTTTCCCAATATTATGCAAAACCAACTTTTCTTAGCTTCTGGTACCTCCTGATGTTTATTTGAGATCTGCATAAGTCCTGAAAATTTGCACGTCTGCCACTGTAGTCTGTGCCGATGCCGTAGTCGATAAGCTTCTTCTATTTCTCTATTTTCTTGTTGTGGGACATTCTGCTATTGCCATTTCTAATATAAAGTAGGGTAAAGTTCTAACTTATATCTCGCTATGTGTCATGTCTGTGTTGATCATGTTTTTGTTTGGCCATTTGTTGTTTGTTTTTTGGACGCTTTTTAGTTCCTGGTTGTTCACTCCCTTGTTTTGTTTCCATGGTTACCCATTAGTTTCACCTGTTCCACGTTTGGACTCACACACCTGTCACCAATCATGTCACTGTTATTTAAGCCTGTCTTTTTCTGTTGGTCGGCCTGGTGACATTATCTGCTGTTAACCCTTGTCACTCATGCGTTGATTCCATGCCATTGTTCCTTGATCGTTTCCATGCTTGTTCCAAGTAAGTTTTTGTTTATTCATGTCACGTTTAGCAGTTCTTTTGTTTCATGTCCTTAGTCTACGTTAAGTGTAAGTTTTTGTTTCATAGTCAAGTTTGTACCTCCGCCTTGTGTGCGCCTTTAGTCTGTTCTTTTTGTTATAGTAAAAATAAATATGTCCTTACCTTCACGACATGTCCGCTCCAACTTTTATTGCATCTTGGGAAAATAAAACCCTCACAGTCCACGTATTGACACTATGGAAGCTTTAAAACATACCGGTGTAGTGAATTTACATAATTCACCCAAGGAACTTTAGTTATTAGAGAATTTCGGTCAGACGGTTTTTCACAGGACAAACGGGGAGAAGACGCTGTGAAAGGTGAGCCACGTAAATAAGACCGCCCACAAAACAGTGCATCCTGAAGCGACTGTCAGAAAGCGGCTTGAAGATGATCTGTAAAATATAATCTATGCGACATTTTGACCAAAGAACCACCATTACATGCTATGTAGACCACAAGGAAGTGTTTTACATTTATAAAAAAAATCATAAAATGACCTCTTTAATGCACCTTATAATCCGGTGCGCCTTTTGTATGAAAAAATACCTGAATAGACCCGCTCATCGGCAGTGCGCCTTATAATCCTGTGCGCCCTATGGTCCAGAAAATACGGTACATGTTTTGTCCGAAACCTGGCTTAAAAAAATCCATCATGGATGAAGATATTGCAATTAGGGGTTATAGTGTTTTTCGTAGTCACCGTCCTGGAAAAGGTGGCGGAATTGCATTACATGTAAAACATAAATTTAATGCTGCTCATGTATCGTCTGTATCCCACGGCAAACAATTTTAATTACTTGCACTTAAAGTGGAACTCCTTAAGGACAATTGTATCACTATTGTTGGTTGTTACAGACCCCTTTCATTAAGCCGTGAGGCCCTACTGTCACCGAACAATCAGCTTTTAACCCTGATTTTTAATGAGATTCTTCTTATTGGGGATCTGAACTGGAACTGGCTGTGGTATGCCTCTGATGGTTTTAAATAAACATGTGACTCTTTTAATCTTACACAGCTCATTAGCAGCCCAACCCGCCCAAATCTTAAATACCTAAAGATATCTTCTCTTTTAGATCTTTTTTTAACAAATGCTCTTCATAAATATTCTGATATTGGTATGTTTGCAAATGATTTGAGTGACTGTAGCGTCCGAGCTGTGGGGCGTTTAGAAAATACTCTTTGAAAGGAAAAAGACCACAGAACTGCTTCTTGTTCGGGAGTGAGTGTGCATCCTTCTTTATTTTCGTTGGGGTTCCCGCCACAACACCACTGTTGCACCCTGATGACGTCAGTCCTGTTATGAGCCGTTGCCCGGATCATAGTTTGTTTACGTTTTATTGTCTCTTGTTGGCTTAGTTCTGTTTCAGCACCCCTGTTTTGTGTCTCCTTGGTTGCCATGGTTATTTTTTTGTTTTGGGGACATTTGGAATCAGTCCCTTAGAAGGGGGGTACTGTTATAATCCATTGCCCGGATAATAGTTTGTTTACGTTTTATTGTCTCTTGTTGGCTTAGTTCTGTTTCAGCACTCCGTTTTGTGTCTCCTTGGTTGCCATGGTTATTTTTTAGTTTTGGGGACATTTGGAATCAGTCCCTTAGAAAGGAGGGTACTGTTATGATCCATTGCCCGGATAATAGTTTGTTTACGTTTTATTGTCTCTTGTTTGCTTAGTTCTGTTTCAGCACTCCGTTTTGTGTCTCCTTGGTTGCCATGGTTATTTTTTTGTTTTGGGGACATTTGGAATCAGTCCCTTAGAAAGGAGGGTACTGTTATGATCCATTGCCCGGATCATAGTTTGTTTACGTTTTATTGTCTCTTGTTGGCTTAGTTCTGTTTCAGAACCCCTGTTTTGTGTCTCCTTGGTTGCCATGGTTATTTATTGTTTTCACCTGCCTCTGATTAGTGTTCGGCACGCTCACCTGCTGCCGGGCACTAATCAGAGAGCTATTTCGTCCTGCCTTTTCGCCTGACTCATTCTGGTGCTTTTGTTTGCTTAACGCAACTGTGACATTTGATGATTTCTGGTTCCCTGTGTTTGTGTTGCGTTAAGTCCCGCCTTAGCGTTCCTCGTGAGCTATCCCGTTAGCGTCCCGGGAGTTAGACACGCTTGTTTTGTTTGTTCCTGACTTTTTGTGTGATTTCTGCAAATAAATCAGTCTCCTACCTGCACACTGTCTCCGGAGTTCCTGCTGTCATCGTCGGAAGAACAATCCGCGTATCACCATGCCTCCTTGTCCTCGACCCCGTTACAAGTCCTGCGCCAACACTCTGACGTCATCGAAAAGACAACAATTATTTTGTTTAACTGTTACATGACCACTGTGTTATTGCCGCTGTCAGGCAAGCTAAGCTACCAAAACTGAGGCCACAAATTATTTTTAAATCATTTTAAGCATTTTTGTGAACAAGCTTTTTAACATGATTCATGGCTCTTTGATTGGTCCAGGATCACTTTTTGTAATGATGTTGAGTTGGCTTGGAAATATGTTCACCATGCATTTATCAATATTATAAACAAACATGGTCCTTTATGTAAATTCAGACTGAAAGGTAAAAATTATCCTTGGTTCTTTCCTGAACTGTCCAGTCTACTAAGGGATGAAAGGGATGCTGCCTGGGCCAAGGCGAGAAACACAAAATCCCAGATTGACTGGATGTTTTTAGGAAGCTCAGAAATGGCTTTGCTTCTCTTGTCAAGAAGTCCAAGTCTGAGTTTTATCTTTCGCAAACCACCAGTAGTTTAATGATCCCAAGAAATTCTGAAAAGTCATAAAAACGTCTTACGGATGTAAAACCGCAAATGATCTGCCAACTTGTATCGTGAAAGACTCATGTAGTCTAACTGACAAATCAGCCATACTTAATTGTTTTAATGAACATTTTATTTCTATTTTTATTTGATTCTTTATTTGAGTACTTATCTCCAAGTCCAAACCAGCCAGATATTAAAAAGGTTTGCATGTCACCATCCCTTCACACTTCCGCAGCTAATACATTTAGTTTTACTCCTCTGGATGTGTTTGAGTTTAAGAGCGCCTTAAAGGCCTACTGAAAGCCACTACTACCGACCACGCAGTCTGATAGTTTATACATCAATGATGAAATCTTAACATTGCAACACATGCCAATACGGCCGGGTTAGCGTACTAAAGTGCAATTTTAAATTTCGCGCAAAATAACCTGCTGAAAACGTCTCGGTATGATGACGCCTGCGCGTGACGTCACGGATTGTAGAGGACATTTTGGGACAGCATGTTGGCCAGCTATTAAGTCGTCTGTTTTCATCGCAAAATTCCACGGTATTCTGGACATCTGTGTTGGTGAATCTTTTGCAATTTGTTCAATGAACAATGGAGACAGCAAAGAAGAAAGCTGTAGGTGGGAAGCGGTGTATTGCGGCCGGTGGCTGCAGCAACAAACACAGCCGGTGTTTCATTGTTTACATTCCCGAAAGATGACAGTCAAGTTTTACCATTGGCCTGTGGAGAACTGGGACAACAGAGACTCTTACCAGGAGGACTTTGAGTTGGATACGCAGACACGGTACCGTGAGTACGCTTCCAAACAAGTGGATCCTGGTAGATCTTGACAAACTTGAGCCCTTCTTTTTAAAGTCAGCTGTTGATTTTATTGCAGAACCTCTTACACATGTGTTTTATCTTTCTTTGTCCAGTAATGAGATTCCTGTTTTACCGTTATTGAAAGGAGGAGATCCCAGAGCTGTTAGTAACTGCAGACCCAGTTCTAAGTTATACGACCTAGATTAAGTTCTTGAAAACTGTAGTTTTTAGTGAACAACTTAAATAATTCTTAGATAGTCTGCTTTCTGAACATCTATCAGGTTTTAGAATGAGACATAGCACCATCAAACTTGTGAATTATATTATTGATGCATTGGATTGCAAAAAATATTGTGCAGCTCTGTTTATTGACCTATCAAAAGCATTTGATACAGTCGACCATATCATTCTGGCAGACAGACTGCACAGGATTGGCCTATCTTAGCATGCTATAAAATGGCTTTCTTACCTGCCCAATAGAACCCAATGCATCCAGTTTGCTGGATCCTCTTCGTCTATCCTCCTTGTATCAAATGGTGTACCACAGGGTTCCATATTGGGTCCTTGGTTGTTTTTCATTTATGTAAATAATCTATGTGATAATGTGTCGGATGTTGCGTTCCATTTTAATTCAGATGCCGCGGTCATATATTGTTCATCCCCTGCTGTTGTGCGAACCTTTGAGCTCCTGCAGTCTGCTTTTAATGTTGTTCAGTCCCAGCTGAAACCAGTGCTAAATGCACAAACATCTAGGGTGGTTTTATTTTCAAATGGTAAACGACTGCCATTGAGCATATATTACCATATCTCCAAACATTGAACAGGGAATAGAGAAAATAGTTTTCCACTCGCTGATTTATTTCCTATTTTTGATTTTCAAACACATTAATACATTTGGATAATGGCTAACGATCCATTTTCTGCAAAAAACGGGGTAAATTCATCTTAATGTTAAAGGAGCCATATGTAATAATATGGCCAGAAATGCTGTAGTCCCCCCCGCCGCCCCTCCCTGACTGAGGTTGCCAGATACGCAGCAGAATCCAGCTCGACCGACTGGGCTATTCCAAGAAACTTCAAACTTCCACTGCCTCTTACTAGAATTGAGGTGCTGGGACCATAATAGCTAAATAGACAAGTGTTTGGTCGATAACAAATCTCTGACCAACACATTTTACACAGGAATTAGGCTATTTTCAGGAAGAAGTACCTCTTGTCTGCGTACAATATCACAACAAATGGCAATCATATGGTTATTGTCAGTACTATCAAAACACAAAGACTAAAACGAACGGCAACCAACGCGAGCAATGGTTAAACTGGTGAAAATAAGTAGAGCATGCTTAGCAGTCTAATGTACGCCCAAAACTAAAGAGGAGACATTTTACCAAGGTATGCCTATAGGCTACTGTTTTAGGCTACTGTTTTAAACGTTTCAGATTGCCATACAACTTGGTACATGTAGTCCACAATATGCAAACAAGAATGAGGAATTATTTTATCATGTGATTCTCCATGTGTTTCACACTGCTTATGTTGGAACTCATTTAATCAGGGTATCAGTATATTGAGAACGAAATAGGCACTGACACTACCCATATTCGCACAGGTTTTATTTTTCTTATTTTTATTGGAAAATAATTGTTTCAGTTTTTATTTGACCTTTTGACAGAGATAACTAACAACAACTATATTTACTATCTTACAAAACCCAAAGCCAGTGAAGTTGGCACGTTATGTAAATTGTAAATAAAAACAGAATACAATGATTGCAAATCCATTTCAACTTATATTCAATTGAATAAATAGACTGCAAAGACAAGATACTTAATGTTCAAACTGGAAAACTAAATTTTTTGCAAATTTTAGCTCATTTGGAGTTTGATGCCTGGTACATGTTTCAAAAAAGCTGACACAAGTGGCAAAAAAGACTGAAAAAGTTGAGGAATGCTCCTCAATAACTTATTTGGAACATCCCACAGGTGAACAGGCTGATTGGGAACAGGTGGGTGCCATGATTGGGTATAAAAGTAGCTTCCATTAAATGCTCAGTCATTCACAAACAAGGATGGGGCGAAGGTCACCACTTTGTGAACAAATGCGTGAGCAAACTGTCCAACAGTTTAAGAACAACATTTCTCAACCAGCTATTGTAAGGAATTTAGGGATTTCACCATCTACGGTCCGTAATATCATCAAAAGGTTCAGAGAATCTGGAGAAATCACTGCACGTAAGCGATTATATAATGGACCTTCGATCCCTCAGGCAGTACTGCATCAAAAACTAACACCGGCGTGTAAAGGATATCACCACATGGGCTCAGGAACACTTCAGAAAACACTGTCAGTAACTAGAGGTCATCGCTACATCTGTAAGTGCAAGTTAAAACTCTACTATGCAAAGCCAAAGCCATTTATCAACAACGCCCAGAAACGCTCATCTAAGATAGACTGATGTAGGGCTGCAACAACTAATCGATTAAAATCGATTATAAAAATAGTTGGCGATTAATTTAGTCATCGATTCGTTGGATCTATGCTATGCGCATGCGCTGAGGCTACGTTTTTTATTTTTTTATTTTATTTATTCATTTATTTTTAACAAACCTTTATTTATAAACTGCAACGTTTACAAACAGCTGAGAAACAATGATCAAAGTAATTACTAAAATAGTACAAAACAGCGCCAGGGCGGCGCTGAGGCTACGTCTCATGAGGTGGCAGTAAGCCAGTGGTTCTCAAACTTTTTTTGTCATCCCCCACTTTGGACAAGGGGGAGTTTTCAAGCCCCACCTGCCCCCATCGCCCCAACAGAGCGCTAATGCCAAGCTTTAACATTTTCAAATTTATTGAACATCAAGTTGTATACATTCAAACTCAATAACATAAAATAACATCAAGTTCAATAATAAATAAAATAACTGTGCAGTTGTGGTATAACTTGCATCAAGTTCAATAATAAATAAAACAAAAGTGTTATAACTTGCATCAAGTTCAATAATAAATCAAAACAAGTGTTATAACTTGCATCAAGTTCAATAATAAATCAAAAAAAGTGTTATAACTTGCATCAAGTTCAATAATAAATCAAAAAAGTGTTATAACTTGCATCACGTTCAATAATAAATCAAAAAAAGTGTTATAACTTGCATCAAGTTCAATAATAAATCAAATAACTTGCATCAAGTTCAATAATAAATCAAAAAAAGTGTTATAACTTGCATCACGTTCAATAATAAATCAAAAAAAGTGTTATAACTTGCATCAAGTTCAATAATAAATCAAATAACTTGCATCAAGTTCAATAATAAATCAAAAAAAGTGTTATAACTTGCATCAAGTTCAATAATAAATCAAACAAAAGTGTTATAACTTGCATCAAGTTCAATAATAAATCAAACAAAAGTGTTATAACTTGCATCAAGTTCAATAATAAATCAAAAAAAGTGTTATAACTTGCATCAAGTTCAATAATAAATCAAAAAAAGTGTTATAACTTGCATCAAGTTCAATAATAAATTAAAAAAAGTGTTATAACTTGCATCAAGTTCAATAATAAATCAAATAACTTGCATCAAGTTCAATAATAAATAAAATAAAAGTGCCACTTTGCAATCTTTGCAAAAAAAAAAGGAGGAGCTATGCATTTGGCAAGACAGGGCAAGTGACAGCACTTTTCCCCAGGAGAGCCACCTTGCTTCACTGTGAAACAGCACGGCTGTATGATCAGCTCCCATTTCCTCACACAGTGCAGAGAACAGTCGCACTTTCAGTGGTCGTGTTTTGATCAAATTTACCGCGCTCTGTTAAAACCTCATTGAGTTCGGGGCTGAGCTGTTTCCCGGTGAATGACACAGTGTGTGCCCGTCAGATTTTTGTTTCTCTGCAGGCGCTGGCTCTGGCTCGACGACCTTTGAGGTGCGAGTCACAAATGTATATATTTGTGTAATTGTGGTCCACACATTAGCCTGCTACCCATCCGCGCGAAAGTTTGTTCCGCTTAGCCCCGCCCCCATTAGTTACTGTTGCTATGTCTGTCAAACTTTCGCTCCTACCGAGAAATTTAAAGCCTACAGTAAAAATAAGTACCGGTAATTTCCATTTATTTATATAGCGGATTTCACAGACAGAATCACAAAGTGATTTACAGTGTGTATAGAAAATGAAAGCATAGTAAAAAATAATAATCTAAGAATATAATAATAATAAAAAAAAATTTTAAGTGAAATTTCCTCCCGTTCCTCGCGCCCCATCTGTCATGTCTCTATTCCCCACCAGTGGGGCGCGCCCCACACTTTGAGAAACGCTGCAGTAAGCCATGTTTTGCAGTGTCATGTGCAGCTCACGTGACGACGCCATCTCCTTTGCTGGAAACATTCGAAAAATGGCGGAGGAAAACAGCACGGATAGTTTGTTGGAGCCATGGATGAAGGGAAGAACTCACGGTACGTAACTTTTTAAGTCCATAGTCCGGGTACATTGATCCGTTGTGTCCGTCTTTGTGTGTTTTTAATATTTTGTTAACAAGGATATTTTTTTTAAGGAAGCAAAGCAGCAACTGTTGTGTATTAACTTTCAGAGTGTTAGGAACTCACTTTTTTTGTGAGTAACGTTAACGTTATGCCTTTGCTGCAACGCGGGGCTGATATGTCTCCGGCACATTTGACTTCGTTTTGAGAGAGAAAACGCACGGTTACCAATTTCGAAATAAACGTAACGGACAGAAATATCTCAGGTTGGTTTCATAATGGATCAACGTAGCCGGGCCCGATAAAGCTATAGAACTATATTTAGATTTGAGTGACGCTTTAGTATAACTAAACGTTATCAAGGTGCTGGAATATTTCATGCTATTATTCAGAGGCAGCCTAAAATGAATCCTTTATTATTCGTAACAGAAACGTGTACAATATCTGATCAGTTCTGATCTGATGAGTTACATTTCTGTGTTATTATTATTATATGCTGCACCCCCAATGTCCATTGATTTAATGTAGCTTTTTTTTTTAATGTGGTGACGTATTTGCCTTTTACGTCAGAAGTTATTAATTCAATCAACTATGTATGTATTGAGTTACATGTAAATGATGCTACTATTATATGGTTTCTCTCATTTCAGAAAGAAACAAGCAAGCATTAGTGACTTGGTACAAAGGAAGGTGTGCACACCACAGCAAGCGGCTCCATTGACTGATGGTATCCTGAATATGTTGCTAACTGACATGAGGCCACTATCAATGTTGGAGGATGAAGGTTTTAGACAAATGATTCACGTCCTCAACCCTGGTTACACTCTTCCCTCGAGGACCCATTTTACAAACCCCGTTTCCATATGAGTTGGGAAATTGTGTTAGATGTAAATATAAACGGAATACAATGATTTGCAAATCCTTTTCAACCCATATTCAATTGAATGCACTACAAAGACAAGATATTTGATGTTCAAACTCATAAACTTTTTTTTTTTTTGCAAATAATCATTAACTTAGAATTTCATGGCTGCAACACGTGCCAAAGTAGTTTGGAAAGGGCATGTTCACCACTGTGTTACATGGCCTTTCCTTTTAACAACACTCTGTAAACGTTTGGGAACTGAGGAAACACATTTTTTAAGCTTCTCAGGTGGAATTCTTTCCCATTCTTGCTTGATGTACAGCTTAAGTTGTTCAACAGTCCGGGGTCTCTGTTGTGGTATTTTAGGCTTCATAATGCGCCACACATTTTCTATGGGAGACAGGTCTGGACTGCAGGCAGGCCAGTCTAGTACCCGCACTCTTTTACTATGAAGCCACGTTGATGTAACACGTGGCTTGGCATTGTCTTGCTGAAATAAGCAGGGGCATCCATGGTAACGTTGCTTGGATGGCAACATATGTTGCTCCAAAACCTGCATGTACCTTTCAGCATTAATGGCGCCTTCACAGATGTGTAAGTTACCCATGTCTTGGGCACTAATACACCCCCATACCATCACACATGCTGGCTTTTCAACTTTGTGCCTAGAACAATCCGGATGGTTCTTTTCCTCTTTGGTCCGGAGGACACGACGTCCACAGTTACCAAAAACAATTTGAAATGTGGACTCGTCAGACCACAGAAGACTTTTCCACTTTGTATCAGTCCATCTTAGATGAGCTCAGGCCCAGCAAAGCCGACGGCGTTTCTGGCTGTTGTTGATAAACGGTTTTCGCCTTGCATAGGAGAGTTTTAACTTGCACTTACAGATGTAGCGACCAACTGTAGTTACTGACAGTGGGTTTCTGAAGTGTTCCTGAGCCCATGTGTTGATATCCTTTACACATTGATGTCCCTTGTTGATGCAGTACAGCCTGAGGGATCGAAGGTCACAGGCTTAGCTGATTACGTGCAGTGATTTCTCCAGATTCTCTGAACCCTTTGATGATATTACGGACCGTAGATGATGAAATCCCTAAATTCCTTGCAATAGCTGGTTGAGAAAGGTTTTTCTTAAACTGTTCAACAATTTGCTCATGCCTTTGTTGACAAAGTGGTGACCCTCGCCCCATCCTTGTTTGTGAATGACTGAGCATTTCATGGAACCTCCTTTTATACCAAATTATGGCACCCACCTGTTCTCAATTAGCCTGCACACCTGTGGGATGTTCCAAATAAGTGTTTGATGAGCATTCCTCAACTTTATCAGTATTTATTGCCACCTTTCCCAACTTCTTTGTCACGTCTTGCTGGCATCAAATTCTAAAGTTAATGATTATTTGCAAAAAAAAATTTTTTTTATCAGTTTGAACATCAAATATGTTGTCTTTGTAGCATATTCAACAGAATATGGGTTGAAAATGATGTGCAAATCATTGTATTCCGTTTATATTTACATCTAACACAATTTCTCAACTCATATGGAAACGGGGTTTGTACCAAAGTAAAATACCAAGAGGAAGTACGAGCAGACATCCCAAGCAGTGTAGACTGACATAAAAGCCACCCAGAGCAAAGTTGCTCTCACTACTGACGTGTGGACAAGTGTAGCCACGGAAGCCTACCTTGGCAGTACATGCCGTTACACTGGAGACGAATGGAACATGAAGTCAATCTGCCTTACGACCATGCCACTAGAGGAAAGACATTCAGCATCCAACATTGCAGAATGCTTGAAATAGGTAGTAGCCAGGTTTGAAATTCCCCCAAGCAAAATTATTGCTATTGTGCATGACAATGGTGCATTTTATAAATAAAAAAAACATTTTTGTAACATTTTCCTTGTTTTATTTGATAAGTTGAAAGAACATGGTGCCAGTATGCTGCTTTTTTTTTTTTTCAATAAAAAACTGGAAAGGATAGAAATGGAGTTTGTCTCTTTTATCCGATTACTAATCAATTAATCGAAGTAATAATCGACAGATTAATCGATTATCAAATTAGTTGTTAGTTGCTGCCCTAGACTGATGCAAAGTGGAAAAGTGTTCTGTGGTCTGACGAGTCTACAATTCAAATTGTTTTTGGAAATTGTGGACGGCATGTCCTCCGGAACAAACAGGAAAAGAACCATCCGGATTGTTATGGGCGCAAAGTTAAAAAGCCAGCATCTGTGATGGTATGGGGGTGTATTAGTGCCCAAGGCATGAGTAACTTACACATCTGTGAAGGCACCATTAATGCTAAAAGATACATACAGGTTTTGGAGTAACATGTTGCCATCCAAGCAACGTTATGGACGCCCATGCTTATTTCAGCAAGACAATGCCAAGCCACGTGTTACAACAGCGTGGCTTCATAGTAAAAGAGCGCGGGTACTAGACTGGCCTGCCTGTAGTCCAGACCTGTTTCCCATTGAAAATGTGTGGCGTAATATGAAGCCTAAAATACAACATCAACTGTTGAACAACTTAAGTTGTACATCAAGCAAGAATGGGAAAAAATTCCAACTGAAAAGCTTCAAAAATTGGTCTCCTCAGTTCCCAAACGTTTACTGAGTGTTGTTAAAAGGAAAGGCCATGTAACACAGTGGTAAAAATGCCCCTGTGCCAACTTTTTTTGCAATGTGTTGCTGCCATTAAATTCTAAATTAATGATTATTTGCAAAGAAAAATGTTTCTTAGTTCAAACATTCAATATCTTGTCTTTGCAGTCTATTCAATTGAATATAAGTTGAAAAGGATTTGCAAATCATCGTATTCTGTTTTTATTTATGAATTACACAACGTGCCAACTTCACTGGTTTTGTAAATGCTATCATTGGACTCTACATAACAGGAACTGTTCTTTTCACTCCACGACGCCTCTGTCACTACTTTACCTGTCGTCTGTGTCATTGTCCTTTTGTCGCCTGTGCCCCTGCCCCTCTCATATTTTCTGGGCTGTGTCCATCAGTGTGACACCTCATTATACTACCAGTTACCATGGACTTTGTGATTACGGATCTGAAAGGTTGTGTGCGCCGTTCCTACGTTCTCGTGTCTCTCTTGGCATACTTATACCATATGTTGACCTTTGGATACAGTGAGATTTTTACAAAGTGTGATAGAAGAAGGACATAATGAAGTCGGAAAAAGAACAGTAATTAAAAGGAATTAATTTTCCGCTGTAGAAAAACCATAAAAAATGAAAAAGCAGATTGGATGACCAGGTCCTCTGCAGTAAAAACCTCAAACTGTGCTTTGACCAAAATGTAAAATGTAATGGTTAAAATAATTCTGCCTCAAAATTGGCAGGTATAGCCATAGATACACAATCCACATAATTAGATTAATATAGTCCGAAAAATAAAGTACTTTTTCTTCTGCCTATAGGTAAGTACAAAATGTGAATGTGCAGCGGAACACTGCGCTGTGTTCAGTCATTCAGTCTGTCATTTGTTTATTTAAGAAAATGACCGGAAATTAAAAATGTGTCACTCAGTAATAAAACAGCAAGTGTATGTATCTTTTTATTGTTTACGTGCAGAGTTGAACATAAATAAGATAAGCAGAATGACGCCATCATTTGTATCATCTTGTCATTTTATATCATTTGAAGATGATTGCTAGGAGAGCAGCAAAACTCTTAGTATTAGGTATATTTGCACAAAATATCAGTGTTGTTGCCAATACCAGCCTGGAAAGAAAATCAGTGTCATTGCACATAACTCATAAACATTCCAAAATGTTAATGGAAGGTTTATTTTAACAGAGAGATAATGTAAAAAATTCCAGACAAAATAACGTTAAATAAATGTTTAGAATTTAGCTTTTAATAGGTTGAGGGAAATAGGTTTTGATACCTGACCAACCAGCAAGTATTTTGACCATCAAAACTGGTTATGAGTCCATAAAACACACAAATCAGTCCTCTCCTCTATAAGAATGCACTCCTAGTCTCAACACCGGTCACATAATTTTTTTTTACATCACCATGGACAAGACCAAAGAGCTGTCAAAGGACCTCAGGGAAAATACTGTAGACCTGCACAAGACTGGAATGGACAACAAGACTATCACCAATAGGCTTTGTGAAAATAATAAATACCGTATTTTCCGGACTGTAAGGCGCACTTAATATCCTTTTTTTCTTCCTCAAAACTCGACAGTGCGCCTTATAACCCGGTGCGCCTAATGTACGGAATAATTCTGGTTTTGCTTACCAACCTCGAAACAATTTTATTTGGTACATGGTGTAGTGATAAGTGTGACCAGTAGATGGCAGTCACACATATGAGATACGTGTAGACTGCAAAATGACTCAAGTAAACAACACCAACATTTTATATGTTCCATTGAAACTATAGAACATTACACACGGCGCTCAAAAATCCATCAAAATGTTTTAGTACGACTTTGGTAAGTTATGAAGCCGCACCGCTTGATGGATTGTACTGTGCTTCAACATAGGAGTATTATTATGGTGTGTGTATGAGGTAAGACATTATCTGGTGTTTTGTTTCGCAATATTATGCAAAAACAACTTTTCTTACCTTCTTGTACCTGCTGATCTGTATTTGGGATCTGCATAAATCCTGAAAATTGCGCGCATCCGCCTTTGTAGTCCGCGCAGACACCGTAGTTGATAAGATTCTTCTTTTTCTCTATCTTCTTGTTATGGGACATTCATCCTCCGCTGTTGCCATTTCTAATATAAAGTAGTGTAAAGTTCTTACTTATATCTGTCAGTAAACTCGCCATGAAAACGCTAAAACATACCGGTGCAGTGAGTTTACATTATTCACCCAAGGAACTTTAGTTATTAGAGAGTTCCGGTCGGACAGTTTTTCACGGGACACATTCCGAATGAGGAGATGTTGCTCCGTTATTGATTGACGTAAAGTCTGAATGTCATTATAACAGTTAGCTCCATCTTTTGACACTTCTTCCACTCCCGTTCTTGCACGCTACACCGCTACAACAAAGATGACGGGGACAAGGTGAGCCACATAAATAAGACCGCCCACAAAACAGCGCATCCTGAAGCGACTGTCAGAAAGCGGCTTGAAGATGATCTGTAAAACATAATCTATGCAACATTTTGACCAATGAACCACCATTACATGTTATGTAGACCACAAGGAAGTGTTTTACATTTAGAAAATAGATAATAATAATATAACTTAGATATGAAAAAAGATCGAATATAGACCATTCATCGGCAGTGCGCCTTATAATCCGGTGCGCCCTATGGTCCGTAAAGTACGGTAAATGAAAGAAATACAACATAACAATCACCCTTAGTTTGAATGATTTTGTCAAAGGTGAGGGAACAAACAGGAAGGAGTTAGTTTATAATATCAAGTGAGTTGGGATGAAGAATGTTGAACATGATCCACCAACAACATCACTACTGTCAAACATCGAGGTAGAAAAATTCTGTTTTGGGGTTGTTTCTTCGACCAAACTTCCCCTTGAGATGTTTGCAACTGTAAGAAACATCTGACCTATGCTTGACGACAAGGGTTTCTTTACCAAGTACTAAATCATGTTTTGGATTGTAATCAAATACTTATTTATCCCTTTTTT